>NW_022589723.1:40204954-40504975 GCF_004348235.1 Phoca vitulina | reverse complement strand
CAGATGGCTTCCCAGGGGAATTCTACCAAACATTTCAAGAAGAATTAATACCTATCCTTCTGAAACTGTTCCAAAAAATAGAAATGGAAGGAAAACTTCCAAACTCATTTTATGAGGCCAGCATTACCTTGATCCCAAAACCAGACAAAGACCCCATCAGAAAGGAGAATTACAGACCAATATCCCTGATGAACATGGATGCAAAAATTCTCACCAAAATACTAGCCAATAGGATCCAACAGTACATTAAAAGGATTATTCACCACGACCAAGTCGGATTTATCCCTGGGCTGCAAGGTTGGTTCAACATCCGCAAATCAATCAACGTGATACAATACATTAACAAAAGAAAGAACAAGAATCATATGATCCTCTCAATAGATGCAGAAAAAGCATTTGACAAAGTACAGCATCCTTTCTTGATCAAAACTCTTCAGAGTATAGGGATAGAGGGTACATACCTCAATATCATAAAAGCCATCTATGAAAAACCTACAGCGAATATCATTCTCAATGGGGAAAAACTGAGAGCTTTCCCCCTAAGGTCAGGAACACGGCAGGGATGTCCACTATCACCACTGCTATTCAACATAGTATTGGAAGTCCTAGCCACAGCAATCAGACAACAAAAAGAAATCAAAGGCATCCAAATTGGCAAAGAAGAAGTCAAACTCTCACTCTTTGCAGATGATATGATACTTTATGTGGAAAATCCCAAAGACTCCACCCCAAAACTGCTAGAACTCATACAGGAATTCAGTCAAGTGGCAGGATATAAAATCAATGCACAGAAGTCAGTGGCATTCCTATACACCAACAACAAGTCAGAAGAAAGAGAAATTAAGGAGTCGATCCCATTTACAATTGCACCCAAAACCATAAGATACCTAGGAATAAATCTAACCAAAGAGGCAAAGGATCTGTACTCAGAAAACTATAAAATACTCATGAAAGAAATTGAGGAAGACACAAAGAAATGGAAAAACGTTCCATGCTCATGGATTGGAAGAACAAATATTGTGAAGATGTCAATCCTACCTAGAGCAATCTACACATTCAATGCAATCCCCATCAAAATACCATCCACTTTCTTCAAAGAAATGGAACAAATAATCCTAAAATTTGTATGGAACCAGAAAAGACCCCGCATAGCCAGAGGAATGTTGAAAAAGAAAAGCAAACCTGGCGGCATCACAATTCCAGACTTCCAGCTCTATTACAAAGCTGTCATCATCAAGACAGTATGGTACTGGCACAAAAACAGACACATAGATCAATGGAACAGAATAGAGAGCCCAGAAATGGACCCTCAACTCTATGGTCAACTAATCTTTGACAAAGCAGGAAAGAATGTCCAATGGAAAAAAGACAGTCTCTTCAACAAATGGTGTTGGGAAAATTGGACAGCCACATGCAGAAGAATGAAACTGGACCATTTCCTTACACCACACACAAAAATAGACTCCAAATGGTTGAAAGACCTCAATGTGAGACAGGAGTCCATCAAAATCCTAAAGGAGAACATAGGCAGCAACCTCTTCGACCTCAGCCGCAGCAACTTCTTCCTAGAAACATCGCCAAAGGCAAGGGAAGCAAGGGCAAAAATGAACTATTGGGACTTCATCAAGATAAAAAGCTTTTGCAAAGCAAAGGAAACAGTCAACAAAACCAAAAGACAACTGACAGAATGGGAGAAGATATTTGCAAATGACATATCAGATAAAGGGCTAGTATCCAAAATCTATAAAGAACTCATCAAACTCAACACCAAAAGAACAAAGAATCCAATCAAGAAATGGGCAGAAGACATGAACAGACATTTTTCCAAAGAAGACATCCAAATGGCCAACAGACACATGAAAAAGTGTTCAATATCGCTCAGCATCAGGGAAATCCAAATCAAAACCTCAATGAGATACCACCTCACACCAGTCAGAATGGCTAAAATTAACAAGTCAGGAAATGACAGATGTTGGCAGGGATGCAGAGAAAGGGGAACTCTCCTACACTGTTGGTGGGAATGCAAGCTGGTGCAGCCACTCTGGAAAACAGTATGGAGGTTCCTCAAAAAGTTGAAAATAGAGCTACCATATGATCCAGCAATTGCTCTCCTGGGTATTTACCCCAAAGATACAAAAGTAGGGACCCGAAAGGCTACGTGCACCCCAATGTTTATAGCAGCAATGTCCACAATAGCCAAACTGTGGAAAGAGCCAAGATGTCCATCAACAGATGAATGGATAAAGAAGATGTGGTATATATATACAATGGAATATTATGCAGCCATCAAAAGGAATAAGATCTTGCCATTTGCAACGATGTGGATGGAACTGGAGGGTATTATGCTGAGCGAAATAAGTCAAACAGAGAAAGACATGTATCATATGACCTCACTGATATGAGGAATTCTTAATCTCAGGAAACAAACTGAGGGTTGCTGGAGTGGGGGGTGGGGTGGGAGGGATGGGGTGACTGGGTGATGGACACTGGGGAGGGTATGTGTTCTGGTAAGCGCTGTGAATTGTGCAAGACTGTTGAATCTCAGATCTGTACCTCTGAAACAAATAATGCAATATATGTTAAGAAAGAAAAAAAGAAGAAGAAGAATGTAGCAGGAGGGGAAGAATGAAGGGGGAAAAATCGGAGGGGGAGAAGAACCATGAGAGACGATGGACTCTGAAAAACAAACTGAGGGTTCTAGAGGGGAGGGGGTTGGGAGGATGGGTTAGCCTGGTGATGGGTATTGAGGAGGGCACGTTCTGCATGGAGCACTGGGTGTTATGCACAAACAATGAATCATGGAACACTATATCTAAAACTAATGATGTAATGTATGGGGATTAACATAACAATAAAAAAATTAAAAAAAAAAAGTATAACATTAAATGATGCTATATTTTAAAAATAAAATATACCTATTAAAATGGAACTAACTCATCTATTTGAAGGACAAATTATATTTTCTAGCATTGAAAGACTCTCAGATATACTGTACACGTTATATAATGCTAACCAGATTTTTTGTAATGGTACTGTAATGTTAAAATTCCCAAACTATGCTTATTGCTATTGAATAGATGCATTTTTTTCCACAAAAGCATTTTGGTAAGGTTCTAACTGTTCACCTAAAAAAAAAAAAAAAAATAGGAAAACAATGGAGATCAAAAGCTTGCTTTAGGTGAAGTATGTGGCAATGTGCCCTCACATAAGCTGCATGCTTAATTTTTAATAAAAAAGAACACTGGCATCAGAGATTACAATCCCACTTCTATCACTTCCTGAACCTCAGTCTTCCTCATCAGTAAAATGAGGCTACTACCATCTACTCTCACAATCGGAAGATTAAATAAAATGTAATAGGTGAAGATTAATGCATTCCAGTCTTAGTAGTAGTAATCATCATAACAGTAGAGAGAATAGAGCAAATATATGTTTAAAAAAAAGACAAATAATCATAAATTACAGGTTATAAGAGCTAACCACAATGTAAATAATACTCCTGGAGTTGAATATACAGGCCAAATTCCTGCTTTACCTATAAAGAAACAAAAACTCAGAGAATTTAAGTGACAAGCCCCAAGTCAAAAAGCAGGCAGAAAAGGGGCTAAAATCTTGTTTAAACTCCTAAATGGGGTATACATTTACAGAGCACTTTCACATATTGGAAGACCCAACTGATCTTCACTATGAAATAGCTAATTTGACTGCTGAAAAAGCCCAAGGCTTACCAAAGATAGCCAGCTAGTAGTTCGTGATGGAACCACAAGTAAAACCTAGGACACTGAATACTGCTTCTCTTTTTTTTTTTAAGATTTTATTTATTTATTTGAGAGAGAGATAGGGAGGGAGGGAGAGCACAGAGGGAGCAGGAGAGGGAGAAGCAGGCTCCCCGAGGAGCAGAGAGGCCAACGTGGGGCTTGATCCCAGGACCCTGGGATCATGACCTGAGCTAAGGCAGACGCTTAACTGGCTGAGCCACCCAGGTGCCCCTGAATACTGCTTCTCTTAAAATAGAGATTGAAAATCTTTCTCACGGGGCACCTGGGTGGCTCAGTCGTTGAGCATCTGCCTTCGGCTCAGGTCATGATCCCAGGGTCCTGGGATCAAGCCCCGCATCGGGCTCCCTGCTCAGCGGGAAGCCTGCTTCCCCCTCTCCCACTCCCCCTGCTTATGTTCCCTCTCTCCCTGTCTCTCTCTGTCAAATAAATAAATAAAATCTTAAAAAAAAAAAAAAGAAAATCTTTCTCACTCAAAACTTGACTTATACAAAAAAAAAGTATGCCTTAGCAAGCAATCACATTTTTTACTTCAGGTAATAATTATTTTTTTTTTAAGGTTTTATTTATTTATTTGACAGAGAGAGAGGGAGAGAGATAGCAAGCACAAGCAGGGAAAGTGGCAGAGGGAGAGGGAGAAGCAGGCTCCCCACCGAGCAGGGAACCCAAGGTGGGGCTCGATCCCAGAACCCTGGGATCATGACCTGACCCAAAGGCAGACGCTTAATGACTGAGCCACCCAGGTGCCCCAATTCAGGTAATAATTATTTTTAAAGTCATACCATAAAGACATAAATGTTTGCATTCTGTATTTAATAGAATCAGTCAGCTTCTTAACATTAAAATTCTCACATCAAAGACAAGTCTTTTGATATATTCCCAAATTAAAAACTCTACTGAAACCGGCTTAATGTAAGGTAGCAAGGATTATTTTTATTGTTTATTCACAGATTATTTAAACAGAACAGCTGGGTTAGTGAGTGGCTGAATATTTTATCATACTCAATTAAGAAATCTATTGTTTCTATCATTAATGACTCTAATAAACACATCCTTAAAAATTACCTCATCAATCCATTACTTTCTTTCACGTAGGATTTTCAAGTTAACCCTTAGATCAATCAGTTCTTGTACTTAAGTCAAGATGATTCATTTTCATAAATAATTATGTTACAAATACTGCATTATTATGCAGCTAACGGAGAGACAGACTGGGAAACTGATTAAAAGAAAAGGATTCATATGGAGATGAGCCAACTGAACAATACAGTAACTAAGTAACAGTCATATTTACATTACATTTTTCTGGATATCACTGAGAAAGTATACATCTGCTTTAAAAAGGATCAAGCTTTGCAGCAAGATTTCTAGGTTTAACAAGAGGACATAACACAGCAATGTGGGAAGTCAGAGCTCGGCCATCATGATGGTTTTCAGATCATTTGTGCAAATACAGTGAGAGCATTTTCTCTATTCCAAAGAGGCCTCTGTCAAAAGTCACTTTCAAAGATATGAAAATGCAGGTCCACATGCATTAAAGTAATTTCTGAGTCTCGCAAATAATAATTGGCAATACTGTTGTTGAGCAGGTGAGAGCAGAAGAGAACCATTACGTTAATACACAAATGAGCTGCAGCCACTCACATTCCTTTCACATGAATGAGAGAAGAATAAATATATAATTCGGGTGCAGATCAAGCACTCTTGAAACAGTCATGGCCAGAGAACACCATCTAATTAACTGCTTAGCTCAGTTATAAGACTTCACTTGGGCTCAGCAAGGACTGTCACTGAATAGAAGAGAGGGCACAGCCTCAAGGTAGCAAGTTGTCTGGTGAACTGAGACACTGCATACACCATAAAGTACGCTGCTTGTCTGTTTTCTGCATTTGATAATAATGTAATGGTGAACTCTTTAGGTAAGCAAAATAATAAGTGAATGAGTGTGTTAGAAACTCAACTGGAAAAAAAACCCAGCTTGTGACAAAGCACCCTATTCGATTTCTTACAGCTTCCTCAGCCACAGCTTTAAAAGAGCCATACAATTCAGAATGATCAAGCTGAAGCACCTTATAATAAAGACAGATAAATTCTGTATAACCCATTATTTTTGTATTAAAATTATCTAAAGATAATTTATAGTTGGCTATTACATAGCATAATCAATTATTGGAATACTTCATTCCTCACTTGCCTTGGACATGCAACAAGAGCTTACTATAAACATATTCTTCTATTTAGAGCAATTCACACTTAAAGTACTCTACTTATTACAATATACAGGGATGCCTGGGTGGCTCAGTTGGCGGAGCATCTGCCCCTTGATTCTGGCTCAGGTTTCATGATCTCAGGGTCTGGAGATTCAGCCCCATGCTCAGCAGGGAGTTTGCTTAAGATTCTCTCTCTTCCTCTTCCCTCTGCCCCTCCCCCTGCTCACTCGCACGTGCTCACTCTCTCCCTCCCTCTCTCAAATAAATTAAAAAACAACAACAATAATATTCATTCAATACACATTTATTAAGCACCTATTGTGTGCCAGGCACTTTTAGTGGGAATACCGGGAAACACCATGCTGAATTACATTAGCCCTTGCTTTTGGAGGTAGAGGGTATGGCTTACAGATGTGCAAATATTATATAACAAATGCTAAAACAGAAATGTGTACAAATCACAATGGAAATATAGAAATGGAAAGGACTTAATTCTTCTGAGGAAGTGAAAAAAAGCTTGTCAGACTACCTAATTTTTTCACTGTTATAAGGAGTTTGGTAGATATATTAGAGGTTGTTCACAAGGAAAGGGGAGCATGAAAGATCTACAGCCTGTGCAAAGTTGTATAGCTAGAAAAGACTACTTGTTTGGCATGGTAACAGCATAGCCCTAAAATAAGTACAGATGAAAAAATAAGCGATCACCAGAATGGGAAACAAAGGATCTTCAATAAGGCAATTTAGGAAGTTTAGATTTTATCCCAACGAAAATGTGAAGCACTGAAAAGTTTCAAGCAGGGGGGGATGCCTGGGTGGCTCAGGTGGTTAAAAGTCCAACTCTTGGTTTTGGCTCAGGTCATGATCTCAGGGTATTGAGATCAGGCCCTACTCAGGCTCTACACTCAGCACAGAGGATCTACTTGTCCCTCTCCCTCTGCTCCTCCTCTCCCACCCACCCATCTGTCTCTCTTTCTCTCTCTCAAATAAATAAATTTCTAAAAAATTTCAAGCAGGAATGTGATTGACTTTGGCTTTAGAAAAATCCTTCTGGCCATATGTGATATAATGATTTATAATGATTTGTATCATCTGAATGACCAAAATATATTTCTCAGAAATATCTGCTCTGCATCCATAGTTCCTGAAAACACTTCAGACCATAAAGGTGAAATGGATGTCTTATTATTAATGAAGGTGACTTCTGGACCAAGGGCACCCAAAGGGTAGGGATTTGTTGCCTGGAGGACCAACCATGTGATCAGAGTCTTGGAACTTTTACAATCACCCTCACTCCACCCCAGAGTGGGGAGGGGAGAGGGGCTGGAGTTTGAATCAACCAATGGTCAATGACTTAGTCAATCGTGACTATGTAATGAAGCCTCCATAAAAACCTGAGAGGACAGCTTTTTTAGTCCTCCTTTTTAGAGAGCTTCCATGTTTGGGGGGGCCAGAATGTTGAAGCAGGCCCCCAAGTCCATGAGGACAGAAGCTCCTTTGTTAGGAACCTCACCTTAGGTAGCTCTTCATCTAGATATTGATTCATATCCTTTATCATATCCTTTAATAAACTGGTAAATGTAAATAAGTGTTTCCCTGAGTTCTGTGAGCTGTGCTAGCAAATTAATTGAACCTAAAGAGGAGGTTGTTGTTGGAACCTACAATATGTAGCTGGTTGGTCAGGAGCACAGGTAAGAGGGGCTTGTGACTGGTGTCTGAAGTAGAGCGTGAGGGCAGTCTTGTAGGACTGAACCCTTAACCTGTGAAATCTGATGCTATCTTTGGGTAGACAGTGTCAGAATTGAGTTGAATTCTCAGAAATCCTACTCTGAGAATTGCTCGGTGTTGTGTGTTGGAACCCCTGCCTCCGACACTGAAATTGAATCTGGGAACCCTAAAAGACCATACATACAACAGAAGGAAGGAATGAAGTTGGAGCAATCAAGTTTGGTAGTTCTATTAAAAGATTATTAAGGGCACCTGGCTGGCTCAGTCAGAGAAGTATGTGACTCTTGATCTTGGGGCTGTGAGTGCAAGACCCACACTGGGTGTAGAGATAAATAAAAACTTAAAAAAAAAAGATTATTAAAATCACTACTACCCTTAGATGAAAGTAACAGATTTGGCCCTTAGGAGGCCACACCACTCTCTATGTAATGAGCAATGCAAAGGGCCAAGAGGAAGTGTCTTGCTGGGTCTGACCCACAGAGACCATTTTTCACCTATCTGGAACTCCAGAATGCCTAGTTCAAATGACTGAGTCCATTTCCAGGACAAGTCTTCATTCAGATGTGTGCACCCCTAGACCTGAAGGGTAGCTAACAGGAAGCTACTGAGAGAAGATGGGGGCTCTGGAGAGAGCCTGGACATTTTACCACAATAAAAAGGATATATATACATGTATATCTGCAATATTATATATGTAATGTATATTACATAATTTATATACTTCAAAATATTTTAATTGTGGTAAGATGTATATATATAACTATATATAAGTATATATATTTACATATTAGGATATAAGTACTAATATTAATAATATATATAGCTCTTCCTAGGCCGGCGCTCTCACCAAGGAGAAGGCCATGTTCAGTTCGAGCGCGAAGATCGTGAAGCCCAATGGCGAGAAGCCAGACGAGTTCGAGTCCGGCATCTCCCAGGCTCTCCTTGAGTTGGAGATGAACTCCGACCTCAAAGCCCAGCTGAGGGAGCTGAATATCACGGCCGCCAAGGAAATTGAAGTTGGCGGTGGTCGGAAAGCTATTATCATCTTTGTTCCCGTTCCTCAGCTGAAATCTTTCCAGAAAATCCAAGTCCGGCTAGTGCGTGAATTGGAGAAAAAGTTCAGTGGGAAGCACGTTTGTTTTTACCGCTCAGAGAATTCTGCCTAAGCCAACTCGAAAAAGCCGTACAAAAAATAAGCAAAAGCGTCCCAGGAGCTGCACTTTGACAGACCCGTGCACGACGCGATCCCGGAGGACTTGGTTTTCCCAAGTGAAATTGTGGGCAAGAGAATCTGTGTGAAACTGGATGGCAGCTGGCTGATCAAGGTTCATTTGGATAAAGCACAGCAGAACAACGTGGAACACAAGGTTGAAACTTTTTCTGGCGTCTATAAGAAGCTTACCGGCAAGGATGATAACTTTGAGTTCCTAGAGTTTCAGTTGTAAACAAAAATGATTAAATAAAACTTTCAGAGTAAAAAAATAAATAAATAATATATATATATCATGAATTAGCAATTTTATAACATACTCATGTATAAATGATTATTTGTGCCTAAAACCTAAGGTTTTTTATGATTTATAGTACCAACTTGAAGTTTTAAAAATTTTATTGTTTCAAGAAGATCTGAAGTAATTCTTTAACAGAAAAAAAATATTTCTCCTATAAGATAGACCTACTAAATTCAGGATCAACTTACTAGAAAGTCAAAGCAATATGAAGATAGATATGCCAACCAGGTGTTGAAAACAGCTTGGTTTTAAAAAAAAAAATCATTTAGTAAAGGATCAATGTGTGGCCAAAAGCAGATATTTGTTATACACAAATGAGCTACTGTATTGCAGAGCTCTGCTCATTAGTGTACAGAGATGCATTACCCTCACATTAAATAAAGACTCAGTGAGCAAAACACTGTAGCAAGCATCTGTTGGCTAATGACAAAGAAAACCATGGACCCTTTGAGGCCAATTTCCATCCAGCTGTAAGCATGGAAGCAGCAAACGCATGCACTGCTTTTCAATATCACCCCCAAATAACCATGAAAAAGAAGCTCTTCGGCATTCGTGTTACTCTGTGGCAAAAGCAATACAAGTATTAATTACGTATGCTAAACAAGATACTTAGAAAAAGTTAACCCTAAATAAGGAGAAGTCAAATATATAACTGCATTTTATTCTCATTCCACTTTTCTATCAATATCCATGGTCAGGAGAATGATTGGTCGAAAGAAGGCACTAAACAAAACTGTAAACTAGGCAAAGTTTGTCTTCTTATCTCAGTTACTTTTTCCTGTCCCTGCTTTATTACCTTTTTTTCTCCCCACCCTATCCCCAATGTTCACATATTTCCCCCAGACCTCTGCTCTAATGTTCTCTGGGGCCTGCCTTGGCCTCCCTTGCCCCTGTGTTGAAATTTATCATACTTATATATAGTTCTCAGAATGTCATGTGACCTGGTAACAGCACCCACAAACATCTATAATTCCTTTAACTTGCTCCTCCCTCCCTAATGCTTTTACCTAACCTCAAGACCACACCCTCTCCTCCCGTCTCAGAAACCTTTTACATAGCCTTTATCTTTCCTATATATTCAACTTTCTCTGTTCACTAGTGTCTTTCTCTCAGTACATAAACATATTTAAGTCTCTATCTAAAAAGCAACAAAACCCTTAGCTTATTAAAAGGTAAATAAATGCTAGTATATGGAACTTACTCTATGGTGTCCTCCCCCTTAGTCTCTGTCTTCCCCTCACCACATTCACTCCCCAGGCCACAGCAATGTGACCTCTGCTCACACCATTACATTAATCCAAGGGCTTTTCATCTAAAGGCTGGAGGGTCTGTGGATAGAACTCAGGAGACCTATGGACTTGGATGGGAAAATAAATTATTTCTTTATTTCCTCCAACCTCTAAAACTACTAATACTATATTTATTAAATTACTATAAGCCTGCCACTATACCTTGCAGTGTATCGTGTTAAAGAAACACATAATACTTTATTACTATTAGTTTGGTAATAATACTTTAATATAAGGGTGCCTAGGTGGCTCAGGTCATGACTTCAGGGTCCTGGGATTGAGCCCTGTATCTAGCTCCCTGCTCAGCCGGGAGTCTGCTTCTCCTTCTTCCTCCCCTCCTCCCCCCAACTCGTGCTCTCTCGCTCTCTCTCAAATAAAAAAAAAAAACAACTTTAATATAATTGGCTTCCCTTGTAATTCTATGTATTTTATTTTATCCATCTGCAGCAGACTTTCCAAATATGCCACAAAAATACCTGCCACCCACATGCTCTTCTATGGTGTAAATTTGTGGCTCACCCACAAAGATGTGGAGTCTGATTCCCTTCTTATATCCAAGCTGGCATTTAACTTGCTTGTAACCAAAAGAGTGTGGTGAAGTGACAAGGAGTGACTTCCCAGGCTTGGTTAGGAAAAGTGATGCAGGTTCTGAGACTAGGTTTGGGGCGGTTTGCTAAACAGTGATAGTTTCCAGAACAGAATCTGGCACCTGGAACTGGAGTGCTGACATAATAAAAACATAAGACAGGTGACACCAGCTGTGGGATTGGGTAGTAGACACGAACAGGAAGGGCCACAAGGATCTCACAGCAAAAGCCTGATGAGCACTGAAGAGGCTACTGGAAAGGCCTTAAAGGAGAGGGAGTAAAACGTTATCAGAAGCTGGAGGAAAAAAGACCATTATGAAGGGGCAGAAAATTTAGCAAAACTGTTGCTTGTGATAAGTCAAAAAAGCAGAAAATGCTGGCAATGAACTGTTACTTCTAGCTAAGGTAATTTCCAAGCAGAATGTCCAAAGTGTCAACTGGTTTCTTTTACACATGTAACAGAAGGTGCAGCTGGAGAGATGAGCTAAAGAAAGTCTTCTGTTTTCAAACAGAATTCAGAGGAAATATAAAGAAACCAGCCATTGCTGGATTCAAAAATAAAACTATTTTTCATCCACAATCTCTCCCAGCAGAGAATGCTGGAAACAAAAAAAGGGGGACAAGATCAAATACAGGGTGCTGAAAGGAAAATCTGGTCTCTAGACAGAGATGAAACCAAGGGTGTTGCTATAAAATCCTTTAACACTCAGTTTCTCCATCTCAATCTTTCTCCCAGTGCCTTTCCCTGTACTTGTCTGCTAAAACTAGATGTGCCCAGGGGTTCTGTCCTCAATCCTGAGCAATTTCTTCTTCAACCACTCCTGAAAAACTATTAACCTCAAAATCTCTCTCTCAAGCCTCCACCTCTCTCCAAGAACTGCATACAGATCTGCACATCTCCACTTGAATATCTCAGAAAAACCTCAAACTAAATATTTTAAGAACCTATCTATCCCCCATCCCACAAGTTCTATTTTATTTGTTTATTTATTTATTTGAGGGGGGAGGGGCAGAGTCATCAAGTTCTATAGATTCTACCTGCCCCCACACACTATTTATTCTAACCATGACAAAATATAAGACCCACCGTGGATATGAGTACATACTTTTCTATCTAGAATGCAACTCCTATTATAAATCCTAACTACTTTGCTATGTGCTAGTTTAATTCAACAATATGGAACACCTATTCTATGGCAAACCTGGCAGGACCTATGCCAGGGCTAGGCAAACAAAACTGAGATAGAGAACCTGAAAGGACTCCGTTTTAGAAAGGCTCCCAGTCTGCTGTTTCTCTACCTGGCCCCATTTACTCATGCTCTATATCTCATCTTGCATCTGAGTAAACCAAAGCAGCTATGATCCCACTCCAAGGGGGAAGCAAGAAGGTTAACCATTCTCTGAGTTCTGTCCTAGGCCCCCATACACCTGATAACATCTAAGAAGAGATCACGAGCATGTGTCAGGACAATGGCTTCAAACCTCAGTTGACGCTGGTGCTAATACCCCCTTACCTTCGGTGATTTATGGAATAACACCTACTGTTCACCTGACACTACTTTTGATCAGACCCTACCCTGGATTCCTGAAGGAACATGTACCATTGACCCCTTTCCAATATAAACCCCTAACCCCAAGCAGCGAGGAGACTCCCTTTTCCTTTTCTGAGGCTCCCAGAACCTCCATCTGCTGTACTCTATCACTTATGCTATTCAACAAACTCTGCTCTCACTTCCTCCTGGCTCGTGTTTGATTTCTACCCTGCACTAAGCCAAGGACCTTCTTGGCTGGTCCTGCGAGACCCCCTCTGGGACCTCGGACCAGCCTTCCTATGTCAAAATTAAGTGAGAAACAGGTCCTGCCTCTTCTCTGGAATCACAGGGATAAAAAGAAAAATAAGTACAACACTGGGTTTTATCATGAAAGGTAGTATTGTATGGCAGACTAATTCTTTTGTGGGGGTGGAGATACAGCAGGCAGTAAGCAAAACAACAGAATAAATGTAATACATTCTCTTGGAGGAGCAAGTTTATTTGATGTAAGTAACTTAACAAAAGATTTTAATATCAACATATTCATTGTAAGCAGAATACAAAATTTACAGGAAAGATGCAATATAATACTTAAAAATTCATGGGTCGTTTTGAGCAAGAATAACTGTCTGTTATTAGAATTTAAAGTAACATTACTAAGCAGAAGGAGACCCACTTTAAGTCAGAGACCCTCTTAGAAGTAAGTCACCCCACCTAAAGGACCTTTTGGGTCCACCTATCCAAAAAGGCAACCAGGGCTGGATGAACATTCAGTGAAACACCACTGGATGATCAAAAAGATTCTGTGGGACTCTTTGCTACAGCCAGCCTCCCTCTACACAGCCTCTGTGGAAGGCTTCGGACACAGCATGGAAGAAGTCTTGCAGATGACTGAGGAATCTTGAACAAACTCATTTTTTTGTCAGATTAAAGTCATCTGTAACTATGTAAAGGAAGTCTAAGAAAGCTAAGAAAAATTTTCTGCTGGCTCCAATTCCTGCCAAGATGCTGAATTAGCAAAACTACTGACCCCATCTCAGGAGATCGGCCCTTGGGGAAGGTACACAGAAAAACTGGAAAGAACGATGAGAAACACCTGGGGGCACTAGGACCCCTTTCCAACTGGTATGTGTGGAATGGTGGCTTTGGCCTGCGGCACGAGGCAGCTCACCAAGGCTGTGGGATAACAAAACAGAAAAAGAACTACTGAGTTCTGGTTTTTGCTTTTCTTGTGCCCCAGCACCTACGTGCACACAACCTGGCCCCATACATGCATTACTCAGACCTCAGATCCTCAGGAAAAGAACGTTCCCTGGCTGTTTCTTTCCATCACCTTCTCCTGTAACACAAGCCCTTGCGCTGAGCACCAGTAATCACAGCAGTGCCTTGTCCTAAAGGCAACTTCTTCCTCAAGAGAAACAGGTAAAGAAGTGACCTAAAGTTATATGGTATGGGGTGAGGAGTGACTGATTCAAGCTCTGCAGTGCCTGGGGCTCTCCAACTCCTGCCCCTGACATCATTGGGACTAATATTAAACCTAATCCTCCCCACATAAGCAGTATCTGACAAAGGAAAATATCAAGTATTCAAGCTGCCATAACAAAATGCCATAAACTGGGTGGCTTACACAACAGAAATATTTTCTCACAGTTCTAGAGGCTAGAAGTCTGACATGAGGGTGCCGGCACGGTCAGGTTCTGGTGAGAGCTCTCTTTCTGGCTTGCAGGTGGCCACCTTCTGGCTGTGTCCTCACAGAGAGAGGAGAGAAAAAGAGCATGTTCTCTAACATCTCTTTTTATCAAGGCACTGTTTCCATCAGACCAGGGCCCCACCTTCACAACTTCGTCTAACGCTAATTACTTCCCAAAGGCCCCATCCCAAATACCAACACACTGGGGCTTCAACATAGAAACTCTGGGGAGGGGCGCCTGAGGGCTCAGTCAGTTAAGCGTCTGCCTTCGGCTCAGGTCATGATCCCAGGGTCCTGGGATCGAGCCCCCATCGGGCTCCCTGCTCCGCGGGAAGCCTGCTTCTCCCTCTCCCACTCCCCCTGCTTGTGTTCCCTCTCTCGCTGTCTCTCTCTGTCAAATAAATAAATAAAATCTTTAAAAAAAAAAAAAAGTCTGGGGAGACACAAACATTTAGCCATCACATCTATGTTTAAAAAAAAAAAAAGGTGAAGTTTGATCCTAACATCATACCATATGAAAACCTATCACACCAGATGGATCAAGGCCTTAAATGTCAAAAACTTAAAAAACCTTAGTAGAAAAGATGAGTATCTTTTAACCTCAGGATAAGGAAAGATTTCTTAAACAAGACAAGGGAAGTCTGTACTAAAATTAATAAGAACTGTTCAAAAAATACCTTAAAGGAAGTGAAAATACAAATTATAAAATAGGAGAAAGTATTCACGATACACCCAACTTATTATGCATTATTATCAAGAACATATAAAGCAATAACACACACACCCAAAACATGGCCAGAAAAATGGACAAGAGAGACTGAAGAGGCATTTGACATCAGAACATATGCATATAACCAATAAATGTATGAACAATGTTCAACATCACTGGAGATCATAGAAATTTAAAGCAAAACTCTTTGTCGGTAAAAAACAATAAAAAGCTTTGAAAACAGACTACCTACATTTCTCTCTAGCTTAGACATTCATTACCTCTACCTTTCATTGCCTTTGGGCAATTTTTAAATTTAAAAACTGTAGAAAACTGATAATAATGTGAACTATTCTTGAGCTTAAAAGAGCTAATTAGTTGTGTCCAGTGGATTACAAGTTTAATTGCCCAATGGATAGATCAGTTTTTGCATCCATTTGAAAAATTCATTTCAGCATTCCTTTACTGCATACAAATGAGTGACTCTTCAAATTTGCCTTTGAACTGACTTTAACATCTTACCAGTTTCCTCATTAACTAGTGAGTTAAACATTTGACAAGTGTTCATTTTATATCTGTATGAGTCATGATTATAACCCCTTTTTAAAAATCCTTTAAAAAAAAAATCATTTTAACACCACAATCAGAATCCAGTATCATCCATTTATGATTAAAAGAAAAAAAAAAAAACCTTTCAGCAAATGAAGAATAGAAAGGGCTCTTCAACCTGAGAATAACAACTTCATGGTAAAAGTCTGAAAACTTTCTTCCTGAATTCAGGAACAAACCAAGGACATCTGCTCTCACAACTTCTATTCAATACTGTACTGGAGGTTCTAGTCAGTAAAATGAGGCAAGGAAAAGAAATACAGGTTGATAGGAAGAAGTAAAACTGTCTTTACTTACATACACATCATAATTACATAACAAAGCCTAGAGAATCAAAATAAACAAAACAAAACAAAAAACCCCCACAAAGCTACTAGAACTAACAAAGGCCAATATACAAAATTCAATTATATTTCTACATACTAGTAATGAACAGTGGAAATGAAATACTTTTAAAATGTCATAATAGTCATAATAGCTTTAAAAAATCAAAGTGCAAAATTTGTACACTGAAAAAGAAAATAAAAATTATGGCTCTTGAGAAATTACAGATGATCTAAATAAATGGAGAAAGATATCATGTTTACAATATTAAGATGTCTATTCTCTCCAAATTGATCTGTGGAGTGAACACGGTGTCAAGTAAAATCTACGGATGTTTTTGTAAAAAATGAAAAGCTAGCCCTAAAATCCCTATGGAGAAGTGGATTCTAAACCGTATATGAATATACAAAGGACCCAGAAGAGTCAAAACAAATCTTCAGAAGAACAAAATTGGAGAACTTCCACCATTTCACTTCAAAACTTACTATTAAACTACTGTAATCGATATAGCATAGTATCAGCAAAGAGAAAAAATGTCAATAAAACAGAAGACAAAGCTCAGAAATAGACATACACATAATAGCCAACTGATTTCTGACAAAGTCATCAAAGTAATGAGAACAAGAAAGTCTTTTCAACAGTGGTGCTGGGAAAACTGGGTATCCACATGCTGGACCCTTACCTAACAACATGTACAAAACTTAATTCAAAATGGATCAAATATCTAAATGTAAGACCTAAAACAATAAAGCTCTTAGAAGAAAACATAGGACAGAAGCTTTATGACATTGGATTTGGCAGTGATTTCTTGGATATAATACTAAAAGCACAGGTAACAAAAGTAAAGACAAACTGGACCTCACGAAAATTTTTAAACCTTGCACATCAAAAGACACTATCCACAGAGTAAAAAAGGCGGCCACAACATAGGAGAAAATAGTTGCAAATCATATATCTGATAAGGGATTAATAGCCAGAAAATAGAACTCCTAAAACTCAACAATAACAAAACCAACCAATTCAAAAATGGGCAAAGGACTTGAATAGATATTTCTCCAAGAAGATATATAAATGGCCAGTAAGCACATGAAAAGATGCTCAACATCACTGATCACTAGGGAAATGCATATCAAAACTACAATGAGATATCACCTCATATCCAGTCAGATGGCTAGTATTAAAACACACAAACTCACACACACACACACACACACACACACACCAGAAAAACAACAAGTGCTGATGAGGATGTGGAGAAATTGGACCTGTGCACTGTTGGGGGAATGTTACAAGTACCACTGCTATTTAAAACAGCATGGTAGTTCCTCAAAAATTAAAAATAGAATTACTATATGATCCAGCAATTTCACTTCTGGGTAGATATCCAAAAGAATTGAAAGCAGGGTCTCAAAGAGATATTTGTACCCCTTGTTCACAGAAGCATTTTTCACAATAGCTAAAACATGGCAGCAACCAAGTATCCACTGACAGATGAATGCATAAGCAAAATGTGGCATATACGTACAATGGAATATCATTCAACCTCAAAAAGGAAGAATATTGTGCCATTCGCTACAACATGGATGAAACTTGAGGACATGACGCTAAATGAAAAAGCCAGTTACAAAAGACAAATACTGTATGATTCTACTCACAAGAGGTACTGAGAGAAGTGAAAATCATCATAAAGACAGAAAGTAGTTCTGGTAGTTGCCAGGGACTAGGGGAAGAGGAAAATGGGGATTTATTGTTTATTGCATATAGAGTTTATTTTACAAGATGAAAAAAGTTATGGGGATGGATGATGGTAACCAATGCACAACATTCTTAAAGTGCTTAATACCACTGAACTGTATACTTAAAAATGGTTAAGATAATAAATTTGTGTTATTTTTTACAACTTTTTAAAAAATTAAAAAAGAATGGTAAGAAAGAAGTTGGTGAGATGAGAACCGATTAATTTTTTTTTTTAATTTTATTTATTTAATTGACAGAGAGAGAGACAGCAAGAGAGGGAACACAAGCAGGAGGAGTGGGAGAGGGAGAAGCAGGCTTCCCGTGGAGCCAGGAGCCCAATGCGGGGCTCGATCCCAGGACCCTGGGATCATGACCTGAGCCGAAGGCAGACGCTTAACGGCTGAGCCACCCAGGCGCCCCCAGATGATTTTCTTTAAAAAAAAATAAAGTGACAGAAATCAGAAAAGTGGTTTGCTCTAGTGAGAGCACAGAATGTCAAGGAAGAAGCCTTAAGGAACTTAAAGAGTAATAAAAATGTTTTACATGTTATACGGGTGTGGATTACGTAGGTAAATGCATTTGTCAAAACTCATTAAACTGTAGAAGATCTATGCATTTTACCATAAAATTGAAAATTATACCTCAATTTTTAGTTTTTTAAGATCACAATTAAATACTATTTTATTTTAGATCATTTAACTAGCAAAATTTAAAAGTCTGAAAACTCTATTGAAGAGACTATAAAACAGGATCTCTTATACAATGGTGATAGTGATTTATTTCCAATCACTCTGGAAATAAATTTTGTATTAACTCTTTAAATTTATGATTTACTTCCCTATGACCCAGCAATTCCATTCATAGGTATATGTACAGGAGAATCTCTCCCACATGTACAAGAGTAACATACAGGAATGTTTCTCACATCAGTGTATAAAACAGCAAATGCCTAAAAACAAGATACTTATCACTCAATCCCAGAAATAAATTGACCATGATAAGTAAGGGTATCACTTTTGAATATTTAAGATATCTTTTTTTTTTTAAAGATTTTATTTATTTATTTGACAGAGAGAGACACAGTGAGAGAGGGAACACAGCAGGGGGAGTGGGAGAGGGAGAAGCAGGCTTCCCGCTGAGCAGGGAGCCCGATGTGGGGCTCGATCCCAGGACCCTGGGATCATGACCTGAGCCGAAGGCAGATGCTTAACAACTGAGCCACCCCAGGTGTCCCTGAATATTTAAGATATCTTTATATTTTAAAGACAATTCAGTTTTGGTATATACATATTATCAGCTTGTTCAATGTGTGTATGTACAGAATAAATCCAAAATTAAGGCAAAGAATTAAGGTATTATAATGATTTTCTACTTTTTAAAGGTAGAATTTATTCATTCAACATGACTTTTACGGGAGTAAACACTGCAATCCATTGAAATGCAGGTTACATAATTGATACAATATTCATATACAAAATATTCTGCAGCTGTAAACATGAATGAAGTAGATCTAAGTATATGGAAAGATCTACAAGATACAGAAGTACACTGAAAAAGCAAGAAGTAGGGGCACCTGGGTGGCTCAGTCGTTAAGCGTCTGCCTTCGGCTCAGGTCATGATCCCAGGGTCGAGCCCCGCATCGGGCTCCCTGCTCAGCGGGGAGCCTGCTTCTCCCTCTCCCACTCCCCCTGCTTGTGTTCCTTCTCTTGCTTTGTCTCTCTCTGTCAAATAAATAAATAAAATCTTAAAAAAAAAAAAAAAAGAAAAGAAAAAGAAGTAAAACAGTAAGTTCTCATGGATTAAAATAAATTCCATATATATTTATATCTGCAAAAACAATCTGAAAGTAAATAAACTGTAAACGGTGCTTCCTTCTGAAAATAGCAACAGGGGATCAAAAGTGAAGGGAAGACTTACTTTTCACTGTAAATCCTTTTGTACCATCTGGATTATTTCTGACCATATACTTGTTTTGGTAATTTCCATGAAGACAGAGGAGAAAGAGGCCCTCAAACAACATTTATGTTTCTGGTAAGCAATCTCTCCCACGCCTTACAGCAGATATTCTAAACCTTCATCACTACCCTCAAACTCCACATCTCACCCCTGTTGCCTACTTGCAGAACATCAACAACCACAATAACCCAAAGCCAACAACTTTGTTTTCTACTCCAGAGAAATGAGGGAACACCCTATATTTCCAAATTCACACCCACATATTTACCTCTGACTACATCCATGGGTACTTCCTTCCCTCAGAAGAAAGAGGCCACTCCAGGCAAATCTTGTGTTCTGAGGCAATCTCCTGTCTCTACAGGAAAGCCTATTCCCCCTTTTAGTCCTCTCTCTACTTCCACAAGCTTGCTCTTAACTTGTCCTTTCTCCTACCACCTCTGTATATATGCACGTTCAAGCCCCTCCCTTTTTAAAAAAAGTACCTTACATTCCCTTCTATGTAGGACCCTAAACTCATTCTTCCCCTTCACAGTTAAACTCTCACAACAGTGGGGACAGTCTCTACTTGAGGCAGTCTCTTCATCTCCCATTCACTGATCAACCTACCACAATCTTGCTTCAGTCCCCACTGCTACTAAAAAAAATACTCTTGCTGAAATCACTAAAAGATGAAACCTATAGGCATTTTGTGACCCTTATTTTACTTCATCTCTCTGCAGTACCTGACACTGCTGGCTGCTTCCACCCTCCTGAAACTCTAATCCCTTGGCTTCTGTGACTTATCTCTTTCCTGTCTCTCTATTACGTACTGGAAATTCAAAAATAAATATGACAAAGTCCCTGACTTCAAGCACAGATTCTAAAATGAGAGAAATACATGCAAACAATCACAACACAGGGAAAAAGTACTATGATAGTGACAGGTACAAAGTACTATGGTAGGTTTGTAATGGGGAAAGAGAGGGAGGATGCATTTTAAGGAGGAGGAAACCAACATGGACAAAGCACATGTATAAATCAACATAGTTTGTACAGGGAATTTAATGGATAATGGTTGAGCACACAAGTTTTGAAAACAGTAATCTGATTCTACCACTTACCAGCTGAATGAAGATAAAATAACAGTCTCTATCTCACAGGACTATAATGAAAATTAGATACTATATATAAAGCACTGAGCACAGGGCCTGGCATACATAGAAGTCTCAATAAATGTTAACTCCTTCATGGCAAAAACAGTCAACAAACTAGGAATAAAAGGAAATTTCCTCAACCTGATAAAGGACAGTTATAAAAAAAACCCACAGGTAATGCTGAAAGACTGAGAGCTTTCCCCCTAAGATCAGGAACAAGACAAGGATGTCTATTCGCATCACTTCTATTTAACATTGTAATGAAGGTTTTAGCTAGGATGCTTAAGTAAGAAAAAGACATAAAAGGCATCCAGATTGGAAAGGAAGAAATAAAACTATCACCATTTATAGATGACATAATTTTATATATAAAAAATTCTCACTAATATATTAACAACTTAGAACTACTAATTGAGCTAATAGTTCTGTGAGTTTGCATGATACAAAAATCAATTATATTTCCATACACCAGCAATGAACAATCCAAAAATGAAAGAAAACAATTTCACTTACAATAGTATCCAAAAAATAAAGGGCTTAAGAACAAATTTAGCAAAAGTAGGAGACATACACTAAAAACTATAAAACATCATTGAAAGAAATTAAAGAACACATAAATAAATGGAAAGACCTCCATGTTCACAGATTGGAGAATATACTATTATAAAATCTCCAACCTGATTTACAGATTCATAATACAAATTCAACACAATCCCCATCAAAATCCCAGCTGGATTTTCTTGGTAGAAACTGACAAGCTGATCCTAAAATTCATATGGAAATGCAAGGGATCCAGAAGAGCCAAAACAATCTTGAATAGGAAGCACAAAGTTGGAGAACTCACATTTTATGATTTCAAAACTTCCTGGCATAAGGAGAGATGTATAAATTATTGGAATAGAATTGAAAGTCCAGAAACAAAACCTTACATTTACGGTCAACTGATATTCTTCGAGGGTGCCAAGATAATTCAATGGTCTGTGACAACTGGATATCTGAATGCAAAAGCATGAAGCTGAACCTCTACCTAAAACCATACACAAAAATTAACTCAAAAAAGGGGCACCTGGGTGTCTCAGTTGGTTAAGCATCTGACTCGACTTCAGCTCAGGTCATGGTATCAGGTCATGAGACTTGAGCCCTACATCAGGCTTCACGCTGGGCATGGAGTCTGCTTGGGATTCTCTCTCTCTCCCTCTCCCTCCACCACCCCCCCCAAAAGTTAACTCAAGATGAATCACAGACCTAAATTTAAGAGCTCATACTTAGAAGAAAATATGAGTAAATCTTCATGAACTTGAGTCAGGCAATGGTTTCTTAGATATAACACCCAAAGCACAAACAACAAAAGAAAAATAGATAAAATTAAAAACAATTTGTGCTTCAAAGACAGTATCAAGAAAGTAAAAAGACAACTCACAGTTTGGGAGAAAATATTTGTAAATCATGTATTTTATAAGTGACTTGTATCCAGAATACCTAAAAAACTCTTACAATAAAAGGGTAATATAATTTTTAAATGGGCAAAGGATTCAAAAAAGATATATAAGTGGCCAATAAGCACATGAAAAGATATTCAACACCATTACTCACTAGGGAAATAGAAATCAAAACCACAATGAAATACAACTTCCCATTCACTAGAATGGCTATAACTTAAAAAAAAAAAAAAAGATAGTAACAAATGTAGGTGAGGATATGGAAAACCTGGAATCCCCACACATTGCTGGTGGAAATGTAAAATGATACGGTCTCTTTGGAAAACCATTTGGCAGTTCCACAAATTGTTAAACGTGGAGCTACCAAATGACCCAGCAAATTACACTTTTAGGTATACACCTAAAAGACATGAAACCATATGCACACAAAAACTTACACACACAAGTTCATAGCAAAAAGCTTAGAATAGCCAAAATGTGTGTGGGGGGAGGGGAGGGAGGAATGCAGAAACAACCCAAATGTCCACCAATTGATGAATGGATAAGCAAAATATGGGTGTGTGTGTGTGGGTGTGTGTGTGTGTATTGAAGAGTCTGGCTCCTGACCAAAAACTTAAAATCTGTGTGTAATTTTCCAGCCTGACTATAAGCAATTACAAAGACTTTACCTGGCAGGCCTCACATGGGAAAGCCGTCCTACCCACCTCAGACTGGGTACACAGCCAGTACACTGCAGTCTCTGAAGAGAGCTGTAGTCAGGAACTCAGGCTCCCCTGGCTGAGCATGTTCTTAAGCATAGCTACATTCCCAGCCCAGGCCCTAGACCTCATTCAGAAGTCTATCTGTGGCCTTGAGCTGAGGCCTTTCCTCATGCACCTCTGCTGAGGCCCTCTCATCAGGGAGGAAACACTGAAGATACTTTTTATCTACTCTGACTCCGTGCTTTTTGATCCCAAGCCCTTCTACCTCACTTTTGAACCAGACCTGGGTCCATAAAACTGCAGTGAAACGATCCACCTCCCACTCTGTACTGATCCACCTGAGTGGGACAACTGCACTTTCTGAGGTTTAACCTCTTGCTTATACTATCTTAGTAAGTGAATAAAGGCTCAACTGTTACTTTTATGCTGGATCACTGTTTTTAATTAGCTACACTGACACCTGGAAGTTCAGGTCTCTCTATCGCCAGGTCACCTGACCTGACACTCAAAATGGAATGTTATTCAGTCATGAAAAGGAACGAAGTACTGATCATGCAAAAACATGGATAAACCTTGATAACTTTATGCTAAGTAGAAAAAATAAGTCACAAAAGACTGCATATTGTACAATTTCATTTATATGAAATATCCAGAATAGGCAGATCTATAGAGACAGAAAGTAGATTAGTACCTGACAGGAACTGAGTGGAGGGAGGAATGAGTGGTAACTGCTAACACATGCCAAAATCTCTTTGGAGTGATGAAACTATTCTATTTTTTTTTTTAATTTTTTTTTTTTTTAAGTAAGCTCCACACCCAGCACAGATCCCAACACGGGGCCTGAACCCAACACCCCGAGATCAAGACCCAAGCGGAGATCAAGAGCTGGATGCCCAACTGACTGAGCCACCCAGGCACCCCTGCAGTGATGAAAATATTCTAAAATTAGATTGTGGTGACAGCTGTACAACTCCATAACTACAATTAAAAAAACCATTGAATTGTACACTTTAAATAAATGGGTAAATTTTAAGGTATGTAAGGTATTTCTCAATAAAGCTGTTTTTTAAAAAATGTTAGTTCATAACATTCCTAGAGCACTAGTGAGATGGAAAACTGGGTAAAGAGATTCTACTGCTCTGTAAAGGAGTTTGTAAAATATCCTTTAAGCAATGTAAAAGCATTGAAGGATTCTGAGTTTTGGACTGACATGACAACATTCATCTTTTAGAAAAGCAATCTCATGACTGTGACAAGAATGGCTTAGAGAGTAGCTGGATTCGAGGTGGAAAGACCAGATGACAGACTGGTTGCTTAAAAAATTAAAAGATGAAGAGAACTGGAGCCCAGACATGTCAGAAAAGAGAAAGGGCTATGAGCCTATCTTTAGAGTAAAATGCTATTATGGAAACTTTCTTTCTATAAAAACCAACTACTAACATATTAAAGGATATGTTCTTATTTTATAAGCCCCCCGAACAGAGGTAACTACAGAAAATAATCAAGTCCAGGAGAATAGAGTGAAGAAAACTCCTAATAACTGACTTACTAAAATAGTTACCAGTTGCTGAAATCTATGACTTAACAAATTAAGGATCTGTCTTCAGGAATATCAGATTAGAATGTCAATATCATTCTCAAATGTGTGTCAGAGCAGCAGTGTGAACTCTATCTTTGAGTATAAAAGAAAAATTCCTTTGGAATTACAATGGAAAAATTCACTCAAAACTACTATAATCGCTAGAACCAGCTTCATTTCCTTCAATCAAATGTCCTACCAAACTAAAAGTAAGCATGCTATATATGTAGCTTTATAATAAATAATATTTACCTATTAAAGTCTCAGAGGAAAAGACAGCTGGCACTGCCTTAAATTTTTCAAAAATAATTCTTTCTCATTATAAAATATATTTTATAAGGCAAAAGAATTCAAAAAATATCTCACCTCAGGTTTTTAGATGAATCCACAAAGAAATGTTTACAGCGTAAGTTCCAGTTCAGGCAGATACCTGAATTAAAAAAAAAAAAGAAGAAGAAGAAGAAGAGGAAAAAGAAAAAGAAGAAGACATGGTCAATATAAGTAAATCTGAGTAGGGAACTTAATTTTTTCAGTAGAACCCTAACTTGATCATTTACTCACTGAACTTTTGTGTTCAAGTTGTGTTTTACAGATCTATAGAATGTCAAGAATCTTAATTCTGCCAGACTCTCTATTGCCTTTTTTTTTTTTTAAGATTTTATTTATTTGTCATAGAGAGAGAGAGCACAAGCAGGGGAAGCAGCAGGCAGAGGGAGAAGCAGGCTCCCCGCTGAGCAAGGAGCCTGATGTGGGACTTGATCCCAGGACCCAAGGATCATGACCTGAGCCGAAGGCAGATGCTTAACCAACTGAGCCACCCAGGTGTCCCTCTATTGCCTTTAATTAAACTTAACAAAACATATACTATACTAATGGGGGGGGGAGAATGAGGGGAAGATCAATCCAAGAAAGATACTTTTCTTTCACCAGTTCAAGTTTCAAAAGAAAAGGCATTTTCTAAAAGTCTGTACTCCCTATAATAATCCCACCATCATGACTGCCCATTCTCACCAAAAACAAACAAACAAACAAAAAAACAGAATTCAAAAATCTGGAAAACAACAGTATATGTTTATAAAGCTTAAGTAAAAGGAAAGGTTAAATAAAACTGGCTAAAAAACTATGAAAATGTTTATCTATGAAAATGTTTACCTACAATGGCAAAGAAAATCTAATTAAAATGAGATATCATCTTCTATCAGTGAAATTAGAGTTGTTTAAGTAAGATGCTAGTCATTAGTGCTGTCCCAGTTCTCCTTCCCAGACTCACAGTAGGATTGCACTTCACTGCCCTTGTTTCAACTTAGGTGTGGCTACATGACTTGCTTTAGTCACTAAGACGTACGTAAACATGATATGAAACATCAGCAGGAATAAGCTTTAGGAACCAGTACACAACTGGAAGACCTACCGACTACAGTAATTATGGAAACAAGTAACCAAAGCAGCTTTGATCAGGCTGATACACTAAATAACTCCAAAGAGAGAATACCACCTGCTGATATGTGTTTGACATTAACATGAGCTTTGTTGTAAAAAATAAAATTTGTTGCATTAAACCATGAGATTTGGGGGAGTCTTTGTTACTACAGCATATTCTAAATTATACTGACAGCTACAAATGACAATGTAATATAATAAATATTACAATAATAGAATAATGCAACACAATGGGCATCTTTGCACACTGCTCGTGGTAGTATAAATTGGTAAACTCTTTAGAAAGCAATACACAAGAGCCGTAAAAAGTTCAAACCCTCTGACCTAGTAACTTCTCTTCCAGAAATCTGTCCTAAATAATAAAAAATCCAAAGACCTAGATCATAGCCCATTTATGACTGCAAAGAAATGGAAATAACAAACTAAATGTCCAAATGATTAGTTAATAAATCAGAATAAGAAATAATTAAAATTAAATATCAAAAATGCTTAAGGATTGATAGGGGAAACTGTGTGAGGGGCATATACGGGAACTCTATGTACTGTTTGCTCAATTTTTCTGTATATGTATAATCTATAGTGACAGAAGGCAGATCAGTTGTTACAGGAGCTGAAGGTCATGTGAAAGAATTGACTGCAAAGAGGCTTAAAGAAACTTTATGTTTAACAGCATTTTATTGAGAACCAGAGCTTGATCCTAGAATGAGTCTGAGGTTTTATTAATTTATTCTTTCAGTATTTATTGCATGCCTCCATGTCCAAACAGCATCCTACATAGCAGAGGTATGCTTCTGCACTGGGTCTGTTTCCCCATGGTTCAGCTAGATCTGCTTTCAAGTGGTCACTGTAGCCAGTAAAAGCACCAACAATCTACAAACCACACCGTTTTTTAATAATCCTTACATTGGCAAATAACAGGTAGGTCACAATTACTTTTAAGAACTATTTACATTAGTGATTATTTGTTGACCCAATCTTTCTGAAAATAAGCTTAAAATTTCTACTACTGAACATGTATCATCTACAACATAAACATGTATCCGGTGTTTTGAATTCATATATTCTGAATTATATGAAGGTGTTTATATCATATGCATCATTATATGCATCATTAAAAATTTTATGAATTTTGAGCATTTAGTTAAAGGATTAAAGGTTTTTCACAACTATAAAAATGGCTAAAGTGTCTAAAACTTCAACTAAGAAATTGTAGAAAAATATAAGTGAAACACAAAGAAATAAATGTGACAATGAAGACAAAGTACTAATAAGCAAAGAGAACAAAAAGTATTAGGTTAGTCAAATAAAAATAACTGAGGCATATAACTAACAAGTTTTATTCAACAAGAAAGGATATAACACAGAAAATACTTGTTTTAGCAATAAGCATGGCAGTTCAAGACAGTGGGGACTGGAGTTAAAAATAAAAAACTAGGGGCCTCTGGGTGGCTCAATCAGTTAAGCATCTGATTCTTGATTTTGGCTCAGGTCATGATCTCAGGGTCGTGAGATCAAGCCCCACCATGCTGCACATGGAGCCTGCTTAAGATTCTCTCTCTCTCCCTCTACCTCCCTAAAAAATCAAATCAAATCAAAAATAAAAATCAAAAAAGGCACTAACTTCTCATGATAAAAAGATCTGAGATAAACACTTGCAAGAACATATAGGAGAGTCTAATCCAGAAATGATTTTCAAGCAACCGGCACAGAGATTAAATCACTATGTTTAGTTACAATTGTATAATATGTTGCTTTCTCAGGTCTGATGTTTGAACTTATATGTTGTATCTAAAATGCATTAAACTGTTCATAGTTTGAAATAAGATACAAATAAATTACATTATTTATACTAATAACCATTAAGAGTACTAGAACAATGTGTGTTTATCAGAGAATAGCTAGTAAATATGAGTAAAATAGCCTTAGACATTAAGGATATAACACAGGAAATATATGTGTGTTAATCAGAATACAGACAATAAAGATGAGTAAAATATCTAAGATATTATAGAGTTTTCAAGGCACTTAGAAATAAAGGACATAGTTTGTGTTGTACCCCATGCGATGACAGATTTGGTGACTTCCTCTGTGCTGAAAAGTTTGCAATTTAAATAAATATTGCACGGTGGAAAAAAAAGAAATAAAGGACATAATCTGAACCACAAGATTATTTAGACTGTAAGAAAAAGAATGGAGAATTCTTAATACATACTACCTTCCTGACCCTTAGAAAATATAACATATAAAAAGTCCATAAAAATAGATGGAAAACACTATCACCAAGCTGGTCTTGATTTCTAAATTCTAGAAATCTTAAGTAATAACTGCCCCCAATCAACTAAATTAAGGGTCAACCTACAGCCTGGAGACCAAATCCAGCCCATGCCTGTTTTTGTCTGGCCCTTGAGCTAAGAATGGCTTTTACACGCTGTGAATTGTGCAAGACTGTTGAATCTCAGATCTGTACCTATGAAACAAATAATGCAATATATGTTAAGAAAAAAAAAAAAAGAAGAAGATAGCAGGAGGGGAAGAATGAAGCGGGGGAAATCGGAGGGGTAGACGAACCATGAGAGACGATGGACTCTGAAAAACAAACTGAGGGTTCTAGAGGGGAGGGGGGTGGGAGGATGGGTTAGCCTGGTGATGGGTATTAAAGAGGGCACGTTCTGCATGGAGCACTGGGTGTTATGCACAAACAATGAATCATGGAACACTACATCTAAAACTAATGATGTAATGTATGGGGATTAACATAACAATAAAAAAATTAAAAAAAAAAAAGAATGGCTTTTACATTTTTAAAAAGTTGTGAAAAAACAGAAAATAAAATGCAACAGAGACGGTAGTCACAAAACTTAAAATATTTACTATCTCGCCCTTTACAGAAAAAGTTTGCTGCCCTCTGAACTAAACAATTCATAAATGGGTGAAACCGGTCTTAGTGGTGGTTCTAACCCAGAGACTTAAAGTGTGCCACGGTGTCACAGTATATTAGAACTGGAAGGCAGCTAAGACCATCTTTCCTCCCCATCATGTTACAAAGAAGGTAACTTAAAGCCCAGAAATGACAATCTTCCAGGTCTACTGTCTCCTGAATTCAATGTGCTTTACATCCTATCACAACACTGGCCCCTTTCCTTTATTGGGGTAATTTGAGAATAAAAGAAAGGTGCAGTAAGAGTTAAGTGCACTCTCCTCCAACTCTCCACTGAGCCCCTTCTACCTGAGAATAATCAATTGACCAGAGTGAGACACAGATAATCTTCATATTTGACTAGCTCAGCATCAAGGGTCATTTCCTACTTTCTCAGCTTCATCTCCTTCTACTCTCTTCATGTAAGCAAAATAAGCAAATGAATCTACATAACATTCCTGAAAAAGTATCTTGTTATTTTGGTCCTGAAGACCTAGGTTTATGCAGTTTCTCCCGTGGGCAGCTCCTCCCTTCTCTACTAATGCAAATTCCTACCATCCATTATGCCCAATTCAACAAACATGACACCTTCAGAAAGACAATCCAATAAGAAACACAGTTCAGATATACACACAAAAATGTAAAAGATAAATATCCCCGAAGTTGTAACTGGAAATTTCTGGTAAAATGTAACCTCTGAGGGAAATGTTCACATTAAGCCTTTGGGAAAGCCTCTGAATAAGATGTTAATAGACATAAAAAAAAGTTTTTGAGATTGGTTGCACAACATTGTGATTACCACATAACCCCAATGATCTGTGCACTTTAAAATGTCTAAGATGGTAAATTCTATGTTACATATATTTTACCACAATTAAAAAAAAAAAAAAAAACATTTAGACCACAGAGCAAGATCATAATGGTGCAGGGAGCAAGCACTTGCTTATATAAGAAATTGGATGTAAATTTAAATTGTAAAAGCTAAATACCTATCCTACAGCAATGGTTTTACATTTGCAAGTACCTTAAAACTAGGCAATGTGGGGAATTGTGAATA
This sequence comes from Phoca vitulina, assembly GCF_004348235.1. Lineage (NCBI taxonomy): Eukaryota > Metazoa > Chordata > Mammalia > Carnivora > Phocidae > Phoca > Phoca vitulina. The sequence continues at coordinate 40,475,054 of NW_022589723.1, read as the reverse complement.
TAATAAGAGAGTTGCCTAGGAGATCAAATCCTATAAAATAAAACAAAGCCTACATCTAGAAACGCCTAACTTCTGGCAGCTAGATAGACAAATGTCCACAAGACTCCAAACTCAAAAAAAAAAAAAAAAAGATGCTAAAGGACAGAGAGAGGACAAGGTGATATTCCAGGAAGTGGAATTAATAAAGGTACAAAAGGGACAATGTGTGATGGAAAGGATTCTCACCGTCTTTTTGTTTCCCTAGATTTGCCTCTAGCTAATTAACAGCAAAGAATGTCCTTTGATGCTAAGGTAGCTGGGCCACCCATGATATGGAATAGGTTACCAAAATCCATAGATGGAAATATGCTGGTTAAGGTAATCAGTACTCAAAGGAGACAGTCCATGCCTTGCTTAAGTTTTCAGATAACTTTTGTGAACAACAGCAAAACTCTGTAAAACCAAATATAAATTCTGTGCATTTAAGGCTGAATCTGAATTTTATTTTCATAAAATTAACCACACCAAAAGGGCTGGAAGTTACTACTTTTTGATTATTTTGTTTTCCTTTTTACTGAGTAATTTTATTCTATGAATAGCAACCTTTGCTATTCCGTTCACTCCATGCCTAGGGCCTAGTAAATGCTCTCTAAATGCTTGTTGAATTAATATTGGGATAAAATATACATTTCACTTAAAATACTCCTCCTTTCTAATTATACAGAGTAACAGAAAGTAGAGAGAAAATAACATTAATTGAAAATGTAAAAATGAAGCCATCCAAAAACTTAAACCACATTTCAAAACCATCTTTGAAGCAAACTGCTCACAAAAAAAGTCAAACCTTTATTGCACCCTTTGTTGTAACACTACACACACACACACACACACACACACACAACACACCCCCATCAAGACAGTCATTTTTACCAAACATAGCTTGAAGGAGAAAATCACGTAATTTGATACCCAGAAAAATGCCAGTTTTCTTTCATCTTTGTATTCCACACAATTCCTGGCACACAGTGGATGCTTTCAAATCATTCACTGAGTTGAATAGTCACAGAGAAAATATTTTCTCTGCTGTCCATGTGACTTCATTATATTTCAAAGGTGTGAGTCATCAACTCTGGCAATAAAAGCAGAACTTACACCACTATAAATACTTGACATAGTTCAAGAGCTCTCAGAAATTAGAAGAGAGATCCATACATGTAGTCCCTAAATTACACAAGTATAAGAAGATACATCATTTCACTGTTGTCAATTTGCTATATTTAGACGGCTCTGAATTGAATTATTCAAGCATATACAAATACAACCTTGAAGGGGTCCCCATACTTGCTCCTGACAGTCTGGAAACAAAAGCTGCTATTGAGATAAAAGATGACAGGCAACAGGAATCTGACAGGCCAGTAATTTACTGCATTTTCTGCACATCTGAATTTGTAGGCCTCCATAGCCATTAAGCAAAATTAGTTCCATAATGCCAGCCAAAAAGCCTCATAGGCAACAGTTTTATGTCATTAAAAGAACTACCATCCTCAATCTGTTTGAATTTGTGTTTGCTCATTAGAAGCCTCTCAGTGAATCGAGAGAGAGGTTTTAATTGCACTCTTGCTCTATCCATGTTTAGTACAGCCCCGAACTATAACAAATTCCTATTCTCCCTTCTTACCTAATGCCTAAAATACTTCAGATATAGTAGAAGAAACTAAGCAGTCTAGCAGTTCTCTACCAAAAATGGAGCAATTTCAAAGATACAAATGTGATCTTAATAGATATTTATTCAGCTTAAAAAGCAGGGTCAGAGAAAAACATCATCATCTTCCTTCTCTCCTACTTGTTAATCTCTGAATCCGCAATGCTCTCTCAGGCTCCTATGTCTTTGCACATGATATTTTCCCCTCAGCTTGGTAGGAACCCCCTCCTCAATCTGACTACGGTGAAAATCTGCTCACTAACTGGCTTTCCCAAAAAAGGTTTGTGCAATCCTTTCCCTACGTACCTTCTACATACATCCATCAAGTACTTCTCAAACTGGGTTAACTCTGACTCTTACAGTCAAAGAACTGAACACCTCTTGGCAGAGTTAATATTCAGCTGGTACACACTAGCACAGCCTTAATGGATGAAATACTAAAATACTTGTAAAATAATATCTAGTAAGAAGTCACTGCCCTGAACTCCATGGCCCAGTCTTACCACCACCACCAAAATTCAGCAACAAAAGCATCAAAGCCCGATACAGTATAAAAGATGGAGGGGTCCTTCAAGACCCTGAATCCAGTGCTATGGCCATCTTGATTGGTCGGTGCCTGTGTTGTAGTGAATGTTAAATACTGAATAATCACCCCTGCCTCTTTATGCCCAAAGCCTAGAATATTACCTAACTTATAGCAGATCTATAATGTACTATTAATTCTTTGTCAAAATAATGAATACCAATCCTATTCAATGATCCAAGGCCAGTGGGTATACCATCAAAACTATATAAAAACAATAATCAGACTGGCAAAAAAATCTAGGTCCTTAAGTACAAGGTAGGAAAAGTAAACAAGTCTGCCTATTGCCTATTTCTATTTTCTTGCCTTTAGCCTCTGATAAAATAAATGCATAATTTGATAATGTGGGCCAAAATCTCCAATGTGATCACTTACACAGCATAAGATTCAAGTATTTTTTATGTTATTAAATGAAGATTAAAACAAAGTTCCTATAAAAACCAAAGAATTTAAGAATGCCACCAACAGTGACCACTGAACTACAGTCAGTGTCTTGGACAGGTATCACTAAGGAAGAACACAAATAATTAATTCAAACAGAGGAAAAGGTAAGAATGAAAAGAGTCAGTTAATTATGAATCATATGTCTAATTACAGGTTTTGCTAGGGGCTTCAGATACTTCTAATTAGTTTTACTTGGTATATTAATTATAAATAGAAAACCACAGAGAATTTTCTACTCATAGGAATTTATTAAGTATGTAAAATCAGATTTTGAGTTATCATTTTTATAACTTAATGATTAAATATTCAATAGTGCATGATAATTATTTTGAAAGTCATCAATAAAATATACATCACATCAATAAAATATACATCACTTTTATTGAAAGTCATCAATAAAATATACATCACATACATATACATCACACAAAATCAAGTTACACAGAACAGAGCACTACTAAGGTAGTGACAGAATCTTTTAAAAATCCAGAAGGATGGGGCACCTGGGTGGTTCAGTTGGTTAAGTGTCTGAATTCGAGTCAGGTCATGATCTCGGGGTCTTGGGATTGAGCCCTGCGTCATGCTCAGTGCTCAGCGGGGCATCTGCTTGTCCCTCTCCCATTGCCCCTACCCTCCATTCATGCTCTGTCACTCTCCCAAATAAGTAAATAAAATCTTAAAAAAAAAAATCGAGAAGGATAAGGGAAAGAAGGATGAATACGCAGAATTTTGAACTTATAAATGGTGATATACTAATCATTTTAGGCTATTCACTTTCTGTTAGAAAAGTCATGCTTCAATCATGCTTGCTATAGAGAGTTTCAGAGAGCTATATGATGAAAATATTAAAACCAACCACAAAGGGAACAATAATAGCAACATCTTCAAAAAAAGAAAAGAAGCTTAATTATCTAATTTCAAGACTGTCCCATTAATCTAACATCAATTTTTAGTAAAACAATGTTGTACTACACACTGTGCTAATGAAAAATTTTAGAAGGTGACAAAATCTTAAACAAGAAGCATCATGTGTTTATTTAGAACAAATCAAGGAAGGCCAGGCCTGATGTTTTTTTTGTAGTTAGAAACAAGAGACAAGAAATTAGAAACAAGAGAAAAATAAAGACCATAACATATTTTAACAAAAGCTTTGAAAGTGTCACTAATCCTAATTTGAAACAACCATGTAAATTACCTTGGCTATTAGTACTATTATCTGAGTTTAAACAGAAAATGTTCACAAATAGGTAAGTAATAGCAACAGTCACTACCATTTATTATCTATATATTATACCAGACAGAATGCAAGCTTTTTTACCTAGATGGTTAATTTTCACAACCACCTTACCAGGCAGGTAACATCATCCCTACCTTACTGACTGTGAATTCATGCTAGAAATAATCTAGCCAATGTCAGTGAGGAAGTGGAAGAGTAAACATTCAAACTACTACTCCATACACTGCGCTGGCTGCTATACCCCACTGCCTGAACAGCTGGTCTCAGTGGATTAGAGCAAGCCAATTTAGTAATGAAGCTCCATGGTATATTAGCTGTTCTAAATGGATGAAGTTAAGACGTCATGAAGTTCAGTATCCCAATGGATATAACCATCTGAATGTCTAAGGAAAACAATATAACTTAGTAACTATATTTCTGACCCTGATTTGGGAAATCAAGGATGTGGCCATCAGCTTATGGGCTGTCGCAAAACTCTATCTTCATTGAACACACTTTGATATAAATGATAAAAATTACTAAACATTTAGATGCAGAAGTAGTCAAATGCTGAGAAGGGGGGAAATCAAATAAGAGAATCCAGCTTTTATACCTTTAGAATCTTCTATAAAGAAGCTCTAAATGGGATATAAGCATTCATGACAGAGAATCAAAGATGAGAACCAAGATCCATGGTCATTATAAACAAAAGAAAAAATAAAAAATTCAATCAGGACAGATAGGATGATAGGATAACAGGAGAGATAGGGATAATAGGATAATAAAAATAAATGAGAGTTCTACTAAAAGAAAAGTACTGAAAAAGAACCTTTCCTCATGTTTTGTTAGCACCTATAACAGAGAAGAAAAGAAAATTTACTGCTGATTTTAAAAAGGCAGTTATCTCAAATATCTCTCTTCCCAAAAAACTGACCATAAATGAATTGATATGTAAAAAATTACTACACAGCTAACTCATAAGGCACACAAACCAATGTCTGATGAACAAGTAAAAATTTGGCTAAATGAGGATTAAAAGTGAAAATGGGGAAGAAAAGGAAAACTAAGGGGAAAAAGTTGACCTTTCTCCAATCTCCTTCTCATGTAAATGGTGCTTACTATTTCAGAATACAACTTCCCTGCGAAAAATCTCCTCCTCATATTGTGCCCCTACAAAATACCTCCTCTCTCCTAAAAGAAGGCCTTATAGCCAAATGACATCTTTCCTTACCACGAACAGCCTCTTTCTAGAAATATTTTCAATCCATCTACATCTCAGAGGATATCATGAGGACCAACATTTCCGTTTCTCCTGGTTTTCTGAATTGAATATTAATGTTTAATCAGCATAATGAAAAATTTTAAGTGTTTCTGATACAGGAACCCTGATGCAATAAGGATACTGTATACCACAAATACAATTTTAATTTTGAAAAACACAGGCATCCTTCACAAAGATGGAGCCACGTGAAAAGAGTTTTTTTCAAAAGACATTGGTACATGAGTTATTTTGTACCTTTTATTTTAAAGAAACCGCATTTTTAACAAATACTATTATTTATAACTCTTTAACCTCGTGATCACCTCACATCTACTGTATCACTTGCTGATTCAAACATCATCTTAGAGCCCAACTCCTTTACTTGACCTAATAAAACTTGCTGAGCTTGCACACGTCAGGACTGTGCATGGTATATGTCCTCTAACACATCAATGCTATGGTTGGACAAGTTGAGACCAAGGGTGACCTCTTCTCCCCATTATACCAAACAACTAGCCTATAATTTGACATAGGAGTTTAAAAAGAAAAATTTGCCTGCCTGTCTTATTTCCTAAAACTATAAGCTTCTAAGGACTACACTGTATAGCAATACTGTACATATTCTCATAAAAATGAGGCAATTTGTAGATCCTATTTCACTTGTGAAAAGGTCAGCCACAAAAGTGTTTTATGAAGTATCTCATTTCTTCAGCAAACTATTAAAAGATGATCTCCCTTTCTTTGACATACATGGACAAATGTAAGTCATTAGCAAAGGCTAAATGAAATGGTCCACAGAAATTCTTGCTTCTGAATTCGATCAGAAGTCTTAGAAGGCAAAGCTGCACGTCTACAAAGAGAAAAGACAACCCGTGGAAGGTAGGAACTGCGGAGAGTTGATTCCTGGGAGAAAAGAGCCAGGGGTGCTACTTAGGGGAGGGAGCTCTGATCTCGCAGGGAGTACCCAGAGAGAACGAGAAGGAGAAAGAGTGGGGGGCAGCGGGGAATGAAAACACATTCAGGGGACTGCACAAGAAAACTGTTCCTCAAAACCACTGACTGGGAAAAAGGAGAGGGTTTCAATACCGCCAGTTTTTTATAAACAGTGGAGCGCGGAGTCTTAAGTTTTGGAGGTCAGCATCACAGTCAGGGTCGTATGCCCCAGTGCTCCAGTGGGGAAGATGGGTGGAGCCCCAGTAGTGGGCAGCACAGTCTGAGAATCCCATGGGTCACACAGGGAGAAGTGGTTCCCCTGCTTGGAGTGCATATGGTAGAGATGATATGGCCTCTCACTGAGCAAAGGACCCTGCAGGCACAACTGAGCTGCCCTGTTCACCAGTATTGGAATAAAGACACCAGCTGAGGGCAGCAAACCCTGACACCGGCTGCGTGTTGTGATTTATCATAAACTCCAAAAGGCTGCACAGTGGCGCAACTGTATTCTGGGACAAGCTGGCACCAGCCATAGTGCAGCAAGACCCTCCCTCAAAGGATCAGCACAGGGCTGCCCTGTGGGGGTCCCTGAAATATGGGGTTCTGAAACAGCCATGCCTGAGCTAAAACACAGGAGTGCTATACCGCCTGGCAGGCGGACAGCTCAGTCAAGGACAGAATGAAGGTGGTGATCTGACAGAAGCCAAGGATAAAGGAGGGGTGGTTATTTGAGCATCTATGAGGGCTTCCTGAAGAGTGGTGGGCCTGACTTTCCTAATCCAGGGACAAGAAAGCAGACAGAAGCCATTTTCACCCCTCTCCCACCAGCACTGAACGACCCCAGTGAGCTAAACAGTGTCACCAAGGGGAGAACAGAGCCGCTACACCAAGCCCCAACCCCCTGAGTACTGCGGGTGCATCTCCACTAGGGCAAGTCCACAGGAGAATGAGAGCAACAGGCCTCTCCCCCAGAAGACCAGAACAAATCTCCTGCCAGCACCAAGTCTACTGATCATAGAGTGCTCCAAAGCTTCAGCTCTAGGGGAAACAGGATCTAGTTTCCCTTGGGTTTTTTTGGTTGGTTGGTTGGTTGGTCGGTTGGTTTTGGTTTTGGTTTTTTTGGATACAGAAAGACCAATTTTTTTTATTTTTTTTAAGATTTTATTTATTTATCTGACAGAGAGAGAGAACACAAGTAGGCAGAGAGGCAGAGGGAGCGGGAGAAGCAGACTCCCCGATGAGCGGGGAGCCCGACATGGGGCTCGATCCCAGGACCCTGGGATCATGACCTGAGCCGAAGGCAGCCGCTTACCCGACTGAGCCACCTAGGCGCCCCTTATTATTATTTTTTAATTTTTAATATTCTTTTTTTCTTTCTTCTATCAAGCTTCTCTTAACAAGCAGACCAAAACACATCTAGCTTCGTTATTTTTTAAAAGTTTTTAAATCTTTATTTTGCTTTTTTTTTAACTTCCAAAATGACAAAATGGAGGCATTCACCCCAAAAGAAAGACCAGAAAGAAATAATGTCCATGGATTTAATCAATAGAGATATAAATAAGATGTCTGAACTAGGTTTTAAAACAATTTTTAGGATACTAGCTGCACTTGAAAAAAGCATATGACACTAGAGAATTCCTTACTGCAGAGATAGAAGAGCTAAAAACTAGTCAAGCCAAAATTAAAAATGCTATAACTGGGATGCAAACCCAAACGGATGGCATAACAATGAGGATGGACGAAACAGAGGAATGAATCAGTGACATACAAGATAAAATTATGTAAAATAATGGAACTAAAAGAAGAGGGAAACAAAGGGAATGGATCACAAAGGAAGACTTCGTTTTTAACCAGCCCTACAAGAAATATTAAGGGGGACTCTTTGATGGGCGGGGGAGACCAAAAGCAACAAAAATTACAAAGGAACAGAAAACATCACCAGAAACACCAACTTTACAGGTAACACAATGGCATTAAATCCATATTTTTCAATAACTACTCTGAACGTAAATGGATTAAATGCTCCAATCAAAAGACACAGGGTATCAGAATGGATTAAAAAAAAAAAAGACCCATCTATATGCTGTGTACAGGAGACTCATTTTAGACCTAAAGACATCTGCAGATTGAAAGTGAAAGGATGGAGAACTATTTATCATGTTAATGGATGGCAAAAGAAAGCCAGAGTAGCCATACTTATATCAGACAAAATAAATTTTAAACCAAACACTGTAACAAGAGATAAAGGGCATTATATCATGATTAAGGGGTCTATCCATCAGGAAGACCTAACAATTGTAAATATTTATGCCCCGAATACAGGAGCACCCAAATATATAAAACAATTAATAACAAACATAAAGGAACTCATTGGTAATAATACAATAATAGTAGGGAACTTTAACACCCCACTGACAGTACTGGATAGATTATCTAAAAAGAAAATCAACAAGGAAACAATGGACCAGATGGACTTAACAGATATACTCAGAACATTTCATCCTAAAGCAGAATATACATTCTTCTTGAGTGCACATGGAACATTCTCTATTCTAGAGACCCACATACGGGGTCACAAATCAGCCTTCAACAAGTACAAAAAGACTGAGATCATACCATACATATTTTCAGACCACAACGCTATGAAACTTGAAGTCAACCACAAGAAAAAACCTGGAAAGACCACAAATATGTGGAGGTTAAAGAATATCCTACTAAAGAATGAATGGGTTAAAACCAGGAAATTAAAGATGAAATAAAAAGGTACATGGAAGCAAATGAAAATGAAAACATGACAATACAAAACTTACGGGATGCAACAAAAGCAGTTTTAAGAGGGGAGTATATTGCAATACAGGCCTACCTCAAGAAGCAAGAAAGTCTCAAATACACAACCTTACCTTGCACCTAAAGGAGCTGGAAAAGGAACAGCAAATAAAGCCTAAAGCCAGCAGAAGAGAAATAATAAAGATGAGAACAGAAATAAACAATATAGAAACAACAACAACAACAAAACAGTAGAACAGATCAACAAAACTAAGAGCTGGTTCTTTGAAAGAATTAATAAAATTGATAAACACCTAGCCAGACTTAACAAAAAGAAAAGAGAAAGGCCCAAATAAATATAATCACGAATGAAAGCAGAGAGATCACAACCAACACCACAGAAATAAAAAGTTATAAGAGAATATTATGAAAAATTATATGCCACTGTGCAATTTGGGAGAAACAGATAAATTCATAGAAACATACAAGTTACCAAAACTGAAACAAGAAGAAATAGACAATTTGAACAGACCTAATAACCAGCAAAGAAATTGAAACAGTAATCAAAAATCTCCCAACAAACAAAAGTCCAGGGCCAGATGGCTTCCCAGGGGAAATCTACTAGACATTTAAAGAAGAGTTAATACCTATTCTTCTCAAACTGTTCCAAAAATAGAAATGGAAGGAAAACTTCCAAGCTCATTCTACAAGGCTAGCATTACCTTGATTCTAAAACTAAAAAGGAGAATTACAGGCCAATATCCCTGATGAACATGGATGCAAAAATTCTCAACAAGATACTAGCAAATTGAATTCAATAGTACATTAAAAGTATGATTCACCATGATCAAGTGGGATTTATTCCTAGGCTTCAGGGCTGGTTTGGTATTTGCAAATCAATCAATGTGATACACCACATTAATAAAAGGATAAGAACCATACGATGCTCTCAATAGCTGCAGAAAAAGCATTTGACAAAATACAGCATCCATTCTTGGTAAAAATCCTCAACAAAGTAGGGACAGATGAAACATACCTCAACATCATAATGGCCATATACAAAAGACCCACAGCTAATATCATCCTTAATGGGGAAAACTGAGAGCCTTTCTTTCCCCTATGGTTAGGAACTCTCACCATTACTATTTAACACAGATAACCAAAAGAAATAAAAGGCATTCAATTCGCCAAGTAAGAAGTCAAACTTTCACTATTTGTAGATGATATGATACTCTATGTAAAAAACCTGAAAGACTCCACCAAAAAATTGCTAGAATACATGAATTCAGCAAAGTCACAGGATATAAAGTCAACGTACAGAATTCTGTTGCATTTCTATACACCAATAATGAAGCAGCAGAAAAAGAAATCAAGGAATCGATCCCATCTGCAATCGCACCAAAAATACTAAGATACCTAGGAATAAAACTAACCAAAGAAATAAAAGATCTGTACTCTGAAAACTGTAGAACACTTACGAAAGAAATTGAAGAGGACACAAAGAAATGGAAAAGCATTCCATGCTCATGGATTAGAAGAACATACATTGTTAAAATGTCTACACTACCCCAACCAATCTACACATTTAATGCAATCCCTATCAAAATACCACCAGCCTTTTTCACAGGGCTAGAACAAACAATCCTAAAATTTGTATGGAACCACAAAGACCCCGAATAGCCAAAGCAATCTTGAAAAGAAAAACAAAACTAGAGGCATCATGATTCCGGATTTCAAGCTATATTACGTTACGTTGCCATTTGCAACGACGTGGATGGAGCTAGAGTGTATGATGCTAAACGAATAAGTCAGTCAGATAAAGACAAACACCTTATGATTTCACTCATATGTAGAATTTAAGAAACAAAACAGATGAACATAGGGAGGGAGAAAAAAAAAGAAAAAAGAGAAAGGGGAAAAGAACATAAAAGACTCTTAAAGATAGAGAACAAACTGAGGGGTGAGGGAGGGAGGTGGGTAAGGGATGGGCTAGATGGGTGATAGGTATTAAGGAGGGCACTTGATATGATGAGCACTGGGTGTTGTATGTAACAGATGAATCACTGAATTCTGCTCCTGAAACCAACATTGCAGTGTATGTCAACTAACTAGAATTTTAATAAAAATTTGAAAAAAAAATTTTTTAATTTAAAAAAAATAAATTCTTGCTTCTTATAGAGTATGGAATTCAATCATCCAACCACCCGAAATCTTGCTATTTCAAGCCCTTATTTACATTACAAACTATGTTTAATTAGGGTTATGGTATACAGGGCTCATTTGCTGCATTTTAAAGTTACCGGAAAACAAAATCTTTCCCTTTGCTGACATTCTGAATGCATTTTTAACTCTACTGTGCAGTATGAATTTATAACAATAACATTTTATGCCTTAGTGGTTTTTGGAATGTCAATACTCTTGCATACTTATTTGTTGAAATAAATAAATCCTTTTAAAAATCACATTGCCAACTCTCCCTGGCCCCAGAAAATAGACATGTCAAAAACTCAACTAGAAAGCAAATAAATCAAGATATATTTGAAATGTTATTAAATGTTCCCAAAGACCAAATCTGGTCAAACTACAAAAAGACCCTCAATCTCTGCTACCATGGAGAATTCCATTGATTCATTCACATACCATTCATAGAAAAGAGGTCACCAACACGTCCGTTCCCAAGCACAAACATGTTTGCTGAGATAGACTGTGTACGTTCAAGGATTTTGCTTTTCCTCTCCTCATCTTTCTTTGATCTGCAAGAAACAACTCTAGCTCAGCTGAGATGATCTTTAATTTTAACTGATTTGTCTTCAGAGAGAGAAAACTGCTTAAATGGGCCTTGCCAAAAAGCATGGCAAACCTCTCCAATGGGTGACAAGCTATAGTGGCAATGAATTAACTGCGTTCAGCTAGGTAACAAGGAATAAGAAAAAAGCAACCTACAATAGTGTGAGAATCCAAAGTCACACAAACACTTTCTCCAAAAAAATAAAAGTGGTTGAGTACCATGCGTTTCAAATGGAAACTCAAAAGATTTTGGGGTGTCCACTGCAAGGCCTTCCAATAAGGAGCAAAATTATCTAGCGGACCTTCTGAGAGTTCTGTGAATTACCATTATCCATGGAGCTGAAAGTCCTACGAGAATGTGAGTTAGTCTTGAAGAATGCATTGAAGAATTAAATGTAAAAGTATTTAAGCATTAAGATAAAGAGAAATTAATTTTTTAGAGAAACTTTTTATCTAGAAATATATATATATGTGTGTGTGTATATATATATCCCAAGCTTTTGTATAACTTAACAAAAATAACACTTATCAATTACCCTCCTACATATAGTTCTGTACCCTCTGGGAAGGCTGGCATATGCTGAGGGAAGGTATATTCTAACTGGGCATACTACGCCACAGTTCCCCACATCTAACATATGCAGATTCAGGGATTTCCTGTGAAAATATCCTAGAAGTGTATCTAGAGTGGCAACTGTTCATGGCCAACCCAAGGGCTTACTCAACTCTAGACCACACCAACAGGGATCCTTGAGAGGGCTGGTTTGGTTCAGAACGTTCAGAAGAGATTTAATCAGCTTTGGAACAGGGCCTAGAAGTTCATAAAAGGAAAGTTTTCCATGTACAGCAGTACCTGCCTAGGACATATCAAAACAAAATGCTGGTCACTACAATGGGACCTGTTTAACCAATTATACACAGACCTACAAATTCATTCCATCCTACCGAAAATGCTAGTTTGCAACTCTAAATTGGAATAACCACCATTCCTGCTCTTTCCAGTACTAAAAAAACCAGGCTTTTCTTTCTTGACAATTTCTTCACTATGTTTCCTTGCCTGGCAAATGAATAAACTCAGTTTTGTTTTATTTTGTTTGGTTTTGTTTTTTAGACCCTATGGTCTTTGTTTTATTCTTTAACACACTGACATTTCAAGGACACTCTTTCCCCTTTCCTCCACCAAAAGCGAATCAGAACTGGCCTAGGAGCTGGTGCTGTGAACAATGTTCTGCCCTGGCAATCAGTATGTAAGACAGGCTGGGAAAGCTCACAGATCTGACTGATGGTTGTGTCATGCCACTGGTGCACCTGAAAATCTACCAGACAATTAGAATCACCACTTCAGCAAAAAAAGCAATCTTCTGAGTACTGAATGGTGATGCTGACAAGATGTTAGGAGGCAGAACATAACTGATCTTTAAAGACAAATTTCCTTTTTATCTTCTTCCTGCTTATTATGTACATAGTCCAATTGTCAGAGATGAGAGAAAATCAATTATTAAGTCACAACTGTTTGTCCCTCAAAGACAGGCATCCCCCTACTGTTACAAATGGCAGATCAATAGGTGTTTTGCTGGAAACCCTGGAACACCACATGCACCAACCCAAGACTATGTACCTTCAATCACATAATCTTCTATGAGGAACTTATTCCTTAGGTCATTTCAGAGTGAAAGATATTTGCTAAATAAAAAGACTTTTATTTAGACAATACAAATTAATAATATGATTTGTCTTACTAAGTCAGACACATCTTCAGCACATCCCAAGCACTCCTCTCCCCATTCACAGAGAATATTCCAGAGGTTCTATGAAACCCAAACAGACAGCAAAATGGTGCTGTGGATTTTTAAATTAAGGAAATAACATGATGAAAATTGTGTTGTAAGGTTAATAAGCATGACAAGATAATGTGGGACTGCAGTTGGGAGATAATGAAAGCAAAGAGACCACCTCAACACAAGATAACAAATGGTCCATACGGAATAAAGCAATGATTGTTGCAATAGTAAAGAAGAGCTAAACCTGACCCTGCCAACAAATTTCACCTTTTTCTATCACAAATTCAGTTCATCCTGGGAATAAGATGGATACAAGTAATCATTTTCTTAATTTGCCTCACCAAACAAAGGGGGCCTGAATTTACTTGTGGGGTCCTAAGGTCTTCATTTTCCACCCAGGCTACAGAGTGCCTGAAATCCAACCACCAGGAAATCATCGTGTTCAATTACAACACCCTACTATCCTGGCATTTTCTGCCAAAATACCCTAGAAAAAATAATTTCAAAAGTACTTATTTAGACACCACTGCTGTTTTGAGGTCAATTTGCATGCTTGCCTGCCTTCATGTGCATCCACCTCCATCCTCACCCCCACCTTGATAAAAAGGGCCTGGGCAAAAACAAAGGTCCAAGAACCTAATTTTCTCTGACCTGGAAGTGAGACTAAAAGAGATTAGATGCTTTGCCAAAATTAGTAAAGAAGCCAGAATCAGACATAACAATAAAAAAAATTAAAAAAAAAAAAAAGAAGCCAGAATCAGAACCAAAAGTTTTAAACTCCTTATCTCAGAGGCTTAAGATAACCTTCATATTTTCTCTGCTTTGGGATACAATATGAAAAAAATTCTTCCTAACATAATAAGAAAATTCACGGAGGTTTCAAACTAGACTCCATCCTCCTCTTTTTCTTTTACATTAATTGAGCAAGAGTGGTAATAGACACAGCTAATAAATCAAAGAGGATACTAACCCAAGCTTCCTTCAGGGACTCCCTGCCATCATTAGAACAAAGCTGCGACTCTATAGCCTGGTAAATAATGCCCTTAATATTTAAAACCCAACAATCCTTTCCAACCTGATCCTTCACACCACCACTTTCTACCTCCTCATTCATCACCTGTTTCTATTGAATACCTAGAGATGACCAGTGTTTAACATCCCCTCATACCTCCATGCCATAGCTCAATGCATTTTTTTTTAATAGAACTCTTTTCCCTTGCCTGCATGGCTATGTTAAGCACACATTCTTCTCTTAGAAATAATCTCCTGACATCCTCCCTCTTGGACCCTGAAACACATTCCTCCCTAACCGACACCAACACCAAGTCTGATTTAGGGTCCCTTTATTTCCCCCTCTCCATGGTAAAATAAAGGGTATTATCAATTTCCAAACAAGTGAATGCCTGCCACATTATAGGTGCTAAAATGATCATTAGTTCCCAGTTCTGTGTTCTCTCTATAGGATAATATTCAATCTACTCCATTAGGGAGATATACAGCTGGGGGTTTTCCTTCTTCTATTTTGATTCGTTGTCTAACAATCCTCAGTGTTCTTCCTATTAACCTAACAGTTTTAAGTACATTTAGAATGTGGCTAGTAACTTCTTGAAAGGGAATCCAACCAAGATTAAATACAAATAGAAGTTTTTCCATATAGGGCTCAATGGACCAATCTGATCAAAAAAATGAACTTTTACAAATAGTCATAATGCTCTTAAAATAAAGGAAAAAGAACTTCACTTAATATGTTCATTGTATCTATTTGGAAAATGTATTCATTAAACAGCTTATGAATGATCGAAAAGTTGAAATACGAAATCATTTTATTTCATTATTTTAAGTAGAGAAGAACAGCCACATCATAATAGGAAATATCTGCCTTAAAAAGAAACATCAGAGTTAAAATTTGCAACATTTTGATTCCACATTCTCTTGGTCTTTTTAAGTGGGATAAGTGTTAAAAAGATATATCAAAATCTGATAACCACACTTTTCAGAACCCTGTTCAAAACTTTCCTCCTAGGGATTCAGATTGGGGGCTGCATGGCATCCTGATGCCATTAATGTAAAAGAAACATAAAGGAAGCTTTGAGCAAAACACCATCCAGTTAGAGCCTCAAACTGGTCACAAACCCCAAATCTGTTGCAACCCCATATACAGTACATGTTTTTATAACACTAGGTTGAAGGATTTTACCAAATGAATGGTTTAATAAGAGCACAAAAATGTGACCTAAAATAAAATACTCATATGGTTTAATAAGAGCACAAAAATGTGACCTAAAATAAAATACCCATATGGTATTAAGAACTTTGGCCAATCTATTTAACCTTTTCTATTTCTTAAGCTCTAAAATGTAGTTGTAAAGTTTCTATTTCAAAATGTTTTCTAAGCCACTTGGTACACCTCATGTCAGTTACTCCTGCTCTAAAACAGAAGTACTCACTGAGGGGAAACATACTTAGAATTAAACACTATAAAACACAGATTGCAAATAAAAACATTAGTCAACTCAAATCAGAAGGTTAAATTCTGAGGCGCCTGGGTGGCTCAGTTGGTTAAGCGACTGCCTTTGGCTCAGCTCATGATCTCAGGGTCCTGGGATCGAGCCCCACATCGAGCCCCACATCAGGCCAGGGAGCCTGCTTCTCCCTCTCCCTCTGCCTGCTGCTTTGCCTACTTATGCCCTCTGTGTGTCAAATAAATAAATAAAATCTTTAAAAAAAAAAAAAAGGTTAAATTCTAACAAAATGGTTCATAATTGTACCTCAATAATAAAGATATGTTAGTAAACTCATACTAATTAAAATACAAAAAATATTTACCTGGGGGGGTTATGTAATGTAGAAAATAAATGAGGTAATCTAAAGATCAGAGTGAAGGAAAGCACAATCTAACTGGAATTGAAATTCGGTAGAGGAAAAAAAAATGCAAGCTCAAAAGAGTATTATATTTTTGCCCTTTACCTTCGCTCTTCCCCTGTTGCCTGCTGCCTATTTTAGATGTTATCACGCAGAGGAAATAGCAACAATGCCATTTTCCTTCCAAATGCAATCCGGTTTTGGCAAACTTAAGGCAGTGTATCAGTTAAAAATAGAAACTCAACCCAAAATGTGATCTGGTAAATAACTGCTTAAGTATTAAGTAGTAGTTCCTCTCTTGAATGGTACTGAATTTTCCATTTGTCATTTTTAAATGTCAAAGAAAACTAAAATATGCACATGTAGCTGAACAAATAATAGCTTCTAAATTAATAATACATTATGCAAGACTCTTGTTAGCATTCACTGAGAGCAAAATCATGCCATTTTGGAAAGAGAACTCCTTGTGAGAGTGGTTCTTAGTAGTCTGTGATATTTCAGACCACGGCTTTTATTTTTATATAAACACTATTGTGACTCCTCTAAGTTAGCAGCCAATTTTGCCAGAAGCTTAAACAGCTGTTTTCATCACATGAGTGCCTTCTTCACTGGACCCTCCACCACTGGTCACTTCTTCACTGGACCCTCAGCATCAAGAGTCTCAAACTAGGTCTACATAAATAAAGTTTTACTGAAACACAGTCATGCCCACAGAGTTACATTTCTATGGCTTTGTAGTCTACACTGGCAGAGTTGAATAACTGACAGAGAGCATATGGCCCACAAAACCTAAAATATTTACTATTTGGCCCTTTACAGACAAAAATTACCAACACCAAGACTTTTTCAAAATAAAACAGATAAAATTACTTCATTATCTCCACTGTTCAGCTAACTACAAAATGAAGGTGATGGCTGCTTACAGAACTTCTTAGAACTTCTTAAATGCAATTAACTTTTTAGAATTATACTACTTGGAACCCATGAATAAGATACTTTTCTGAAATACTGAACAAAGCAGAGTTGACTCAGCTACTCAAATGAAGCTAAAACCTTCTCAAACTCAAAATGCAAAATGTCTACACCCAGCACCACCCTTATTCGTATTACTCAGCATTAAGTATGGTAATGTCATAAGAAGGTTGAGTAATGACAGAGACCTATTTGTGTACCATTATTTACACGAAAGAATTTTCAAGAGAAAAAAACAAAGTGGCTATGGGTAGTTGAAATGAATTGGGTTAGCCTGGTGATGGGTATTAAAGAGGGCATGTTCTGCATGGAGCACTGGGTGTTATACGCAAACAATGAATCATGGAACACTACATCAAAAACTAATGATGTAATGTATGGTGATTAACATAATAAAAAAAAGAAATGAATGTACTCTAAAGTTTTGTAAATAAGTAACAATTGATGTTACATTTTCAATGATGTTGCTTCACTGTAAAGCCATTTTTAAATTTTCAAGTGAAAAATACAAGAGCTAAACCCCAGATTAAAATGTCATATACCTATTCAGTTAAATATTTGGTGAATAAAGGGAGAGTTTTGTGGATGCTCAGGTTATTACCTACATTATAATTGTGTGTTACAATTTTCACTCTCCTCCATTAAGGAGGTAGACCTAGCAAAAAAGGAGTCTTTTATAACCCAAGGCTGATGTCATAGAAACTGGGAACTGGGTACCAATGCTGGGTCAGTCTATAGAGGAGATGGACACACACACACACACAAAAAAAAGAAAGAATGAAAGAAAGAAAAAATCACATTGTATGAAAACAGTTCATGGAGAGCCCTGAGGCCTGAAGGCCCAGATATAAAACAGGCCTCACATATAAAAAAGAGGGAAAGGCAGTCAAATCATTTATCCTGGTGATAGGAGGCATTCAAATGCTAGATGAGCCTTTGGTCTTCCAACACCAAGGGCCTCCTGAAGTCAATGCCCAGGGAATAATTAGCAGCATTCAGAAGTTCCAAAGAACTGGACTTAGAGCAGTATACAAGTGACCTTAGAACAATGAAAGAGTTAGGGGTGCCTACCCCCACCCCCATGCAGTCAAAAATCCAGGTATAACTTAACTCCCCAAAAACTTTACTAATAACCTACTGTTGACCATAATACTTACCAATAACAAAGTCAATTAACACATTTTGTATGTTATATGTGTTATATACTGTATTCTTACAATAAGGTAAGCTAGAGAAAAAAATGTTAAGAAAATCGTAAGAGAAAATACATTTACAGTGCTATACTGTATCGAGAAAAAAGCCCTGTATAAGTGGACCCATGCAGTTCAAATCCGTATTGTTCAAGGGTCAACTGTGTATGAATGAGGAAGGAACCTGGGTTTCAGAATGAGTCAGAAAGACCTAGTTTGAATCATGACTCTAGCACCTACTTCGTATGTGATGCAAGTTATTTAACCTCTCTTAGTCAACAGTCTCTTCATGAGGATAATGATGGTATTACTTTCACAGGATTATTATGATTAAAGGAGGTATCAGAGGAAGACCTGATCCCTAGAATGTAAAAAATAATAAATTCATAGCAGCAGCTACACATGTAAGGCGTATATTCCTCAGCAAACCTATTAGATAGGTGCTATTATTATAACTTGACCAAGGTCACAAAAGGAGCAAAGCAAGTGGCAAAGCCAGACGTGTGTGGATCCAGGTGGTACAGGCTCCAGTGTCCAGGCTCTTAACTACCTCATTATTTATTGCTGTTGTTATTAAATGAGCATCCCAGGTAACCTAAGAATGGCTCTGTGTAAACAAAGTGTTTAAAGCCTTTCTTCATCAACATTTGAATTTTAATAGATTTCTAACTTAGAAACAATACTGCTCCGTTGCTAAAATGCTGTTGGTATCACAAAACTAGTAACACTACTGTCAAAATTCATTATCTGTTTAGGTCACTTATCTTGAGTCAGAGAAAAAAAATTTCCAAGACTCCAGAACATGTAGGCTGGCTTTGAGAGAAAAGAAAAGGCTATGGGACAAACACCCCTTCTCTAAGAAAACAGCTCAGATGTGATTTGGGGGGCACCACAAAATCAGAAATTCAGAGCTGGGAGGGTCCTCAGTCTAACTCTCTTAATCTACAGAGTGGAAACCAAAGCCAAGAGAGAAGTGTGGCTTTCCCCATGTCCCACAGCTAATCGTCCACCGTGGTAGACCATTTGCAGGAAGAGCTTTCCACTACACCACTCTGTTTGATTCCTACTGAACTGCAAACTCAACCCCTCATTAATGTAATACTTCAACTGCAAAGACATGTATAGGTTGTTGCACAATAGAAATATGTCAGGGAGGGAATCTTTTACCAAAGATCTTTAAATATCTTTAAACAACTATCTGAACAAAACATAGTCAACTTGCTGACTAAACAAATGCAGACATACACATTTACTAATACTCCTCCTAATGCACTTCTGAACTGTTTCAGTGTTCTCAAATAGAGTAAGTCTCAAACAGAAATTATCTCCTCCCTTTTAATATTCCCCGCAAGAAAATTGCCATTAAGGCCTGACTACATTCCTGATAATCTTTTCTACAAAACATTTGCTCCCTTGAATTAATGTTATAAAATTCATTCTTCCTAAAAAAAAAAAAAAAAAATACATCAACACACTTTTAAAATAGTGAAAGATCATACACTTTGTCATCCCCTCAGATGACTGGAAGTTCACTGCCGAGGGATAAATATAATTAGCTTGTTCCTGAAATAATTTTGTAGGGTAGGAATTCCCTCATCGTGGGTTGCAAATATTTGTCTTCAAACACATCTTACCTTTTGTTTAAGGCAAAACAGATGAATTTGTTGTTCAAATTCAAAACAATCATACAAGGAAAGTGATTTTATTACTGTTAATAGCTGATGCTTCAACTCCTCTTCTACAACCCTGGCTAATGCAAATGATCTCTTTTAGCAGAACTGAAACTTACTGTTCCAACAGAAGCTACCTCTCCAGTGACATACGCTAGCAGCAAAACTAAATTGGTTAAATAACTAAAATAAGCGAAGCAGAAAAGGCACTATCCAGGAAAATGTCTTTCAAATTTACTTGGAGCACCTTATGGGAATTCTAAAAAAAAAAAAAAAAAAATCCAAGAAACAATGATCTTTTCCTTTCTAGTGAAAAAGGAAAAACATTCAAGTAGTAACGATGAAGAGAAACAAACCATACATTCCAAATGAAGAACTACCAGATTTGGCAAGACTGGAGCCGATGAATCGAAAGTGACCTCAGCATTTTGGTGCCTGGGCAACTGTGCTCAGATGAGGACCTCCCTGACCAACTCGGAAGTCTGAGAAGAGTGGGTTGATAGGGAAGGGAGGCAAGACAAGTTTATCCTGTGGAAGCAAATGCTAGCGAGTAGGTATATTTAGTATGTCTTAAGTATATGCAGCCAGTTTATAGGTAAACTGAAGATACAAAATTCGAGCCTCTTGTACAGGTTTAAACAAGTGAAAATGTTAAATAAGGCAGGCTTCTTAGGTAAAAGCTAAAGCCTCAGTGACAGATATGACAGGCTTTTTACACAGCTAATGAAATTCACATCAGACCCAGAAGTGTATTCCAGATACCTCCTCAGATAGTTGCAGTAAGTATTCAGTGTTTACCTCCATGCACCCTGCTTAAACAAATTCCAAATAAATAAAAGTTTTACATTGGGATCTCATTTCTAGAAAGACATAATCTGGGGCGCCTGGGTGGCTCAGTTGGTTGAGCGACTGCCTTCGGCTCAGGTCATGATTCTGGAGCCCCGGGATCTAGTCCCGCATCAGGCTCCCTGCTCAGCGGGAAGTTTGCTTCTCCCTCTAACCCTCCCCCCTCTCATGCTCTCTCATTCTCTCTCTCTCTCAAATAAATAAAATCTTTTTAAAAAAAGATATAATTTAATACTATGGCAACAAGTCCAGAAAGCTTATCTGAATCTTCTCTACCTGAATCAAAGAATATCTGCAATTAGCCTTCTCTGAACCATATCTACATTGAACCCCCACTTAGCTCATAGGTCTTTAATACTTCGTCTGGATCATTTTTTCTGTTAAATAAACATAACATTTCTATGTCTACATTTTCCTTTCCACTAATACTATCTTCACCCTCTCTTCTAGATATATTTTTAGGTTTAATTTTGAATCTCCGAGTTAAAATGTTACACTACCAACAACAACAAAAAATCCTCCATCAGGGCAACTGCCTTCTATGAATTGGTTCAATACCAAAAGTGCTTGATATTCTCTGCTTCTTCTGTAGTTGGTCCACATTTATCAACTTAAACTCTCCATACCTTCTTTCCACCTATTTCCTTTCTTTTACCTAAGCTCTGTATGTAGCCAAATCATTTCTAAATTTCTCCAGGAAAAATTTAGACCCTAATTTGGGGATTCATTTTTCTAATTTTGAGAAGAAAAAGTTGTGGAGTGAATTAACTCTCTCACTGTGTTCAGTGCCTAAGTTGCACAGCAAATTATTTAAACTTTCTGAGCCTCGGTTTTCTCAATTATGAAAGGGAGAGATGATACTACCTATCATGCAGGGATGTTTTTCAAATTAAAGGAAAAGAAATGCAACAAATCTAGGGTAAGTGGTAAACTGGAGCTTATATATAAAAATTTGTATGTTATTATCAACATAATTATCTCATAGGCCATTACAGAATTTTGCTACCAAAAGCACTGAATGTACTTCCTAATTCTGGCTTCAATTCAAGGACAGAATGCAAATCAAATTACTGCAATTTTACTGGAGAAGCCACCAACAGGAGCGTGTAATGAAAATCTGGACTACAACATTTCGGCAGAAAGGAACTAGAATACAGGACCAGAAAAGCCAACTCTCAAGACTTCCTGTGGTCCAGCACTCCTGTATGCCCTTGAAGGTAGTAAAACCTTGACTGCAAAAGGAAGGTTACAGAAGAAGCAGAGAGCTGCTACATTTCATGTAGTCTTCCAGTTCCAAGCAGAAATGAGGATTAGTGCAAATTTGTATTTCATTGCCAATTTGAAATATGGAACAATAATAACCACCATGCTGATCAGGACAAATATATTAACTTTACAACCAATATTTGAGACTTACTGCATGCCTGGTACTACACTGTTTTGTTTTTATTAATCCTTACAACAATTCTATGGGGTGGACACTTTTATCCCATTTAACAAAAAAACCTGAAGCTTGGCAAAACTGGGATTCAAACCCAGGTAACAGTGAAAATTTCAAGTACCCAATAACATGTCAACAAGTTATGTGCTGAAAGTAAGATAACAAATATTTTGGCAGTCAGAGCTATTTGGGTATCTGTGTGGGAAGTGGAGTATCATATTCACTCAACAGTATAAGCAAAAGCAGGAAAGAGGTTGAAGAAGAAAGGGTTATATACCAAAGCAGCAATTCCGAAACTTTCAAATATTAAAAATCATGACACTGTCAAATTGAGCATGGCCTTTCTGGAGATAATTAGAGCTCTGCAGCTCAAAGGTTCTCCACCTGTTTTCCACATGGTGATGGATGAGGGCCTTAGAAGCTGATGCTATGTGCCATCTAATGCTCAACACACACCTCTACCAGCCTCCATACACCTCCACACCCCGCCTATGTGAAATTCCCAGAACATCAGCTGTACCTCTGTGCCTTCTCACACTTCTCAGGAAAGCACATTAGAATAAAAATGAGTAAAAAGGCATGAATTGTTTTTCAGTATCAAATAAGTAAACATGAATATTTACTGAGCACTGGAATTATGTACCAGGCATGTTATAAGTTCTTTGCCTATATTGATCCTCAAACCAAGTTATGAATTAGATAGTATTTTATTGCCGTTTTTACAGAGGAGGTATCTGAAACACAAAATAAGTAATTTGCAGCAGATCACACATAAGGGAAATGGCAATATCAAGATTCCAAAAAGGAGGTTTGGCTGTAGATCCTCAGCTCTTAAACACAACAATAAACTGCCTCTCAGCTTTCCTGGGGCATGGCCTAGTGGATAGGTGCCCCAGGGAATTTCAAGAACTCTTCCCATGACATCATAACCAAAAAGATAAGAACTTTTGCCTCCGCAGGATACACCCAAAAGGCTCCCTAGGACTGTGAGGGTTCACTCTTCCACCAAGATTTTAGTTTAATGTCACAGGGACCTTTGATCCCAGCCTCACAGGCCCAGAAGATGACTTCATTTAAGGCCTCTCTCCTTATCCCTGGGTAAGCACTGCAGTAGGAATCTTCTTAGTAACCCTAACAAATGATACTGGTTACGAGGTTATGAGGCGCTACTTCCTAGCTACTTGGAATCACATAAAGAATTCACATAAAGAATAGGAACACAACCCCTTGCTCTGAAACAAGATCTTTGCATTAAAGATTCACTCAGTCTTCTAGGTAGGGTTGTCACATATCATTCATTAAACAGTATTTACTGCAATAATGCCAGGCACTATTATTCTAAGTGCTGGAATACATCAGTGAATAAGAAGTCCTACAACCATAGATACATTCTAGTGGGATGGAAATATGGGTCTACATAGACTTATAAAGGTACAACCACAAATAAAAAAAGAAACAACTATGGGAGAAGAGATTTTTTCCAACAGCAAGTAGAAGCTGAGGCCAGAGATGGTTCACAGTCCTTCGCTCTAACAGAGCAGCTCACATCCAAGAAATTGAAAGAGAGAGGGAAGAACACTACATACATATTAAAAACTAGTTGTTCAGCTGTAGGTTCTCCAAAAAGTAATAATGCCAGAATATGAAGCATGATGAAGCATTAGAGATACTTTAAACTCCTAGCTAACAGACGGTCTCAATCTCAGAATGGCCAAATTAATGCCAAAGCACAAAATTATGGTCCAGCATGTACTCCTATAATTGCACTTGCCATGTAGCACTGACGCTCTCTTATTCTTTCTGGGCACTGAGATGCAGGAGGGTCAGGACTGCAGTTCATTCATTTCCACCATCTAGCATCAGGTCCATTACAAAGTAGGCACTCAGAAAATGCTTCCTAACTGAAGTGAAAACAGTAAGCATCCTCAATGTGGAAACAATAAAGATAAGAACCACTGGTGAGAGACGCACCAAAAACTACTCAACACAGTTGTTCATTTTGAATGGTTTGGCCAAAGTTTCCTAAGAAACACAGATAATAACTTAGATAATGTTAATCCACCTGAAAAAAAAAGAAAAAAGAAACACTACTTATACAAGAAAGTAAAGATAACAAGACAGCAAAACAACTCAAGTTTTTGGATAAATTATCAGAAATTTAAGTACTCAGTGTTATAGATGTGGTAATACCAATGCAATTCAAAGCCAATCTCTGCAGCCTTAACTGCAAGGTTATTTTCAACTCATGGCCCAAAGACGGACATGCTTCACATAAAGGACCTTTATGTACCATTCTTTCAGTCCTACATCTTCATTTCTTTGTCACACTAGGCACAATGGGAGGTGCCTGGGAGCTAACAATGAACAGGAAAACACAGGGTATCTACCCTCAGGGATCGTCTTTCTTTCTGGGTACAGTCATCAAAGACCTGTGTAGCCTAAATATAAGCTGCTTTTATCCATCCTATCTCACTGCAGAAAAACTATAATCATTTTTGTTCTTCCCAACTGCAAGTAGTTCAGTGATGCAACCACAACACAGTTTCAACTACATTAAATCATATACCTAGAACAGTACAACACAATCCAGACATTTTTAAAAATTGAAATAATCCTAATTAACTAATTTTTGCTTCCCTGCACAGTTTTGACAAAAAATTTAATGTGTTCTGCCTACTCAGAAAACTTGAAGAAACCAAATGATCTTTACCATTTCCAGATTTAAAATGGTAAGCTCGTGCAATACAAGTGCAAGAGCACTGCTTTTAATTTTTTTTAATGGAATAAACTAAAACTGTGAAAACTCTACACAAGGGAATACTATGTAGCAGTTAAAGAATGAGACACAACTATATGTACTGACATGAAAAGATATATTCCATATTGGGTAGAGGACAGAATGCAGATCAACATATGGAATATGTTAAAAAAAAAAAATACAGACATGAAATAAAACTACACACACACACACACACACACACACACACACACACACACACACACAGAATAAAAGATCTGGAAAGATATCAAGCTGACTGCAGTGATTTACTATTTATTTACCCCTGGGAGGTAAACGGAGGGATATGCAGAAGGAATTTGGTTTCTCTTTCTTATTTATTGCTATATTGTTTGATTTCTCTTGAGATATTATTCACCTGTAACTTGTTTAATTAGGAACATTTTTAAAGAAACCATCTCTAAAACCAGATAAATATCCAATATTTAGCATATGGTCCTTAATTCTAAACACTACAAAAAACAAACAAAAATCTTGTTTGAACAGTCAGAATAACTGACATGGCACTTAGACCCAAAAAACACTTACACAATAAATGACATGAACTCAGAAAATTTAAATTCTAAAAGGAGTAGGTCAGAACAAAGAGATCTTACACTTTCAAAATGTATATTCTAAGCCACTGGAACTAGGCTAGATATTATAAACCCTGCTTTCATACATACCCTGTAATTCATTTATTAAAACTGTGTTTTACATATTAACAGCTCACAATATCCTCAAATTACAAACTACTATCTCCAAAATAATTATCTTACAAACATGAGCAACTTTTTTTTCTTCCCTAAAGAAAAGTTTTGCTATACACACCATTTCCTTTCCTCCAGAAGTTCAATTTGCTGGCAATTCAAGCCGTGAGTGCTCAATTGTAGCACTAAACCTTAAAAATACCCAGCCTTCTTGCTCTCTTAATATTTCCCTGAAATGATACCCAAGGACCAGAAACTGAAATATCACGAGAGAAGCAATCTGCATTAGTCACAATATAATTGTTAAGGGTATGAAAAGTACTTATGCAAGTAAAATCATGTCCCTTTTCTTGTGCTTCTTAAAAAAAAACTCAACACAAAAATTGTAGCTCATGGCTCAACTAAATTCCCAAATCAGCTATGAACATACCTTTTTATTTTCCACAGATTATTAGTCATTTGAACTTCATCAATCAGATACTGACATGCAAGAACCAAAAGTTGGGGCGCCTGAGTGGCTCAGTCGTTAAGCGTCTGCTTTCAGCTCAGGTCATGATCACAGGGTCCTGGGATCAAGCCCTGCATCAGGCTCCCTGCTCAGCGGGAAGCCTGCTTCTCCCTCTCCCACTCCCCCTGCTTGTGTTCCCTCTCTGGCTGTGTCTCTCTGTCAAATAAATAAAATCTTTAAAAAAAAAAAAAAAAGAAAGAACCGAAAGTTAATGCAGAGCACATTGTCAAATGCATGAGCAACAATTTGGTCTATATTAAAGGTGCCAGTTTTACTTTCTTAGGGAGCTTTTGCTGATATGGATTGGACTATTTAAGGGCCTAATAATAAAAATTATTCAGAATTAGATTACTATAAGTAGTCATGAGATGAACATCTTCTTTAACCAATTATCATTAGTATTTTCTAAGCTAAGAATGAGCAGATGCAAGATACATAAAGAGCAGAATTTAAAAAAAAGGACAAGATTTCAATCCTTTTTCCCTTGTGTCTGAGCACAACAGCAAACAGTAAAATTCAGAATGGAGCGGAAATAAGCAGAGGATTTTTTTGTAATAGAATCACTTTTTAAAAATGCACATCTAGCCTAGACATTAGGGAGAAAGATCAAACAAGGGAAGAAATCAAGTTAACCTCTTCTCTGTTTAATTGAGGCCCATCATTTCATTCAATCAATAGATCACTCAGTTCTCATTTGGCCAAATGGTCTGCACTGTCACTGCATAGATCTCTTTCATTAATATGTACTGTTTCTTTTTTATAAGTTTATTTAAGTAATCTCTACACCCAACGTAGGGCTCAAACTCACAATCCTGAAATCAAGAGCCACACGTTCTTCCAACTGAACCAGCCAGGCACGCTTGTACTATATATTTCTTGATTTCAACAATTTTAACATTTACTGTCATGGTAAAAAAAGGGAAAGAAAATCGAGTTTGATTTGATTATCCTTCTGTCACTAAATATCCAAAGATACCCAAAAGTGTTGGGGGAAGGTAGAGGTGGGGGAATATAATATAACCACTCCTGGAGAGTATAATTTAGTTAATGGTGTCCTAGCACACAGACAATATTCAACTGCTTCCTAAAGTTCCTCATTCCCAGGAAACAAGGAGGCATACTGTCACACTGCACAGGCTATTTTACATGAGGCTGCTTACTTCATTCATAAGAGATAAAAGGAAGCCACTTTATCAAAAAATATACCCTAAAAAATGGGAAATATCCAGATTTTCAATTGCTACAGATGACTCAGTGAGTGGGCAGTTACAGAAACTCATAGCTGGTGCTAGAAAAAGCTAATGTTTTCATGGGGATCACTTTGAAATGCTGTTCTGGGTGCACATTATTGGCTCTTGCATTATAATTTTGTTTTACTTCCACATTAAACATTTATGAAGTGCTGGATCCCTTCTGGAGGAAAAAGATGGAGTTTCTCCCATCATTATATAAATAAGAAAGCCATTCTTACTGGGGACATTTTCTGATTACCAGACCACAGTGTGGTAATTAAAATATTGCTACTTTGCCTCAACAATTTTGGCATCCAATAAGCATGCTTTAGTGTCTCAGCCTGATTTTTAAGCTGATAAAGATGGACTACAGAGAAAACAGTCCTATCTCATAGTAACAACAAAAAAATTAACTGTTTATGCTAAACAGGTCAAGATATTTAAGTGCTAGACATCTTTTAAAACAAGATAATTATAATGTATTTTAGAGATATACTTATTTACAGACAAAATCTGGCGAATAAAATAATAATGGTTAGTAAAAATACAACCACAACACGCAATCCTATTTATTGAGTATACGGGGAAATATTATTACACTTTTCATATTCCAGTCAAGAAATTAAAAAAGAAGAAATAGTACAAACCAAGTAAACATAATGGCTTCCATTTGCAGCACCCTCAGATTAGAAAGTTCTTTTACATATATTCAGACTTTGAATACAGTATTTATTGGGTGCCAGTGTGTCAAACCCTATACTAAGTCCTGGGGACATAAAGATGAATAAGGCATGTTCCTTTAGTCTCCATTCATTTGATAATCAAAATCATATTAAGAAAAAGGCAGGATTATCTCCATCCTATAGAACAAAATAAAGCTTAGAGATATTAAGGAATTTTTCACATGATCACAAGCTAAATTAAAAGCAAAACTTGTTCTTTACTCTTCTGTTATATATTATATATTCACTAATCTTAGGGATCTTCCTGATCATGCCACGTCTTTCTAATCATGCCACAAATTCATTTTAAAAAGAAAAGACTGATTTTAATTGCTACTGTTTCTTCAGAGTAATGATGAGGATTATGACAAATGTGTGTGCATGTGTGTATGTAATATACATACTTTGTATATGCATATGTATATGTATGTACATGTGCATACGTGTTTGTTACTCACTTCATGAAAGCACTCTCTACAAGGAAGGATACATTTGTCCTCAGGTCTTAAACCATGAAGTGTACTTGTAAACTCTTAAGTTATCCAAAATCCTTGGAATATGGAATTGATCTTATTGACTATTTGAGAATGGCTACAGGTAAGTATGCACAGTAAACCTTTATGTGACTACAAATTTAACATTCTTCTGTGACATGAAGGTCCATAAATACAGGAATAAGTCGTATTGAGGCAAAGTTTTAAAATTCCATAAGACACCAAAATGAGTGCTCAGCATCCCCAGTGCAACTTGGCTTTGTAGTTTTCTTCTCATACTAACCCGCTCCAAAGTACCTGAAAAGTGCTATTTTGTTGTATTTTATGGGAGAAATTATATGCTCCAGGACTGTGCTAATATTAGTCACCTGTGACTCTTGAGCACTCGAAATGTGATTAGTCTGAATTGAGATGTGCTGTAAGTAGAAAACATACATCAGATTTTGAAGACTTGGCAAGAAAAAAAAATTGCGAAACATCTCAATGGGGCGCCTGGGTGGCTCAGTCGTTGGGCGTCTGCCTTCGGCTCAGGTCATGATCCCGGGTCCTGTGATCGAGCCCCGCATCGGGCTCCCTGCTCTGCGGGAGGCCTGCTTCTCCCTCTCCCACTCCCCCTGCTTGTGCTCCCTCTCTCGCTGTGTCTCACTCTGTCAAATAAATAAATTAAAAAATCTTAAAAAAAAAATCTCAATAATTTATTATATTGAGTATATGTTACGATGATATTTTAGTTATACTAAATAAAATGTATCATTAAATTTAATTTTACCTGTTTCTTTGTACTCTTAAAAACGTGGCTACTAGAAAATCTGAAATTACATTTGTGGCATGCATTATTTCTATCAAACAGCACCAGTCCTTAATAGATATGCCCAAGAGATTTGAGATATATTCTTTGAGACTATCAAGGGCCTATTCAACTATCGTACCCTATATTGTTGTCAGTCCTTTATCAGAAAGTGAGCACGGGGTGTGAAGAGGTAAGATTTTTTAATAGGAAAATGTCCATAATCCATTATCAGAAAAAAATCAGGATAGGAGATTATTAAAAAGTGGAGCTGCTTCAAACATGCATTAAGTTATTCAAATTTAGTTTAACAATATGAAAAAGAAAAAAATATCAATTCCTCTAAAAGCAAAGTATCTCCTATAAGTGAGCATGAGTCTGTCTCCTCGGCCAGTCTCAGCTCCTACGTGTCTCTCACCAGCTTACTATACTGACTGTAACACAGTATGATGTCAATTAGGCATTCTGGAACGAACATATATATATATATATATATATATATATATATATATATATGCACAAAAATGGGGCAAAAGGCACATATATATACACGCAGAAAAATGGAGGGAAAGGCACCAAACTATCGGTACTGGTTACCTCTGGATGGTAGGATAGCAGATTTTCTGACAAGACAGTTTTCATGCAGCTACAAAGCCCTATATTTGCCTTTTATGGGGATGCGGAGAAAGGGGAACCCTCCTACACTGTTGGTGGGAATGCAAGCTGGTGCAGCCACTCTGGAAAACAGTATGGAGGTTCTTCAAAAAGTTGAAAATAGAGCTACCATACGATCCAGCAATTGTACTACTGGGTATTTACCCCAAAGATACAAATGTAGGGATCTGAAGGGGTACGTGCACCCCGATGTTTATAGCAGCAGTGTCCACAAGAGCAAAACCGTGGAAAGAGCCAAGATGTCCATCAACAGATGAATGGATAAAGAAGATGTGGTATATATATATATATATATATATATATATATATATATACACACACACACAATGGAATATTATGCAGCCATCAAAAGGAATGAAATCTTGCCATTTGCAATGATGTGGATAGAACTGGAGAGTGTTACGCTGAGTGAAATAAGTCAATCAGAGAAAGACATGTATCATATGACCTCACTGATATGAGGAATTCTTAATCTCAGGAAACAAACTGAGGGTTGCTGGAGTGGTGGGGGGTGGAAGGGATGGGGTGGCTGGGTGATAGACATTGGGGAGGGTATGTGCTATGGTGAGCGCTGTGAATTGTGCAATACTGTTGAATCACAGATCTGCACCTCTGAAACAAATAATACATTGTATGTTAAAAAAAAAGAAGAAGAAGAAGATAGCAGGAGGGGAAGAATGAAGGGAAGGAAATCAGGAGGGGGGATGAACCATGAGAGACGATGGACTCTGAAAAACAAACTGAGGGTTCTAGAAGGGAGGGGAGTGGGAGGATGGGTTAGCCTGGTGACGGGTATTAAAGAGGGCACGTTCTGCATGGAGCACTGGGTGTTATACGCAAATAATAAATCATGGAACACTACATCAAAAACTAATGATGCAATGTATGGTGATTAACATAACATAATAATTAAAAAAAAGGGGGGAACAACACCTGAAGATAATAAAAAAAAAAACACAATTCTCTCATTGACAAGATTTTTTGTTAGATTTTTGGAATATAAAACTGACAACAGAATTACAAGTTGCATTTATAATAGGATTCAAATTTTATTTGCATATGTCTAATAAAAATATTCATGTGAAGTAAAATCTAAGTTAATAAAAGTTCAGCTCCTGGGCGCCTGGGTGGCTCAGTCAGTTAAGCGTCTGCCTTCGGCTCAGGTCATGATCCCAGGATCCTGGGATCGAGTCCCACATCGGGCTCCCTGCTCCATGGGGAGCCTGCCTCTCTCTCTCTCTCTCTCTTTCTGTCTCTCTCTCTCTCTGTGTCTCATGAATAAATTTTTTTTAAAAATCTAAAA
Organism: Phoca vitulina; assembly: GCF_004348235.1. Classification (NCBI taxonomy): domain Eukaryota; kingdom Metazoa; phylum Chordata; class Mammalia; order Carnivora; family Phocidae; genus Phoca; species Phoca vitulina. The sequence continues at coordinate 40,443,414 of NW_022589723.1, read as the reverse complement.
AAAATAAAAGTTCAGCTTCCTAAATTAGGAACTATTGTATTTATAAATTATTTCTATGCTACTGATAGTGCCATTTGTATTTTACTGATGCTATCATTCCACAAGTTACATTTGTATAGAAAGGAGTATATTAAGAAACAAAGCAGAGGTGCCTGGGTGACTCAGTGAGTTAAGCGTCTGCCTTTGGCTCAGGTCATGGTCCCAGGGTCCTCTCAGTGAGACGCCTGCTTCTCCCTCTGCCTGCCGCTCCCCCTGCTTGTGCGCACGCACACTCGCTCTCTCTTTCTCTCTCTCTCTCTCTGACAAATAAATAAATTCTTAAAAAAGAAACAAAGTAAACTTGCTCTTACACTGTATAGAAGAAAAAAGGTTATAAACCACAGGATTCTCTTCTGGACCTCTCATCACTTTTGTATTATACTAACTTCCTCACTGAATTTGGAAACCAACAACCTCTTTTAACTTCAGGAAAAGCAGCTGAATTAAGATCTGTCAGTCTACCTGAAATATTCAGTTGTAAGGTTTAACATTGTGAATACAGCCAGTCCTTAATAGGCAAATGCTGAAAAACAGTCTGGGGATATTGCTGCTAAAAGAATTTTCAAGTCAAGGAGAGAACTGGCATTGGGAAAATACTTTTTTTCTTGCTTCTCCAATGCCTTAAGTCTTCTTTCACACTAACTCCCACAATTACTCCTACTTCATACCCAAATAAAATCTATAAAAACTGTTGCACACCTGGGAAGAAGAAAACAGTTTCTCAGCCTTTGAAATATTCAACTCACTATTCCAAAATATTTAAGAGGTGTACCATGGCATCTTCCCTTGTAGTAACAAAAGTAACTGAACCTACTTTGAAAATTATGGGAGGGTGACGGGTTAGATCCTAAACAATGAAAAATGCTCCTGTGATACAAAGAATTTATGAGAAAAATAGTTTTCCTGCTTCTCCACCATCAAGGGAACCAAAGAAGCTCAGGAAGGTGAGATAGGAGAGTTAGAGGAAAACCTGTGGATTAGCCTATAAATACACTGGAAAGTTAAAATCTTTCATTAATTTTTAAATGTAATATTTCTACCATCCTTTATTTTATCAGCAAATACATGATACTTCCTATGCCCCAAGCATTATTTTAAGCACTTTGTAAATATTAGCTCATTAAAAACCCTCTGACTTAGGTACTATCATTATCCCCATTTTACAGATGAGAACACTAAGGCATAGAGAAATAAAGTAATTTTCCCAAGATTGCACAGCTAATAAGTGGCAGAGATGACATTCAATCCCAGGCAGTCTAGGTCTAGAATCCATGCTCTTAACCATAATGCAATGCTGACTCTCAAAAAGTAAAATGCTCTTGAAAGCCCATTTCTGGCTTATAGTTAAATACTTAACAAAAATCTGGGAAACAAATTAAGAGGAAAAATACAGAGATAGCAAAAAGTAGAAAACTTATTATTCAGAGTTCTGACACATCACTATGAATACATTAGTATACTTCCCATCAGCCTTTTTCCCTTTTTCACATAGGGTTTTTTCCCCTTTAATTATTACTCAGCATACATGATTTTCTAGAAAATGAAAAACTTTAAGATACTAGCCTCTCAGCAATTTTAGAGTAACAGTTAAAATTAACTGAATACTTATTGCATATCAAAACATCTATGTGCTTGCTATCTATTACTTCACCTGACAACCTCACAAAGTAGGTAGAAATATTCATTTTATAAATGAGGAAACTAAAGAATAGTCAAGAAACAAACTTAATGTCAAACATCTAGAACGTAGTTGAGCAGGATTCAAATTCAAGCAATTTGACTCCTGAACTAGAAGAACTCTACTACCAGAAGGTAGGATTATGGGCTACCTGAAAAACAGTGATCATGTTTTTAGAGGGTAGTATTATTTGTCTGACTTAGTCTAAAATGAGAATGTTACCATACAGACTTATTTTACTTTGCCCTAATTCTGACTTAGACAACTAAAGTTTTTAGTATCCTAACTTTTCTTGAACAAGCTAAGTAACTCTTCATGTCTTACTTTATATCTTCATGTCTTCAAGTATCTTATGTATTTCCTTCACCCAACAATCGTTTGAGTATCCATTATGTGCTAGGGACCATGCTAATAAGACATAGTAACAGAGTCTCTTTCCACTCAGCATATGCTCAAGTTTCTCACAACTAATAAATACAACACACCCATATACATAGTGAATAACAGCTTTGCCAACCAATTTGGTGGAATAACTGAGAATGGACTCCTGCAATTCTCTGCCCCCTATTCTATAAAACAGATAAATCCCTTATTTTTCTTACAATTCCTTAAGAGTGACTGAGAAATAATTACTTGATAGGTACTACTAATCTGTCTCACTCTATATTACCTCTTATCAGCAGGCAACGAAAGCCTATATCCATTTTTAGTACAAAGAAGATGAAATTAAAATATTTTACTAAAACCTCGGTTTACTAGTTTACAAGTTTAAATTACTTTTAAAGTTCTATAAATGTATTTTGGGTACGACCTTAATAACCAAATGATAAATGGGAATGTCGAAGACCATCTAAGAAGCAGTCAAAAAATAAGCATGTTCACAGAAGGTAAGGCCACTGCTGCTTGATTTTACATGGAAACATTTTATCTTAAGCAGTCCTGAGTTGAATCCCACTGATTATGAAAAGGTGGCAAAGGGCAAAAGTTAAAAAGTAAAGTGCAGCAGAAACCCTCCTAACCAGTTCACTGAGTGGCTTAATTGATAGCCAACGACCATAGGTACAATTACCAACCCAAAACCTTATAATGGCAGGTGACCAAGAGCAGAAGCAACCTAAGAAACCAAGGTCAACATACGGAGGAGCTTCTGCTTGTGGATAATTACTAGTTGTGTGCATGAAGCCCTGGCAAGTTTCCTGACTGACACATGCTTGCGTTAATGTTTACCTGTAGCTGGCACACTTTCTGCTCTCTTCTTTTGTCCACGTCCTCTGACAAGCTTCTCTAGGATGTCGTATCTATACTATTATTCGATATTTGCCTTCCACTGCTACTCTTTTTAAGTCTGTAATTTGTCCCATCCTAGATTGTAAATTTATGGAGGAAGGAAGCAAGGTTAACCCCCAAAACAGCTCAGTGCCTTGAAAATAACAAGTGTTTATTAATGATGGATATGGAATCCACCCTATAACTACACCCCAATCCTTAACATTTTGCAGAACTGCTGCTCTTCATCTCTCTGACTGGTATGCTCCAGGGTTCAGTCCTTGAGCTTCTTCTCTATCACCATTCACTCCATTCACTCTCTATCACCACTCACTCTATCACAAGGCATCAATCTCACCTATATGGACAACTCAAATGTATCCAACCTGGACCATTCTCCTCTGAACTCCAGATTCATCTGTTCAGCTGCTGACTTGATATCCCTGTTAGCATAGCTATTAGACATCTCAAAAACTTAGCCAGTCTGGAAAAGAATTCCTGAACTCTTCCCAGAAACCTGCTCTGCCCACAGTCTTCACATCTCTGTTAATGACATCTCCATCCTTCCGGTTCTCAAGCCAAAAACCTTGGAGTTATCCTTGACCACTCTCTTCACATTCTACATCCAATCCATCAACAAAGATAGTTGGATCAAAACATATCCAACTGGAGTCACATAAGCGTAAATGCAGGCCTACTTTTATATACAGAAATAAATGCAGATATGTGTGGATACATAGATTAGTATACATACATATATTTCCAAGCTCTCTGTCCCTGAGTGTGCCTAGAAGCAATGACACTCCAGTAGCAACAAGCACACTTAACATCCAGATCTTGGCCTCAAAATACCATTCTCTGATAAAAAGAGCCACAGCTTCTTAAAAAAAATGAGCCCAGGGCTATTGCAGGAAAAATACAAGATGAGCCTGAAGGATCTAGTAGTACCAGAGAATAGAGAAGTATACATGTATACACACAAACAAAGGGTAGGAGTATGGCAAAGGACACAGAGTCAACCTAAAAGAGATCCCAATTGGGGCACCTGGGTGGCTCAGTTGTTAAGCGTCTGCCTTCGGCTCAGGTCATGATCCCAAGAGTCCTGGGATCCAGCCCCCCATCGGGCTCCCTGCTCTCGCTGTGTCTCTCTCTGTCAAATAAATAAATAAAATCTTTAAAAAAAAAGAGAGAGATCCCAATGGCAAAAGCTGATAATTTGGTCAATAAAATAAATAATGCTAGCACTGAACTATAACCTTAAGAATAAAATAAATATCCGTGAACTGGAATTGATATAAATGACTATGTAGGTAGACAGAAAAACAGAGGAGAAAGGACAAGTCTTCCTTACAAAAGAATTCCAATTAATAAATAAAGAAAAAATTAGGAAAATAAAGAAGTACTTTTAGAACACAACAGCAATAATTACTGCAAGCATGATCTACTGACGAATGCTAAAATTAGTGAGCAGAAACAGGATACTGGCAAAGCCTCAAAGTATTCCCCCCTCAAATATTTGCCAATTACTGTGGTGGTTTTAATATATGTCACAAATTCTTCGATTCTCCTCCTCCAGGAAGTAGGTGTTTAATTCTTCCCCCACTTGAGTGTGGGCTGGACTTAGCAACCTGCTTCTAATGAACAGAGTATGGAAAGGGAAAAATAACTTTCCAGTGGAGAAACTTGCCAGAAAACACCTTAACAAAGTGATCACCTGTGATAAGTCATGTTGGTTTCATGTATCTCCTATATGACATGATAAGAAGGGCACTTCACTGCTATGGTATTCTTCCCCCCAATATCCATAACCACTCTAACAAGAAAACATCAGACAAACCCAAACTGAGGGACATTCTACAAAATACCTAACTAGTACTCTTTAAAAGTATCAAGTCATAAAAGAAAAGACCAAGAAACTGTCACACATTAGAAGAGATAAAGGAGACTCGAAAACTAAAAGCAAATGTAATATCCTTGTTTAAATAATGGAATGGAAAAAGGATATTCGTGGAAAAACTGGTAAAATACAAATAAAATCAGGGGTTTGAAGTATTGTATGAATGTTAATTTCTTAGCTTGATAAATGTACCATGGTTATTTAAGATGTTAACATTAGGGGAACACAGTGAAGGGTATATGGTAGTGGTTCTTAATAGGAGCAATTTTGCCCCATAAGGGCCATTGGGCAATGTCTGGAAACATTTTTGATTGTTAGAACTGGGGAGAGGGTACTGGCATCTAGTGGGTAAAGGACAGGGATGCTGCATAACATCCTACTGTACAGGGCAACCCCCCACGACAAAGGATTACCTAGTACAAATGTCAATAATGGGAAGATTAAGAAACATGATATAAGGAAACTCTATGTACTATCTGTGCAACTCTTCTGTAAATCTAACAGATCCAATCACTTCTCAATTCCCTGGTCCAAGACTATCTCTCAACTGGATTTTTTAGGAGAGCCTCCCAACAGGTCGTCTTGATCTTATTCTGTACCTGCTTAGGCTACTTTCAACACAGTGACCCAGGGTGAAGTTTTTAAAGCATAAATCCGATCATGTCACTCCTTTGCTCAAAACCCTGTAATAGTTTCCATTGCACAAAGTAAACATCCAAGTGCTTACAATGACCTACAGGTTCTATGAGATCTGGACTCAGCTATCTCTCTGACCTTACCACCTTCTCTTCTATTCAGTCCAGTACAGGTACACTGGCCAAGCAGGTCTCTGCTTCAGGGCCAACGCAAAATGTTTCTTCTACCTAGTATGCCCCTTACTTCTTTCAAGTCTTTGCTCACTTCTCACCAAGTACTTCCCAGACATCCTCTTTAAAAGTGCACAGCCTCTGTGACATTCCTGTCCCTCTTGCTTGCTTACTTGCTTGATTTTTCTCTACAGCACTTATCTATTACCTTCTAATATAACAATAACTCTCACTTATTTTGTTTAATGTCTGTCTCATCCTCTCTAGAATGCAAGATTTATAAGGGCAAGGATTTTTGTGTTTGGTTCGCTATTGTAACCTGTGCACCTAGAATAATGCCTGGCACGTGTACTAAATGCTCAGTAAACATTTGTTAAATGAATGACACACCTCTGAAATCCTAAATTAAATATCCCAGTGTCTTTCAACCACTTTTCATCACTACTGCATTTTCTGTCTTATCTCCTTAAGAAGAATATGATTTGGGGGTGCCTGGCTGGCTCAGTTGATGGAGCATGTGACTCTTGATCTCGGGGTTGTGAGTTCGAGCTTACTTAAAAAATAAAAACTCTTTTAGGAAAAGAAGAAGAATATGATTTGGAGAAAAAAGAATAGGCTTTGGATCATGGTTTCATCACTTGATAGTGTATGTCTCTGGACAGATTATTTAACCTCTCTAATCCTGTTTCTTCATCTGATGGAGAATGACAAAGGGAAGACTATAAAGTTAGTAACACTTACATTGTAGAGTTAGTGTTAGAAATAAGGTGGTAAAGTGCCTAGCATATAGTAGGTACTCCATAAATAAAAACTAATATCATTGCTTCCTCCTCACTAGCTCTTCAGCTTCACAGTAATATCTATCTAGCCTTTCATGCCCTTTGTTTTCTCCTAATTGAATCACCCTTTCCAGGCTTCCTGTTTGTGATCCAGCCTGGACTCCACAGTTCTTTGATTCACTCACAATCCTCAATATCAATAATTTCCTTATCCTTCAGGAATCTCTACCAAGCAGGCATCTGCAAAGCACTGGGTAACAGCCTGGGTTCTGGAACTGAACTACCAGTTTTTGCAACCCAGCTGTTCATCTTATAATCAAGGAGATTCACAGTACCTACCATAATTATGAGCTCCTGGGAGTATTAAATAGTTTCTTCAGCTATACACAGAATGATCATCTGGAGAAAAAAAAAGAAAAAATCAAACAACCATGCATATTGGTACCCCTACAAATCCAAGGTGTACAATCTCAAATGGGCCTTCAATGCTGCCTAACAATCCTTCATTTTCCTACTCATGTCTCTTTCAGCGTCTGCCCCTCTCTCCCTCCATGTCTCTCTCTCTCTCTCTCTCTCATTCCCTTGGAAGTTGTTATAAACTCACATATTCTTTTTAAGAACTCCTATTCCACCACATTCTCCGTCTCTCTTAGCAGGTATTCAAAAATGATACATGTTATCAACTCATTCTCCTTCCTGCCCCTGTCAGTTATAAACTTTATCTCCAACTTTACCTCCTTCCTTTCTGTTGTTCACTAGAATGGAAAATCACCTCCTATCCAAGGCTAATTTCTCTACCTATGCCTTGGATCCCATCCCCTCCTATTGCTTCCAAATCTTTATCCGAGGCGCGATTATTGCTAATTGAAAACTTTTCCCAAATCTTTGGCTCCATCAATCACCTTTCTCCCCCTCTCTCCCTGCCCATCTCTCCCCAACTTTGGTTCTTTTCAATCCCATATAAATGTGCCCCAAATCCTCTTAATTTAAAAGGGTGAGGGAGTAAACTTCTCTAAATCCCTTGCATCTCCCTCCACCTATACTCTTTTTTTCAGTTCTTTGTTGAAAACACTGTATTAGCTCTGAATTAGCTAAGCTTCTGTCGTTCACTATTAACTCCCTAAATGCATTACAATGTAGCTACCTGCACTAGCTAAAGTTACAAATGACATCTTAATCAGTCCTTATCTTCTTTGGCCTTTTCATGGCAGGTACAGTGTTGATCACTCTTAGTCCTTGAAATACTCTCTCCTCCCTCAGCTTCTGAGACAAATCTCTCACAGTTTCCTTTTTTCATCTTTGGTCTGTCTGGCACAGATGGTTGGCTTCTCTTCAGTTGCCTGCCCCATACAGTAGCTCATAACCTAAATCTTCAACCTTGCTCAACTCCGTAATCTGATTATTTACCCTGTACTGTATTGAGGAAGTATTACTGATAATAATACTTCCTCAATCTCTTATACATCCACCCCGCCCCTTTTTATCCCTCATCCTTTCTCACCAAGAACTGCTTCCTAACTGATCTTGCTTCCAGTTTTGCCTTCTCTAATCCAGCATTCACTTCACTGTCAACATGGTAGGTCTAAAACACAAACCTGATTCCATCACAGCACTTTTCCCCACTAAATCCTCACAGCCTTCAGGATAAAGTCAAAGCTCCTTAACTTGGCTGATAAGGCGTTCAATGATTTGGCTTCTTACCACTTCACTGGCCCCTGTTCGAAAACTGTGCTGTCCACCTGTGGCTACTGATTACTTGAATTTGACTAGTCTAAATTGAGATGTGCTTTAAATTTAAAATACATACCAGACTCTGAAGACTCAGTATGAAAAGAATATCAAATATTTCAATATTTACAAAATATTGATTACATGTTGAAATAATATTTTAGCTATATCAGGTAAATAATATATTATTAAAATGAATTTCACTTTTTTAAATGCATCTACTAGAAAATTCAAGCATATATATGACATATTTGTGGCTCACATTATATTTTTATAGGACAGAGCTAGTCTAAAATGTTCTTTCCCATATCTCGAGGTGACAGGGTTAAGGGAAGGGAGAGGCCGGATGGGTTAAGGAGCAAAATAAACTGGTCTTTTATCAAAAATAAATAAATAAAAATAAAATAAAATGTCCTTTCCCTTTTTCTGCACCTAGTTAAGTCCTACTCTTGAAGATTAGCTCAGGTAACCCACAAGGATGCATTTCAGGACTCCCCTTCCCCAAGACCCCAAGTCTGAGTCAACTACCCCACCTACCTGAGTCGACTCCCCCTCCCCAACTACTCCAAGTCTGAGTCAAGTACTCCCACCTACCCCACCCCAATTCTCAGACAGGTGGTGCTTCCACCCATAGGAATCTACTTACACCTGTATCATAGATCACATCACATTGTTAATTATCAGTTATCAACTATCTTCTCCTCCTCACCTGTACACTGCTTGCAAGAAAGAACATCATTCTACATTACACTCAGGGCCTACCATGCCTACCACTTAAAAGGCAATCAAAATATTCGTCAAATAAATATGATCTATTCCTGCCCTGAAAGTTCCTAGAATTTCTAGTTCTACAAGGAAAACAAATCAGCAGTGAAGGAGCCTAGACTTTCCAAAGAGCTCTAGTAATGAAAGGACTGTGGTGGTGGTGAGGAATAGGAATTACAGAGAGAACAGCAATGAGAAAGTACAGCTCATCACACACACCTGCCTCTTAGAATGAAAATAGGGATTTGCAGCAGTTATAGGGAACCTTGAACTCACTCTTGGCATGCCAGGGGCCACAGTCTGGTTCCTAAATTACTTAAACAACCCAACCAACAAAAGAGTATGATTTGGCAGTTTTCAATACAAACAGCTAGAGCCCAGCACCTGTTCCACTTAAACAGCACATCATTACAGTTAAAAACAACAACAAATCTCTCTCATGAAGCAAATGCTAATCTCATGATGCTTCACCATGGAGCAATTTAGAAGAGTTATTATATGAAATGTGCCAAAGCATGAATTTATGGCTGATGCTTATTTGGCAAATACGGTTGGCACTGCTAGATGTTGAAAAACATGTATGCAAATAAGCAAATAAAAGTTTTTAAGCTCTCAGACTTAAATATTTACATTACCATAAATGTACAAAGATAAATGTTTATATGAGTACACATATAATGCATTCCAGGAACACATTTTTTAATGTGATTGTCAGAAACAGTTATGAAGTGGCATTATTTCTTTACGGGCCTCAGGGTAGACTCTTAAAAATGAATTCTGACAGAATGCTAATGGGGTACAAACATTAAGCGAGGAAGTTTCTCTGTACTATCACTGGGTAAAATGAATACTCATAATCATAACAGTTCAAAGCAATCTTATCTTTTCCTTTCGCCAAAATATTTTCTTCCCTGGGCGCCTGGGTGGCTCAGTCATTGGGCGTCTGCCTTCGGCTTGGGTCATGGTCCTAGGGTCCTGGGATCAGGCTCCCTGCTCAGTGGGGGGCCTGCTTCTCCCTCTCCCACTCCCCCTGCTTGTGTTCCCTCTCTCACTGTGTCTCTGTCAAATAAATAAATAAAATCTTAAAAAAAAAATATTTTCTTCCCATCCTGGGACCCAGCCAAACATAAATATCAGCCCCTAAGTGGGAGATAAAGGATGGAAAGGAGGACCACACATCACAAAGCCGCAAAGAAAATAATTTGACATTTTTTTCCCACGTAATATAATCAAGTTAGAGTCTCCAAAATAAAGACATGATAAAATATTTCCCCCTCTGACAGCTATGGAAAGATGTTTGTTTTTTCACATAGTTTGTGAGTTGGTCATAGCCAAAACTCACTAGGAATGGTATGAATTCTGCTTCCATTGTTAACTATTAATCTCTGGGCCGAAGCTATAACTCCCATCTTTGAAGGCACAAAAATGTACCATACCTGCCATTATAGCTTACTAAACGAGTCACCAAAGAAAAGAAATGCCAGGCACTTCAGAAAGTAATTAAGGTAGTCAGCAAATTGAGCTATCTGGAAATGCTCTGAGATTACAGAAAAAGCCATCATGAAGCAAGTATCCAAGACTGCTCATGGAAAGTTTTACCCCTGTGCATAATTCACGTTTTTCACTTCCACACTACAGAGAGCAATATGGGTTCTCCCACTACACACATTTCTACATCATTTCATTTATCAGGGAAAAAAGACGCTGTGGCTGAACAAAAATCAGTACGCAGGCCCCAAAACAGAATCCTCAAGGCAAACCCAATTCAGGTGAAAAGCTGTTGACATACATCATCCAATGACCTAAAAATAGCCTTTTATGTAAGTAAGTCTCCAAATATTTAATTCAACGTCTAATCTTACCACATTTAACAGAGGCAGAAGAAAAATGTATTAAGTTTTCTATAGCAAAGCCAATAAAGATGAAATCATAGTTTTCTTTTAACTCGTCACTATCCCCTTAGCGCCAGCCTTCTAATAACTCCATTCCACAGCTTTCAAATTCCTAAACTTGGACCTTGAAAAACAAAACAAAACAAAGGATTTCAAGAAAGTAACATTTAAAGGTGGGAAATCTCTTTCCTGTTGCACTCTGCAGTCTTTAACGTTGTCAAAGGACGAAAAACGAAATCAAATTCTCAGACGGATGGTGCGGGGGGCGGGGAGGGATGGGGGTTCAGACTGCTAGTCCCCAACGCGGGAGGTAAGAAAAGTAGCAAAAACGGATGAGTCAAAGGGCAAAGGAGAAACAAACTGACCGACCGAACCACTGAAAATTCCCAAACAACCCAGCAAACCCGCACGTTAGCGGGCTCACAAACCGCAGGGCCAAGTGAGCAGGCAAAGAGCCCCGGGGTTTCGTCCCGGCGCGGCTGGCGAGCCTGCACCGGATCCTCCCGGATTTGAAGCGGGATGACCGTGTAGACTTAGCAAGAGAGAGAGAAGCCCTTCCTGCCCCAGTCTCCCCGCATCCAGCTCTTCACAGGCTTCTCTTTCCCCAGCAGCCTCCCAGCCGCGCCCGGGGGCGTCCCTCTTCGCCAGGTCCCAACTTTCCCTCCTCTGGGGGGCGCCGAGCTACCGGGGCCGCCGCCGCCGCCGCCGCCGCCGCCGCCGCGGGAGGGGGCGGGGGCGGCGGCGGCGAGCCCCGGGGGCGGCGGGGCTCGGGGGTGGCCGCAGAGCCCGCGCCAGGCGGGACATACCGGCCGCCTGGGCCCCCGCGGCGGCGCCACTCGACCCCGCGCAGCCCCGCCCGGATTCCCCCAGGTCAGCGCCCTCACCCCAGGACGACCGTGGTCCCACAAATCGGCGCCGGAGGAGAAGGGAACCGAGGGGACGCGGGTAGCCCTACCCCTGTTACCTGAAAGGCGCACATGCCGCTGTGGTGACCACCATCGTCGGCCGTCCCGTCCCCTTCCCGGTGACCGCGGCCGCCGCCACCGAGCAACTGACACTGACTAACAAGTAACTAACTACTCGCCGCCGCCGAGTCTGCCGCGCGCTCCCGGCCGCCCGCCGCCCGCCCAGCCCACCAGCCTGCCAGCCTCCTCCCAGCCCAGCGCGCCACCCCTGCGCGCTCACACTCGCCGCCGCGCTCCTTGAGGAGCGAGCACGCGCGCGCGCACAAGCCCTGGCCTTCGGCCCCTCTCACCAGTCTCTCTTCGACCCCGCGGGAGGAGTCACCGTGACGCCCCTCCTCTCGCGTTCCTACCTCCAGAGGATGAGCCTATGAGGGCGCCTGACTGGTGATGAGGGCGTGGCCAAAGGAAGAGGGCGGGACGACCAGGACCTTGGGCCAAAGTGAGGGGAAATTTTGGTTCCATTAAGTTCCAGAGGAAAAGGGCAAAGGAGTATCGGCCCTTTTGGTGCCGAAATCCCGTGGTCAGCCTGCCCTCGAATACAAAACATGTGTTTCCAAGGACTCCAGTGTATAGTAATTACCGATTCCTTTCTGCCGGCCTTAGCAATTTAAAAAACTACATCTCCCAGAAACCTCCGCGAAAGTAAGTCTCACCTTGCGTAATCACGTAGTCCTTCGCCGCATTTGAACAAAATAATCCCTTCATTTTTCTGAAGGTATGGAGAATAATATTCCATTTTTCTCCCCCCCGGAACAATTTTAAATGTTACTGCGATAAGAAAAGTTACCTATGGGAAGATGGTTAAGCGACTAGGTAAAGGGAAAGAAAAGATATCAAAATAAAGTACTGCGGAGGAATTTTTTCCATGCTGTGAGACGACGGAGTGAGAAGAGTGAAGGCGATTGAGAGGGGCTCAGGGAATTGTCCTCTGTGCAAGGGACTTTCTTTAGGCCCCAGGCCCCTGCCTGCCCCTATCGTCAGCAGGTCAGTAAGCAAGGCGAGCTTCGGGGTGGCCACAGTGGAGGTGCCCTTCACCCCTTGAAGATCATCTCTCTTTTGCTGTTGTTACTGGTTTGTCTCGGTTTGAGGCCGACTGAATGGGGGCGCTTCACTTCCGGTTGGGGGAGGGGAGGAAGGCCGTCCAGGGGGAGGGGGAAGACAGAACTCATTTCCTGTGGGGGTAGGGTGATGGTCTGGGGGTGTCCAACCCACTTCCATTGCCGGCGAAGGATGGAAAAGGTGATACTTGGTGCCATTTGCATAGACGGTATCTTAAAAGTTTCAGGATTGTGTTTTATGTGAAAAGTTAGGTTATTCTACAAAGTTGTGCTAATCACCAGCCTGCAGTCAGAATTTATGAGTTTTATTTCCACGTGTAAGATGGAAAATTTCCTTCCCCCAAAAAAAATTTTTTAATGCCTTCATCAAAGTATTCGAAGACCCTTGTTAAAATTACTCAGCTCTACAAGACATACTTTCTTGTGTAATTATGGATTGTCCACTTCTGCTCCCCTACTCGAGTCCAGCCTTGATTGAGTGAGGTATAGTGGTGTTCTCTGTCTTGGCATGCCACAGGAACTCTGTAGCTGCTCTTTTAAGGAGGTGGTTTATTATAGGACTCAATGTTTTGCATAAATTATGAGGCATTTTCACCTTACAAGAGTGGAAGTATCGTACTGAAGTACTGAAATACTTGGTGTTACCTTAACTGGTACGATTAGTGTCTTAAATTCTTAGACCTGTCGTTGATTTGAGGCTACAGCTTTTGCCCTGTACCTGAAAACAACTTCCTCAACCTTAAAAATTCTTAAATGTAACTTTCATGTAGCACTTGTGAGAGTTGTGCATTGGTACATTTTTACCTTTGTAATTTAATTAATTTCAGCACTGATTAAAAACTGGTATCTGCTCTTTGTGTTTTCAAACCATGGTGCAAGGATCATGATACTCAGCTAGATTTTAAGCAAGCAGGCTTAACATTTGGCTCACAAAGGACAAAAGATGAGTAAGACAGAACTTTTTATTTTTCCTATGTTTTTAGTGTTTTATAAGAAACAATATGTAAAGTGGTAATAAACACTCAACAATTTAGATTTCTTGGCTTCTCTTTTCAAGTATCACTGTGTGTGTGTGTGTGCGTGTGTGTGCTGAAGGAATCAATCTGGAGCCTATGAAATCTCAACTTTAGTAATTTTAGAATACCAAGTGAACTGTAATGTCTTTAAAGGATTTTTAAAAGAATAAGGCCTGTGTATTTTTTCCTTTGGGATTTGTTATATAATCTATCCTCAGAATTTGCGGTTGTTTAATTCTAGTTCTTTTAAAAAGTTATTTCACTTAGAGTTTATTAGAAAATGTGTTTTAAACTAAATATTACAGTAAGGAAAAAATATATGTTTTAACCTGTGAACATTAAAAAAAAAATCTAAGACCCTAAAATCACTGAGTTATCTTTAGAAAGACTACAAAATTTCTGCAATAATTGAAAAGGCAAGACCTGATAATGTCTGTGTTATTATTAATTGAAGGTTAGGGACATGTAGACTGCCTCAAGCAAGTATTAATTACTTGATTAGAAAGAAAGTGCTCACTGTCTTCCATATTAATGTAATATAAAAGAAAATATGATATGATCACCCTGACAATTAAACTATAGTATTAGGAGTTATTGAAGTAAGCAAAGATTGTGGAACTAAATGAAAAAGATAGAGAAAATTTAGTTAAAATATTGATGGAGATACGTAGTATTGCCTTTGGGAAACTGGAGAGCAAAGAAGTTTTTTTAATTGGGTCTTTATGATATTCTGTGGAAGAATTGCAGTATAACAGAAATAAGAAAAATTGCTGCAGCTGAAAGACTTGAGCAGCTTGAAGAGCTGTCTGTTCTGAAGAAAGTAATATATACAGCACATATCTGAAAGAAAACGTTTTGTGATAAGTGGTAGTTAATTCATTGGTTCCATCAAAGAAGAAATATTAGAAAAGCTTGTGAAAAACAGAGGGAAAAGTCCACAGAACCTGCTTTTATTCTTTAAAATCTTTAAAAGTGTTTCTTGAGAAAGGATTGCTATCGCCCAAAGACTTTTTTTTTCCTTCTGTGCTCTTTGTTGCAGCTTTCTTTGTATGTTTTAATAGAAACATAGTATCAAAATTAGAAAAATAAAGATTTATGGAAGTGTACTCTGCTACTTCTTTGAGTTAATGATTTTGAGATTTTCATTCCATTGCTTGCCATCTATAAGAAAGAAATTGTTGGTACTTTTAGGGTACTCAGATTAGATAGCCATTTTCTTTTCTAAAAACAGTCATTGGATATACTGCTCACAAAAGTTTAAAACATTAAAATAATAGGTCAAAATTCTGGATTCCATTTCACTGAAATTTGATTATCCACAGAGTGCTAGGTACTATATAAAGTGCAAAAGTGTCTTTTTAATTTCTTTTGTCCACCTTTCATTGTAAAATCATGCTAATGTTTTACAACTATTGCTTTTTTTGTATGTTTGTTGTTTTGGTAGTTTGTTTTTGCCATGGGGTTAAGTGTTAAAGAGAGTATCCTAACAACTTGGTTTTTAAACTTACTACTCTTCTGTCTCTTTATCTCTATTTCAAGAGTATTCAAATGAGAATACCCCTTAATGATTTTTCATTATATCAGGAAGAGTTTATTGAGTGCTTACTGTGGGATGGACCCTGTTCTAAGGACTTATGATGTATCAGTGAGTACAGACAACCCTATTCTCTTGGAATGTACTCTCTAGTCTCCAAATGAAAAGTAGAATATTGCTCCCTTGGTATTCCTAAATAAGATCTATTGTACAATCATTGTTCATACTGGATCGAGAAGCAGCCCTGAACTTCATCTGTCTTGATCTTGATCTCTAAACCATTCTAAAACCAGTTTTGAATATTTCAGCATAATTTTTCTCCAGACCATTAAAGCCCCTCTTAAATATTTAGTCCTTTTCATCGATGCGTGCATCATGAACTTACCATTCTGGTCTCCTTTATATAGTAAAAACAAATAAAAGTAAGCAATAGAGAAAATAGGGGATCAGAGAGGCCTGGTTTCAAAACTGATGTCCACCTTTTACTAGCTGAGCTTACTAGCTTAGTTACTGTGAGCAATTTATTTGACCTCTCTGAGCCTCAGTTGCTATAAACCTAAATAGCGTTGTTTGGTGGATCGAGGATATTCTGGGTAAATCACCTGGCACAATGCCTGGTGTTAGGAGCTTAATGAATGCAATTATTTTATTCCCAGTCTTGCTTCTGCTATTTTGGCCATTAGTATTTACCTACATGAGTGTTTTAAGCCTTACATGTCCCCAAAAGTATGGAGATGCAGTGCCAGGATTACTGAAATTATGCCTTCTCCTATCAGCCTGCTTGGCTATTAAGATTTTATTTTTTATCCCTTGTTGGAAGGAGAAATCTCTAATATCCATGATCACTTTAGAAAATGTATATAATAGAAAAGTTTTAAAAAAAGATTAAGGAATCACCAAAGTAATTTGAATTGTTATAGGAAGACTTTCAAATGATTCTTCTAAACCTATTTAAATGCTAAGCCTAACATCCAAGAGCTTTCACTCATTACCCATCTACACATTCCTAACTAGATTGGTCTCTGAAAAAAATTCTGTACTGTACCCAGCCTTTCAATCTTTGTTCTTGGTATCTTCCACCTGAAACACTTTCTCTTTTCCTAGGAATCCCTATCTATCAAAATGCCATCATCTTGGAGGCCCTACCACCTTCAACTTCAAGAAGTATTTTCTGATGTTGGTCCTTCTCACTCCATTCTTTCAAGCATGTATGCTCTGACCATTGACTCTCCAGAGCCTTTTGTACTTGCCTTATGGCATTTAGCATCCAGCGATGCTGCTGTTTGCTTTTGTCATTGTTATTTTTGTATGTAGAGCTTATGTACTGCCATAAAAGGCTGCAGACTGTATCTTATTCTTATCTGTGTCTGCTGAAATACCTGACACAATGCTATTCACATCATAAGTATTCAGTGCGTATTTGTGGAGTTGAATTGGCACCTGGGGTATGATCGAACTTACTAACTTTTGTGCACTATTTGTACCCAACATTAAGCACAGTGACCAGTGTACAACCAAATATCTGCCAAATGAAGGAATGAATAAGTCCTCATTCTCACATTTGTGGGCATCTCAGGGTGTCAGTGTATCAATAAGCATATATTAAACAACTGCTGTATGATCAAAACTGTGAGAATTGATCCCTGTTCTCAATTTAATTGGAAAGAAGTTAAGTTGCAATTAACATGTGTAGATTCTGAAGACTTCAGCTGTTTGAGTGAAGGTGGGATGGAGAGGTCAGTATAGAGTTGTTTGCATTGTGAAAGATAACCCAGGGGTGCCTGGGTGACTCAGTTGGTTAAGCATCTGCCTTCAGCTCAGGTCATGATCCCGGGGTCCCGGGATCAAGCCCCACATCAGGCTTCTTGCTCAGCGAGGAGCCTGCTTCTCCTCCCACTCCCTCTGCCTGCCACTCCCCCTGCTTGTACTCTCTCTCACTATCTCTCTCTCTCTCTCTCTCTCTCTCTCAAATAAATAAATAAAATCTTTGGAATAAAAAAAAAAAGAAAGATAACCCAAGCTATCTGAACTCAGAAACAATAGATTTGGGTATCAAGAGGTATTTAACTTGCATTTCCATTCATAGTTTGCATACCCAAGAGATTGAAAATACAGGGGCACCTGGGTTAAGCATCTGCCTTCTGCTCAGGTCATGATCCTAGGGTCCTGGGATCGAGCCCCGCATCGGGCTCCCTGCTCAGTGGGGAGCCTGCTTCTCCCTCTGCCTGCTGCTCCCCCTGCTTGTGCTCTCTCTCTTTCTGTCAAATAAATAAATTAATATATATTCACACAAAAACTTTTATGCAGATGTTCATAAAAGCATTACTCAGAAGAGTCAAAAAATAGAAACAAATCCAAATGTTCATCAATTGATGAATGAATAGACAAAGTGAAGTATAGCCATGCAAAGAAATATTATTCATCAGTAAAAAGGAATGAAGTAGTGATACATACTATAACATGGATAAACCTTGAAAATATTACGCTCAAGTAAAAGAAGCCAGACACAGAAAGCCACATTATGTGTGATTCCATTTATATGAGATGTCCATAGAGATGGAAAGTATATTAGAGGTTGCCAGGGGTTGGAGATGGGGGATGGGGAGTGACTGCTGATGGGCATGGAGTTTCTTCTGGGGGTAATGCAAATGTTCTAGAATTTGATAATGGTGATGGTTGTACAGTCTTGATACTAAAATACCTTGTATACCAACATACTAAAAAACACTGAAATTGTACACTAAAGAGGTACGTGAATTGTATCTTTTAAAAAGGAGATACTTAAACTTGAAGAATTTGGATTTTGGATGGAACTAGAAGGAGAAAGCAAGAGTATGGAAGCAAGGAGGTGATAACAGAGGGAAATATAAGTGGCTAGGTACAAGACCAGAGATATGGTGAGGATCAAGTGAGAATGGATATGAAGGTTTCTGGCCATCTTTTGTCTTAATGAAGCAGGCAGTTAGACTAGAAAGGTGTTGACAAAGGAGAAAGACATCCTAGGATTTTGAAGGAAGCGTCAGATTTTTTATTTGGTCAAGGGTGTGGTGTATCATCAACTTGGTTTCCTTGTGAAGGTAAACAATTTAGAGGGTGAAAGTATCAGAAGGTAAGGGGGTCTGATAGCAATCAACAATGAAGTTAATGGAGAAGGTTGGAGAACAGAGACTAGACAAAGACACAAGAATTTGATTCTGAAACTACCCTGAGATGATTAAAATAGAAAATCATAAATGAGAAGGAACGTAGGGCAGTGACTTGGAGAGGTCAATGCAAATAAAGGTATTCATTTGAAGAAATATGTGAGTACCTGTTATGTCCCAGCTATTATCCTTATTTGAATTAATGTCTTAGGATAGTCTTATGAGTGGGATTATAAGAGTATGGGCATTTTATAGTTCTTAGTACAATACTATATTATTTTTCTGAAAGGTTGTACTAATTTTTGATGCCACCAGCAATGTATGAGTGTGTTGTTTTCCACATAATTTCACCAGCAAGTTTTTGGCTAATTATGAATAGATACAAAATTATTCTTCATTTTAGCCGTTGCTTTTAATATACCATTTTCTATACCTTGGAATTGGCATCTATTGGAGCATGAAAGAATTCAAAGCCTTTATATTTGCTCCCCATCTAGAATGGATTCTTTAAAAGATACCGCTTTTTTAGGACCCTAGAAATCAAACCAGCCTCTAATTTGAATCAGCTTAAAAACTACTTTATTCAATGGCGCTCTCCTTATTTTCTAAATGATATTCACATTCAAACCACAGATAGCCATAATTCCAAATACCATTTGACTAACTTAATTCTAAAATTTGGTGTTGTGAGTATTAACTAACTTCATTTTACATATGAAAAAAATCGAGACTTAGAGAGCTTAGGTCACTTGCCCAAAATCACTTGATCAGTAAGTGATAGAGACAGGATTTGAATGCCTCGCAGGCAAGTTATTCTCATACTCCATGATTCCTCAGTATCACTGAAATTTTCTAGGAGCTAACAGAAACTGGGAGAAAAATCTGAAATGGAACTTGGATAGTCAGGCACTTACCTGTGCACATAATGAAGCAGTTAGCAGAGAAGTTTTTTGTTTGCTTCATTTTTTTTGCTTGAGGAGCCTACGGTGCAAAGACAGAGAGGAGGGTCTCTCTTTAAAAGCCCATATTTTCAGGTCCCTTTCTGTTTCTCCCTAATGAGCAGGTACATACTGTCCCAAAATCTACAATGGGAGCAAAGGAGAAAAGAGGAAGGCAGTGGTAGAAAAGCAACTGCCTTTGAGTATATACTTTGAGATTCATCTGATGGTAGGAGCAGACAAATGGTCCTCAGAGAGTCCCGTAAGGTAGCTTTTAAAATAATAACTTCAAATCTAACCTGGTAATAAGGTTAATAAGGTATTAAAATTAAAAAGAGATAATCAAATCATGGTAGGCATTAGCAAAAAAAGAGAGATTCTTTCACTTTTATTCAAGTATAGTATACTCACTAAACATATTTAAGATTAGGAACATTAAACAGATGCCATGTTCCAATACTGGTTTTTAGTCAGATAAAATATAATCCCAATATATAGGTAAGGCAGTTAAGGCCCAAAATTATGCACCAAGCAGATGACACAGTGGGTGCTTGAACATAGGCCTCCTGCTTCCCAGTACGCTTTACTAAATTAACTGAACTAAGAGAAAACAATAACACGTGTGGTTATTTTGTAATTTATATGTATAATGTTTTTATAATTTAATATGTTATCCTGAAGAGAGATTATTTCTCTGTGTATCTTCAAACAATAATAGAGATCCACACACCAGATTACTAAATGTTAGAATGTTAGGTTAGAATAAGTGATACTGAAGATTAAGTTAAACCCTGGTGTATCAGATAATCTATCTGTAAATTACACCTAAATAATATTTCTCTGTATCCAACATTGCACTGATGAGGGTGGGAAACACGTATCTTTTGAAAACTTATCATAGAAACATTATTCATAAAAGATTATGATGTGCATGTATGTGTATTTATGTTGAAGCATTTGAATTTTCAACACAGCACAGTCCTTTTTCCATCCCTACTCCTTTAAGTGAAGCTATTACCCCTCTTTCACAAGAATGAGTATCCAGATACTCCACTTTTCTCTTTCTCAGCCTCAGAATGTATATCTTTCTTCTCTTTCCCATCTCCACATTTCTTTCATTCCTGTACTCCATAGCTTTAATACCTATTCTCTTGACACAAACCTTTCATTTTTGTTGCTGATGGTATCACAATTACTACAAATCTTTGGGGGAACAATGTAACAATATAGCTGTTATATCAGCAATAATAAAGTGTTCATAGTCTTGAGCCAGTAATTCACTGATAGGATTTTATTCTGAGAAAATACTTCAAATGAAGAAAGTAGTTAAAGGCACAAAATGTTAATAGTACTGATATCTGTATTTTCTAAAAAAAAATGGAAACCTTCTGAATATCCAACAATAAAGTAATGGTTAAGCAAATTATTACCTCCCCATTCAGTAAGCTATTAGACATTTTTCACAATAGCTTCTTTTAAAATACATAGGAAGATGTTTTAAGAATTTTTTTTCCAAAAATGAAAAGGAAAAAATAAATAGAAGAGGAAAACTGATGTGATTAGTGTATATTTCTAAAGCATTTGTATTTCCTGTATAATAATAACTGACATTTATTGAGCATTTAACTGGTATCAGACATGATACAAAAGCAATATTATTGAAGTAGTATTGAGTAGTTAGTAAGAAAAGTGCTCTAGAGTCAAATCCTGGCTCCATCACTTAATACTATGTGACCTTGGAAAGGAAATGGGAGTTAATAACTATATCTCCATTAAATCGTTAAATCCACATAAAGTGCCTGCCACATAGTAAGCCCTCATTAAGTGTTTTTGTTACTAGACGTTTTACAAACGTATTTCATTTAATCGTCACATCCTCATAACTGTATAAGATAGTATTCATTTTACATAGAAGAAAATTGAAACACAGAATCTTTAAATATCTAGGTTAAGTAATTTGCCAAAGTCACACAGCTAATAAGCAGTAGAGTTTTGATTGAGAACTCTGCTATGACTTCCACTTCTGGCTCTGAAGGACTGGGTTGTTGCAGACTGATGCTTTTGCTGAGAACAACATGAAAAGGCAGATATCATACCAAAAAAAGAAAAGAATAGTGGCATCAGAGACCTAATGAGGTAGCCAGGACTTAAGAAACCAAAATTATGGAGCACAGGCAACTTCAAAGAAGTGGGCTTATGTTCTGTGCTTCTCTTTTCCCCTCTAGGAATTTGCTTAATTCATGGTACAAGAGAAGAAATTATGAAACTTAGCAGAGGACTTCTGCTAGAAGCAGAGGAGCCAGTTTAAGGCTGGTACACAAAAATTGGAGTTTAGAGATCCCCAGGTGGCCGGGACTGAGGAGCCAAAATCCTAGGAGAAAAGGTTAGGCACCAAGAAATGATTTTTTAAATTTATTTTTCCCTTAGGGTATTTGCTACACAGAGTCAAAGGCTAAGAAGCTAAGCAGAAAACCCCTGAAAAACAGTGAAATTTTTGTCCATCTCATGATGTTAAGAAGCAAAAGTTAAAAATCAGGTCCCTCCAAGGAGGAAAGGACCTATAAACATCCCAGACTTTCAAGTAGGATTCCCTTTTAAAGGACTACACCCTTTAAGTGGAGGCAAACTAGAGGTAGAGAGAGAGCCTTAGAAAATTGCCACCTAACCTCAAATCAGTACAGTTTCTGATTAAAATAAGATGATCTGGGGGCGCCTGGGTGGCTCAGTCGGTGAAGCGTCTGCCTTCGGCTCAGGCCATGATCCCAGGGATCCTGGGACCAAGTCCCGCATCAGGCTCCCTGCTCGGTGGGAAGCCTGCTTCTCCCTCTCCCTCTACCTGCTGCTCCCCCTACTTGTGCGCTCGATCTCTCTCTCGCTGTCTCTCTCTCCCTGTCAAATAAATAAATAAAATATTTAAAAATAAATAAAATAAAATAAGATCATCTGTCTGTTGCTGCATTCCAGAGGGGAGGGTGATTTCTCTCTGAAGGAAGTAATATCATCCAAAGCTTCTACAATTTTTCGTCTACCTTGTTAGCAAAAATTACCAGGCATATGAAAATAATAGGATTAAGAGAAAATTCAGACAATGGGAACAGATGAAATAATACAGATATTGGAGTTATCAGACACAGTGATTAATATGTTTAAAGAAATAGATGCTAAAATGGAAAATGTCACTAGAGAAGTAGAATTTATTTTAAAAATCATTTGGAAGTTATAGAAACCAAAAAATACAATGATTGAAACTAAGAACCTTTAATAGGATTTAACAAAACAGAAGAGGTGAATTGGAAGATAGAGCCTTGGAAAATATCAGACTGAAGCATGGAGAAGAAAAAGTATGAAAATATAATAAAATGTATAAGAGAATGTGGAAGGCTGAATAATGGTCCCTGAAAGATGTCCATATCCTAATCCCCAGAACCTGTGCATATGTTACCCTACATAGCAAAAAAGAACTTTGCAGATACGACTAAATTAGGAATCTTGAGGTAAGATTATCCTGGATTATCCAGATGTGTCCTGTCTAATCAGAAGGGTCTTAAGTGGGAGGCAAAAAGATCAGATATAGATAGAAGATACACAGAAACAAGTCAGAGAGAAGAGAAGATGCTGCATTCTTGCCTTTGAAGATGGAGGAAGGGGCCATAAACCAGGGAATGGAAGCAGCACCTAGAAGCTGGAAAAGGCAAGGAAATGGATTCTCCCCTAGAGCCTCCAGACGAATCCAGCCCTTTGGAACCATTTTAGACTTCTAATATCCAGACTATAAGAAAATAAATTTGTATAACTCTAAGCCAATAGTTTTTTGGGTTTGTTTTTTTTTTTTAAGATTTTATTTATTTGACAGAGACACAGCGAGAGAGGGAACACAAGCAAGTGGAGTGGGAGAGGGAGAAGCAGGCTTCCCGAGGAGCAGGGAGCCCAATGCAGGGCTCGATCCCAGAACCCCGGGATCATGACCTGAGCCGAAGGCAGACGCTCAACGACTCAGCCACCCAGGTGACACTCTAAGCCAATAGTTTTATGGTAATTTGTTACAGCAGCAATATGAAAATATTCAGAAATATGATGAAAAAGTCTAATACACTTGTAATTGGAGTCCCAGAAAAGGAGAGAGAAAATTAGGAGAAGCGATGTTTGAAAAGATAATGTGTTGTGACTAATTGTTAAATTAACTTTTGGTACGTAGAGCGTGGGGGTGTCAAGTGGTGAAGCACAGTTCAACAAAAGATCATAAGGGAATTGAAATAGAAAAGTTTATTTTTCACAGGTCCTAGAGGAAGTACGTGGTACACCTTGAGGGACCACACAGGAAAATCAAGGCAGGTTGCAGATACAGAGAGCCACAGGACCAGGGCATATGCCTTTATGAGGTTCCATGGGCGAAGTGCTTTGGAGTTCCCGGGCTAGGCTTGACTGGTCAATTGAAACCAAAAGAACAGAATTTGGTAAGCTCCAAGGGGATCTTACCTAGGGGATGCGCAAGGGGAAGGCCCTGGAAGATAGGGGAGACTGTTACCACTGGGGCTGTTGGGTAAATCACATCAGGAACTTAAATTTATGTGTGACTCTGTGGGCTGTTGGCTAAGGCACGTGCTTTCCCGAGGGGCGAATGTCAGTTTAAGCACCCCCCCTCACCCCCCAGGCTGCTTGGCCAAATGAAATGGACACCCAAGGCAGCAATACCATGGAGTACCTTAGCTAAACTTTTGACATAATGACTGAGAATTTTCTAAAACTGATAAAAGACATCAAGCCATGGATTTTAAAAGTACAATAAACCCCAAGCAGAATAAATGCAAGGAGGAAAAAAAAAAAAAAAAAAAGAATAAATGCAAGGAGGACCAAACTTTGGCACTTTGTAGTAAAACTGCTGAACGTAGCCAGAGAATTAAAAGACCCTTCATATTCAAAGGAACAATGATAAGACACCTCTGACTTCTCAACAGAAATAATGGAGGTCAAAAAAAACTGGAATGCAATCTTTAAAGTGCTTAAAGAAAATAACTCAATCTAAAATTCTATCCCCAATGAAAATGTTGTTCTGAAGTATGAGACATAGAGATTACCAGAAAAATAACTAAAACAACTTATTGCATGCAGACCCTCACTAAAAAAAAAAACAAAAAACCTAAAGGTAATTTTTCAAGCAGAAGAAAAATGATCCTGGATGGAACTTGAAAGTTCAAAAAAGAAATGAAGAGCAACAGAAAGGATAAATACATAGATACAGCTACATTAACATTGACTATATAAAAATAATAATAATGACTTGGGATATTAAATATATATAAAATTAAAACATATGATAATTATAATACAAAAGATAGGATCAGTGTAAATGGAAAATACTAAGGTCCTAGCATTGTCTGGGAAGTAGTAGAATTCCTAATGTTTTATTAGACTAAAATAAGTCAATGATTCGTATTATAATCTCTTGTATAACCAATAAAAGAACAGTAAATGAATGTATAGCTAGGAGAAAAATAGAATGAAAAATTACTAGATTAATCCAAAAGAAGGAAAGAAAAGATCATATAACAGATGAGACAGAGACAATAACATAATAGGTAGAAACCGGATTTTATTAAAAAACAAAACAGTAAATGTCAGATTGATTTTTTTTTTTTTAAAGATTTTATTTATTTATTTGACAGAGACACAGCGAGAGAGGAAACACAATCAGGGGGAGTGAGAGAAGGAGAAGCAGGCTTCCCATGGAGCAGGGAGCTGATGCGGGGCTCAATCCCAGGACCCCGGGATCATGACCTGAGCCGAAGGCAGACGCTTAACAACTGAGCCACCCAGGTGTCCCAGATTGATTTGTTTTTAATCCAACTACATACTGCTTACAAAAGACACACCAGAAATGTAAAGACCCAGAAAGATTGGAAGTAAAAGAATGGAAAATATCATACAAACACTAAACAAAAAATATATATAATATAAATAGCAACACACAGTAGACTTGAATACAAGAAGAATAACTAGAAATAAGAATATTTCATAATTATAAAAGGGTCATTCTTTTTTTTTAAGATTTTATTTTTTTTAAGTAATCTACCCCCAACATGGGGCTCAAACCCAGAACGCCAAGATCAAGAGTCCCATGTTCCACCAACTGAGTCAGCCAGACATCCCAAAAAGGTCATTCTATCAGGAAAGCGTAAGAACTGTAAGTTTGTATGTATCTAGTAATACAGCCTCAAAAATGTTTTTCCAAGTTCACACAGATCTTTTACCAAAATAGATCATATGATGGGCCATAGAGAAAGTCTCAACAAATGTAATCCAGAATATGTTATCCAACCACAATAGAATTAAGTAAGAAATGGGGGGCACCTGGGTGGCTCAGTCATTAGACCTTTGGCTCGGGTCGTGATCCCAGGGTCCTGGGATCGAGCCCCACATCGGGGTCCCTGCTCAGTGGGGAGCCTGCTTCTCCCTCTCCCACTCCTCCTGCTTGTGTTCCCTCTCTCCTGTCTCTCTCTCTGTCAAATAAATAAATAAAATCTTTAAAAAAAAAAGTAAGAAATGGATTATAAAAGCATAGGTAGCAAACTCCCCCCAAAATACATTTCCAAATAACCCATTGGATCAAAAAGAAAGCACTATGGAATTAGAACACATTTGCAACAAATGATAATGAAAATACAGTATATCAAAATATATGTGAATCTGCTAAAGCTATATTTGATGGGAAATTTATAGCTATAAATGCATATATAGTATGCTTTTGAAAAGTCAGAAATATATAGTATGATTTTTGAAAAGTCAAAAATCAGTGATTTAAATATCTCAAGAAATTAGGAAAAGAACAGCAAATTAAAACTAGAGTAAGTAGAAAAAAGGAAATTATAAAAAGTAGAAATTAATGAAACAAGACAAATGTGCAATAGGAAATATCAACAAAGCCAAAAGTTCATTCTTTGAAGAAATCAGATGCATAGACCTCTAGCAATACTGATCAAGAAAAACAGAGAGGAGCGCCTGGGTGGCTCAGTCAGTTAAACATCTGCCTTTGGCTCAGGTCATGATCTCAGGGTCCTGGGATTGAGCCCCAAGTCGGGCTCCCTGCTCAGCTGGGAGCCTGCTTCTTCCTCTCCCTTTGTGCGCTCTCTCTCTCTCAAATAAATAAATAAATTCTTTAAAAAAAAAAAAAAAGAAAGAACACAATATTAGGAATGGAAAGAAGACATTTCTGTGCAGATTCTACAGATGTTAAAATGGTAAGATATTATGAACAGCTTTATGCAAGCAAATTTTAAATTTCAGGTGGAATAGTAAGCATACTTTACCAAAATTGGCACATGGAGAAATAGAATATCTGAATATTGCTTTTACCCGTTAAAGACATTGAATCCATTATTTAAATTTTATTTACAAAGAAAGCCATGCCTAGATGATTTCACTGGTGAATTTTTTTTGAAGATTTTATTTATTTATTAGAGAAAGCAGGAACAGGGGGACGGGCAGAGGGAGAAACAGACTTCCTGCTGAGCAGGGAACCCAACACGAGGCTCGATCCCAGGATCCTGGGATCATGACCTGAGCCAAAGGCAGATGCTTAACCGACTGGAGCCACCCAGGTGCCCCACTGGTGATTTCTTATAAATGTTTAAAGAAGAAGTAACCCCAATCTTACTCATATTCTTCCATAGAATACGACTTGTTTTCTGCAATCAGCAAAGCCTTGATGCCAAGACTTGACCATCACATTTTGAGAGAAAATATTTACAGGCCAGTTTCTTTCATGAACCTAAATGTATTACTTGGGAATGTAAAAAGTCTAAAAGAATCTACAAATTATTAGAATTAATAAATGAACTTAGCAGGACTACTTGATGCAAAGTCAAAATACAAAATTCATATACAAGCAACAATAAGTTAGAAAATTAAATTTACAAAAACAATACCATTTACAGTAGAATCCAAAAAAAATCAAACTTAAGTCTTGCAAGACCTTTTGACAGAAAACTTTGACAGAAATTAAGAGCTAATAATCTGTAGTCAGATTGGGAAACTCAGTACTGTGAAATTGACTCCTTCCCAAATTGGTCTATAGATTAAGTAGAATCCTAATAAAATGCCAGATGGCTTATATATAGGGTAGAAAGAGGGAGTGACAAATTGGTTTTGAAATCCACATGGACATGAAAAGGGCTAAGAGTAGTCAAGACAATTTTAAGAACAAAGCTGGAGGACTTTCATTACCAGATAACAGGGTTTGCTATAAAGCTACAGTCATTAGACAGTGTCACAATTCACATGAGAATAGACAAGTGGATCTATAGAACGGAATAAAGAGTCCAGAAACGGTCTCACATAGATGTAATTACTTAATTTTATGACAGCGAAGGCGCTGCAGCACAGTCGGGAAAGAATGGACTTTTCGATAAATAGTGCTGGGTCGTGTGGGGGGGAAAAAGAAATGAATCTTCATTCCTACCTCACAACAAGAATCAATTCCAGTTGGTTCATAGATCTAAATGTTAAAGATAAAACTTTAGGGAAAAACTGAAAATATCTTAATCTTGGAATAGGTGAGGATCCAAAAAGGAAGAAGATTGCTAAATTGAACCTTATTAAGATTAAGAACTTATATTCGTCAGAAGACAGAACTATTATAAGAGCAGACAAACAAGTCACAGAGTGAGAGTATATATTTTTTATTCCATGTATCCAATAAAGGACTTGTGGAACTCCTAAAAATCAGAGAAAAAAGAAAACCAAATTTCTAAAAGGACAGAATACTTGAATGGGTGCTCCACAAAAGAAACTATCCAAAAACCAACATGCAGCCAATAATTGTTAATCATTGAATAAATTCAAATCAAAACCACAATGAAATACCACTACATACCCTAAGAAACGGCTAAAATTTTAAAAGACTGCAATATCAAGTACCTTGATATGGAACAACTGAAACTTACATGCTACTGGTGGATGTGTATGTAAATCGTTAAAACTATTTTGGAAATCAGTTTGGTTGTATATTCTAAAAGTGAACATGCATATATCCTCTGACCTAGCTATTCTGGGGTGTACAGCCAGCAGAAATCTATACATACATTCACCAAAAGACAAAAATGAACAAGAGTATTCATAGTAGCATTATTAATAGCCTTACCATCCATCAAAGTAGAAAGGGTGAATAAATTCTTGTAACAACATGGGATGATCATCAAGCATAATACTGAGCAAAAGAAGCCAGATACAAATGAGTATGTAGTGTATGGATAAAGTTTGAAAACAAGCAAAACAAATTTATGGTGTTAGAAGTCACACTAGTTACTTTTATGGGGCTAGTGAATGGGAGGGGTTACGTGGTAGGTGAAAGTCATACTTTTCACAAGCTATGCACTTACAATTTGTATAATTTTTTTCTAACTTAGTTTACTTAATCTCCTCCAAATGACTTTAAAGGCTATGTTTTTTTCTAGTCATCCCCCCGCCTCGTACAAACCACGTAGATGGTATGCTTATCTACAACTACCAGTCCATCAGAAGGGTCTTCGCTCGTAACTTCCGTGTTATCAAAAAAGACATCTTTCACATTCTCATTTTATTTAATCTCTCAGCAAGCAACATTTGGGTTTATCTTTTTTTCTTCAAATATTCTCTGACACCATTCACTCCTGGTTCTCTAGCTGCCTGTGTTCACGTCTTCTCAGACACCTTTGCAAACTCCTCTGTTCATCTTCTAATTGTTCAATTCCTCAGGACTCAATCCTCTTTCATTACTCTACCATCTCTCCCCAGGATATCTCTTACATTCTTGACTTAAAATACCAACCATCATATGTGCTGAAAATTCCTAAATTCCTATCACCAGCCCAGACTTCTGAGCTCTAGGGTCTGGTATTCAGCTTCCAACGTGGTATTTATCTCAAAGGCATCTTATGATGAACATACTCAAATCTTAAGCTCTTGGCTCTTTCCCTATTTCTACATCTTTGATCTTCCTGATCTCTGTAAACCTTATCTCCATAAATATTTACTAACTTCCTAATTAGACATCTTGGATCATTCTTAAGACCTCTCATTACCGGGGGGCATCTGGGTGGCTCAGTTGGTTAAGCATCTGCCTTTGGCTCAGGTCATGATCCTGGGGTCCTGGCATCGGAGCCCCACATCCGGCTTCCTGCTCAGCAGGGAGCCTGCTTCTCCCTCTTCTCTCCGCTCCTGCTCTCTCTGTCTCTATCAAATAAATAAATAAAATGAGTGCACACACACACACACACATCCAGAGCACTACTAGATTCTATCAATTCTGCTTCCTAAATAGATCTTGAATTCGCCCTCTATGCTCTGTCTCCACTCCCAGTATACTATTTCAAGCCACCATCTTGCTGTGGTGGGCTATTGCAGTAGCTTCCCAACTGGTCCTTCTAGATCCATTCTTACTGTCAGTCCATTCTTCACACAGAAGTTAGAATGATCCCTTAAAAAGCATAAATATATCGTGCCTTTTCTTAAAATTCTTCACAGGTTTGCTCTTGCACTTTGGAGAAAGCCCAACCCTTTAACATAGCTCCACATTCTCTGCAGGTTTTAGTTCTTGCTTCTCTCTCTTTATTGTCCTCCTCTCCTGATCAATCATTTTCTACAGCCCACTCTAGCCTTCTCTTACTTCCTCCAAAGCACCAAGTTCTTTCTCACCTCTGTTCAGCATGGAATGTATCTATTTAACATTCAGCTCACTTCTTTAGAGAGGTGCCTTGTCTAAATGACAACTCCCACTGTTATTCTATAGCATTCTGTTTTCCTTCATAGAATTTTTTTATTTTAAATTTTGTTTATTGGTATATTTGCTTGATGTCTTTCACCTCAAACCATAACTTTCATGACAACAGAGACTGTTTTGCTCCCTGTTGTAGTTCTGGTATCTTAACTAAATGCCCATGTTATATGTTTAGTAAATATATGGTAAATGAGAAAAGATAGCATGCCACCTTAGGTAAATTATAGGTCAGGAACCATTTCATATGTGTGCCTGTACCCTGGGAGCATGAAAGGGTTATTTGTTTCCTCTGGTTTAGTCCTTTATTTCTTCAGAATTTCTCTCTGAGAAAGGCAGCACATAATCATTGTAATGCCTGGAGACCATTTTTGATGATAAGTCAGGCTTCTCAGTGATGTATAGTTTATGTGCTAAGCTGAACTGTCAGTTGTGGGCAATTTTATTTAAGCCCCCAAAGAGAATATACCTGCCCATGTTTCTTAGATTGGAGCTCTTAAAAACTAGAGGCAGAGTGTTCTCAGTGGCAATCTTGGCAAAGTAATTTGTCTTCTTTTCTAGAACTTCATTTTTTTTTCTTTTAATTCTTAGGGCACTAAAAAGGAAAGGTGGTCTAATTGCATTTGCTTACTACTGAGGTTGACAATATTGTTCATGTAAAGATTATTAGCTGTTTTGGTCATATAAGTATGTTGAAATGCCACCACAATAAGTATATGACATGGCTTTTAATCACAACAAGGCAAAAATGACCACATTTCATAATACTAATATCTTCATATATGTTTCATAAGCTGTACACAGCTATTATAATTTGATATTACAAAATATTCTACATTTTCATAAGAGCTTATGTTTGCTTTCTTCATCTTAGACTTAGTTTTTAATTAAAATTTTAATTGTTTTTAAGCTAATTTCAGTAAAATGAGATGTGTCATTGTATGTTTGGTAGAAAATGACTTAAGTCCAACAATTTGAAGCAGTTTTCAGGCCACTAGCATGAAAAAACCCATTTAAAAAATGCCTGTTCACTACCAATTTTAGACCAGATAAATATCATTTCAAAAGGAACAGTTTTAGGGATTTATCATATTTCTTAATGTATAATAAATGAGGTATTCTTTATTTCTAAGGTCTAGATACCATACTTAGAATTCTCCCATAAATTAAAAAAACATGCCAAATGTTTATTGTGCATATAAGGAGATTCAGGGCCATGGTGGGGAAGGGGCGCAGAATAAGAATGAGGATTTTGAATGCTTTTGAAAAGCCAAGTTTCTGACATCATCACCATCAACATCATCATTATTCTACCTTTAGCAAAATTGTTAATTCTCTCTTGGTGAAATAATTTTTAGAGTTTCATCTATTTATTGATATTTGCAGATTTACCAAACATTCATAGCTATTTTCATATCAATGAAATTAGGGCTCATAGGAGTTTTAAAATGTCTGCTCTCAAGTATGACTGAATAAGTTTCTGAATTTCACAATCCTCTGGTTGCTGCTGCCAGTTTTTTCTTCAGATTTTTAAATGTAGATCACTGACTCTAGAGCTAGTGAAATAATATATTAGAGAAATACTGAATTTCTTTCTATAGTACTATAGCAACATATAAATATGGTACACTATGGTTATTGAGGGGGTGGGGAGATTTAGGTACAGGGAACTCTGCCATATGTAAAAAACAGTCTTTTCAAACTAATTGCCAATTTAGGGAGTGTATTAAATAAACATAGTGGTTTTTAAGTTTATTTCAAAAAGGGGAAAGAGCTGTTTTATTTTGCCAGAAAGACAATGTCAGCTGCTAGCCGTTTATTTCCTAGCAAAACAAACTACTTGCAAAATTCTAATTGGCAGATTTCTTCTCCCTGGCATTTAATTAAAATCTTTCTCTAGCAATACATGATACTGAGGGTAGTGTACAGATTCATTTATTGTACCAAGAAAGACTTGGGCCAAGTATGTCTTTCTAGCTTTCAGCCATTACTAATTATGTGTCTTCTCTGATTTGTTTAGCACTATCATTGGTAAGGAGCAGAGTAGATGTATTGTTTAGTCTTTCCCTTTTATGCCTGTGTCACTGTTTCTAGAGTTGTATTCATTTCTGCAAAAAGCTTAATGTTTTTTTAGATAAGTAAAACCTTACCACACTAGAAATTACAACTCAATTTTTGTGTGTAGCTTAATGTCTGTCATGTAATAAAATAATCCTGGTGCATAGGATTGGAATTGATCTCTATTTGCATCCTACCTTAGAGTGCTGCCCTACAAATGAATATTGCTGCTCCAAGGGGACTGGGTGGAAGACTAAGGATGAATTGGTGTAATTGGATCCTTGTTATTAAAAAGTAGAAAAGGCTTAGCCAGTGGTACAGCAACCATTTTTATATCAAGGACACTATCCTGTTAGTTAGCAGTTGATCATCATCTGATAGGAGGCTTGAGTTCAAAGATTTGAAATTCAAAATGCTGTTTTTCAAATAGATTAAGTGGATTTAAGTTCAGTGGTGCATCATTTTATGAGTATAGTATAATGATTGTGAGAGCTTTTTTCCTCCTAAGCACTTAAAGTATTATTTAAATCTTTCCTTTTTTTTTTTTTTTTTTAAAGTGTGCCCTCTTAGGAGGTAGGAAAAGCATGTGTATAACCTGGTGTGTTCAACTCTTAGCTGGGCTTCATGTTTATTGTTTCAGTACTTAGTAAATATGCATAATAAAAAATAAATTGTAGCTACAGATCTGAACTTACTTTGCTATGACCTATAATAGTCTGCTCTACACTCTGCTGTTTGTCTTTCAAGTAAATCACATCACCCAAAACTTAAAACCTACTTTACTACAATAGTGCTGACATGTTTTGGGAGCCTGGAAGGCAGATTAAACTGGCATCATAGGATCTCAGTTGGTTTAACAGCTTCTCCTACCTTCTTGGTAATGCATGTATAATAATACTGAATGGCATTTGCTCTCAAGAGATTTTGGAGTTGATAGCAATAGAAGTGTATTGCAGGAAAGAACACAGATACTGTAATTAAAAGGGTTATGGGAGAGACTAGAAATTACTCTGAGTAATTTGTTAATCTGAAGAGCTAAACTGTGTGTTTAAATATGATACTGTGGAAAATAATCTTCCCAGTTCAAAAACTAAGAGTAAACCCCGTCATAGGTAGAAGACTAAAGATGTACATGGAGCTTTAAATCTTATACTCACTTATCTTTTCATAATTACGTTTATTTCCTGGACACAAGCTACTTGATACAGTTTATTGTTCTTTTATTTACTTAAAAAGAAGGTCAGGACTGCACTTTTTTTTCCTGAATATTTACCAGCTCTATGTGACAGTCTTATTAGCAAGCCAGATGCATCTTACAACCTAGGGGATAAATTTGTAAGATATTTCATGCAAGAACAACGAGAGGGTACTAAAGATATAAATTCGATGTAGGGAAGATATAGTTGTTTTTAATACATTGTTTTAATTTAAACTTTTTAAAAAAGATTTATTTATTTTTATTTTAGAGAGAGAAGAAGAGAGTGCAAGTGTGGAGAGGGGCAGAGGGAGAGAATCCTCAAGCCGACTCTCTGCTGAGTGGGGATCCTGACGAGGGTCTTGATCTTACAACCCTGAGATCATGACCTGAGCCAAAATCAAAATCAAGAGTCGGACACTCACCTGAGCCACCCAAGGACCATATAAACTTACGTTCTATTTCATTTAAATGTTCCTTTTCCTGATCCCAAAACTGGTTTAAGGTGATCATTCCCTATTATGGGGCCAAGTGTTACTGCTTATTCTAATGATATAGTAATGTATCCTTATTGTAAAACATTTGAACTTTAAAGACTCAAAACAAGCATGACTTTTATGCTTTCAAACAGAATTTTAAAATGAAAAAAGTAAAAATACCTGAAGACAGTGGGTAGCCTCTTGAATGACTTGTTTTTTTTTTTTAAGATTTTATTTATTTATATGACAGAGAGAGACACAGCGAGAGAGGGAACACAAGCAGGGGGAGTGGGAGAGGGAGAAGCAGGCTTCCTGCCAAGCAGAGCCTGATGCGGGGCTCAATCCCAGGACCCTGGGATCATGATCTGAGCCGAAGGCAGATGCTTAACGACTAAGCCACTCAGGCGCCCTCTTGAATGACTTTAAACAAGGAATGATATGCATGATTAGATTTTTATTCTAGAATGATCACTGGTAGTTGTGTGGAAACAAGTTGAAGTCAGGAGGGACAGGCAGGCAGGAGGCTGTTGGGAGTACTCAGACCAAGAAAACTAAAGGCTTTAACTGGGACAGTAATAACAGGAACACAGAAGAAAGGACAGAATCAACTGGGTTTGGTGAAGGATTAACTGTGGCAGGAAGACCAGGGGAAATGCTGAAAAGGACTCCAGGTTTTTGGCCTTAGTGACAGAGTAGAGTACTCTCAGCTGACATGGAGAACATGGGGGATGGAACAGATTTTGAGGAAAAGATTATGGATTCAGTTTTATAGCTGTTAAGTGTGAATTGCCTATAGCACATTAAAGGAAGATTCCTGATAATAGAGTTTAAGTGCCAAGCAGTCGATAAATAAAAAGTCGGCAGCTCCAGAAGAGTTCAGAAAAGTGTGAGAGTTTGGGGCGCTTGGTTGGCTCAGTCAGTTAAACGTCTGCCTTCAGCTCAGGTCATGATCCCGGAGTCCCGGGATCGAGCCCCGTATCAGACTCCTTGCTCAGCAGGGAGTCTGCTTCTCCCTCTGCCCTTCACCCTGCTCATGCTCTCTCTCTCTCTCTCTCTCTCTCTCTCTCAAATAAATAAAATCTTAAAAAAAAAAAGTGTGAGAGTTTGATGTCAAATGCTAAACTCAGTCAGATATCCTGGCACATTAGCTTTCTCCTTTATAGATCAGTACATCATTGAGCAGTGTGCAGATTAAGCCTTCAGTTCATTGTTGTTGATGAGAATCTTTAGATGTGTTTAGGATTTCCCTGGTTCAGTCTGATAGATGACCTTTACTGCCTTCAGGCTTTTAATCCATCCATATTTCTCTGCCAGCTCCATAAAACCATCAATTTCAGGGCACCTTTAGTCTTGAAGAGCATAGCCATGCAAGAATTTCTCTCCCAGGGGCACCTGGGTGGCTCAGTTGGTTAAGCGGCTGCCTTCAGCTCAGGTCATGATCCCAGAGTGCTGGGATCGAGCCCCGCATCAGGCTCCCTATTGGGAGCCTGCTTCTCCTTCTCCCTCTGCCTGCCTCTCTGCCTACTTGTACTCTATCTCTCTGTCAAATAAATAAATAAAATATTTTTTAAAAAAAAGAATTCCTCTCCCAGATTACAATAAAGCATTACTATTAGTAGGTCTTCCTTCTTGTTCTTTATATTCTACATCAAAACTTCCTCATAGTCATGAAATGAATACATTTCATTTTGCATAATTCATATTGCAGATTTTATAGATAATCTTGAGTCTGTCTTGATTATTGTTCTAGTCCATTCAATAAAGGACAAAATGGTAAGAATATGAGGTTGTAGCAGTGTATTTATTTGACAGAGAGATAGAGAGCACAAGTAGGCAGAGTGGCAGTCAGAGGGAGAGAGAGAAGCAGGCTTCCTGCTGAGCGGGGAGCCCGACGTGGGGCTCGATCCCAGGACCCTGGGATCATGACCTGAGCTGAAGGCGAGGTTGTAGCAGTGTAAAAGGGCAATCATAGGTATGAAATGATAATACAGGCATACTTTTAGTGTTGTGCCTTTTAAACAGAATGCCTGAGTACTACTAGAACATACATTATCTTGAGTGTGAGAAAAATCTCATTCTGGTTTTACATTTATCTCCTAAACTTTACTCTGTAGAGACTTTTGAATGCCTTAAAATACACAATTCCATGAATGCTTCAGTTGGCTCTTTGAGGTTAGAGAAATGCTTTTATGTTTGTTCATGAAGCACACTATGATTCATCGCTTTAGGCATAACCAGTGTTTTCCATATATTCATCCTTATTTGGTATGTACTGGCCAAAATAATCACCATTGACTTGACTTATCCTTTGTCTAAAAAATACACTTCTCATCTTCCCAGCCTTAACATTTAATGGTAAGCATTCTCCAAATCCAAGTGAGCTAGGTATCTTTCATAAGGAACTCTGGTATTCTAATGTATTAAACATTGAGAGATGTTCCTTCCTGCTCTCATTAGCATACAGATGTGGCCAGCTATATACTGTAAATATTGACCTCCATTTAAAATTTACATTTTGAGTAAAAATCTACCAGCTGGTTATCTACTCAGGTTGAAGCTTAACTTTAGAATACTTTGGTTGAAAGAGTAAAGTAAAGGTTGAAAGAGATGTAGAGAAAGAGCAAATGAAAGAAATGTGGACTAATAAAAATATAGAATTCTAGAATTTTTAGAGCTGAAAGGAATCTCATCAGGCATCAGATTAGTCTTGGGATAACTGAGAGAATATGATTTAGGAGAGGGAGCACACTTGTTCTATTTGTCCTCAAAAGAGTAGAATGAGAACCCAAGGGTGGAAGCTCCTTGGGAATAGGTTTGGGGTTCATTATAAAGAAAAACCTAATGATCAGAGCTTTCCAGACATTCCCAAAAGTAACATTCAGGTTGAGACCTGAGCCTTGGATGTATAGTTGGACCTCGTGATCTTTGTGGGAACTTTCAGTACTGGAATTCTTACCTAAACCAGTGCTTCCTTTTTTTCTTTTAACTTTTTAAAACTGTGGTATTTACAGGAAAGTACACAAATCTTCAGTGAACAAGTCAATGAATTTGTGCATATATATCTGCAAATATTTCCAGCACTTCAGGAGAATTTTCTCCAGTCAGTAGCTCTCTCCCCCTACCGCAGATAACTGCTATGCTGATTTCTGTCCCCAAAGAGTAGTTTTACCTTTACTTAAACATCATGTAAATGGATTCATGGAATATTTACTCTCTGGGTCTGGCTTCTTCTGACATCATTCTGTCTGTGAGGTTCATCCATGTTGCATGTAGCAGTAGTTCAATCTGTGCAAGTGTTTCACTGATTTCATTGTGGGAGTACATCATAATGTACCTTGCCACTGTTGATGAAAACATAGGCTGGTTCCATTTTGAGGCTGTTTTTAATAATGGGGCCATGCACATCCTTATTACATGTCTTTTGGTGAACATCAGCTCTCATTTCTCTAGGATATATTACTAGGAATGCAGTTGCTGGTTCATAGGATAGGTTTATTTTAGCAGTTGTTGCCAAACAGTTTTCCAGAGTGATTGGGCACATTTAAATTCCCACTAACAACATATGAGAATTTCAGTTTCTTCTCATGCTTGCCAGCACTGTGTATTGTCAGTCTTTTATTTTAGCCATTTTGGTGAATATGTTGTAGTATGTCTTTTTCTATGGTTGTTGATCATTCGGATGGTCTCTTTTATGAAGCACTTGGCTTATTTTTATTCCCTTTGGAAAAAAAATGGGTCATTTATTTGTAGGAGCTCTTTATACATTCTGAATATGAGTCTTTAGGGGATATATGTGTTACAAATATTATTTTCCAGTCTGTGGCTTACTTTTTCACTCTTAAGTGAAAGACTCATAGTCTTTGATGAACAGATGTTCTTAACTTTGGTGAACTCTAATTCATCATTTTTTCTCTTCTCTGGTTAGTGCTTTTTGCTTCCTCTTTAAAAAGTCTTTGCCTAGCCCAAGATTATGAAGACATTTTGACCAATAATTCTTAAATTCTGATACTAAATTAGATAATGGTAAACTTTCATTGGTTCACGCATCAAAAAAAAAAAAAAAGAAATGTGTAGAATTTTATTATTTTCTCCCATAATTTAAATCTTAAACTTTCAGCATTA
Source organism: Phoca vitulina (assembly GCF_004348235.1). Taxonomy (NCBI): domain Eukaryota; kingdom Metazoa; phylum Chordata; class Mammalia; order Carnivora; family Phocidae; genus Phoca; species Phoca vitulina. The sequence goes on along the minus strand of NW_022589723.1, from coordinate 40,405,309 downwards.
GCTGCAAATAAGTAGATAATTATGATACCAAATCTGAAATTTACTATCAAGATAGACTTGGTTATTGCTATAATAACCAAACCACTACAGGATCTCAGTGACTTTTTTTCTCACTCATGCTATTTGTCCAAACTGGGTTAACAGGGGGCAATGCTATTTTTGGTCAGTTAGGCAAGGACATAAACTCCATTGTGATATACCACAGTCACTGTAATGGAGGAGGGGAACATGGAAAATAGCTTTTGGACTCTTGCTACTATGAGTTGACCCTTTGAGTTCCATGGTGTAATCTTACTGTGTTCTTGAAAGGAAAACTAAAAATATTTGTGAGTAGCTATAGTGACTACCACAGTTAACTTGATTACATTACTTATCTTCTCTGTGGATAGTTCACTATAAAATAAGGGCTAATGATAGTATCTACCTGGTGGTAGTTGTGAAGATTAAATGGGGTAATACATGTAAAACTCTTAGAATAGTACCTGTTACTTAGTAAACACTCAATAAGTGCTTGCTACGATTACTGTTATCATTATTGTTGTTGGGCCTTTACTATGTGATAGATACCATACTACCTGCTTTACATGGCTTAATTCTTCAAATAACTTCTATAGTAGGTACTATTATTATCCTCATTTACAGATGAGAGAACAGGTTCAGAGATGATTAACTTGCCCAACTTCTGTAGCCGAAAATAAAAGATGGCATTTGAATCCAGGCAGTCTGATTTCAGAGCCTTCAGTTTAAACATGACTCACTTCCAGACAGCAAAAAATACTAATAGAAGAATTCAGAAATACATACTGTGCTTCGAGAACTTTGTGTTTGTGTATGTACATACATGTTCATTGTTGTGATTTTATATTGAATTTTTAATATATTCCTATTTTCTGCTAGTTTATAAAATTGTTTTTAACTCATATCATTTAATTGAATGTACTGTTTCATGGTGTTCTGTCATTGTGTGACAAACAAATTTGAATTCATTTTGTCCTTCATTAGCCGATGAAGGAACTGGGGCTGGAGGAGTTCAGCGATCCCAGAAGACTGGTTACTTGGTGCCATAGCCTGAACTCAGAGCCAGACTCCCTGACTCCAGAGCTCTTTCTGCTGCCTCAGGTTGCCTGCCTGAAAAAAAGGATTATATTATGTGGCACATAATCCTTTCTCAAAAATTTGAGGTGCTTTGGTTGCCCCTGCCCCAAAATTGTGAGGGAACTTGTTATAGAATTTCCTCATAGTTCACATTGGTACATCTTGATTTTAAGTTATTAGTTTTGTCTTTTAAATATGCTAATGTTCCTAAACACCCAGAACCAAATTAGATATTTGGAGAGACTTTGTAATAAGAATAAATGCCTCCAGAGAAGATGCTTCTGTGGAAAAACACTGTAATGATGAGCTTTTCCATCTAACTGGATTTGGAGTCTGAAGGGGAAGAGATGATAGTGGAATTAAAGATGGATTAAGTATATTCTGCTTGAAGTAGATCTCAAGATAAATTAGCAAGAAGTAAAATGATAACTTATTTATAAAAAGCTTGTTACTTTTTCTCCCAGTGACATAAGAATATACATTGATCAACCTCAGATGTATTGTAATTTTCAGAATTAAACCTTTTAGGGAAATGCCAAGCCATATTAAACTCATGGTCATGGACTATTTTCCCATAATTAAATGGGATTTTTATATGATAATTACAGTGTATTGTCATGTAATTTTATCTGGAAAAATAACAGAGTATAAATTGAGTTAACCATACATCTCTAGCCAATAGTAGAATTTCTCATTATATTGCTGTATAGTAGAGAAGGACTAGAAAGTCACACTTACTTTTCTCGGTATCAGAATGTGTCCATTATCTGCCAGGAAGGTGAACCTAATCTGTGCTATGTGGTATTGCACTCATAAGGAAAGGTATTATTGTTTTAAGAGTTCAAGATGCCTTCCCCTGGTCTCCTGGAGTTTCAAACATTCATGTGTTAAACACTGTTCTATAAAATTGAATGCAGAATTTAAATGAATTTTTTTATATAAAACGCTAAGTTCACAAACTGTGCCCTCATGCTCTTCCTGCTAGACATGTTTACTCTTCTCTGCCCTGTAGGGCTAATTCTGATTTGAGAGAGAGAGAGAGAGAATGAATATATCACTAGAAATTCTCTTGAAGGCTCCTTTCAGCAATAAGCTATTAACTTCTCTAATGGTATATTTTCTGGAGAGGGGAGTGGGAAGAATCAGGTCAAAGAGAATTTTAGCTTTATGTGTAGTCAAACTTTAAAAAGAAACTATTCATGTATTGTGTGTGAAATTAAAATTGAAGTTTAAGAAGCCTATGATTCTTGATGGCACTTTCCTCTTTCTTTAAAGTAACATAACCATATGACTGGATGTTGGGGAGTTAAAACAAAAGGTAGAAAGTAATTACTTGTAATCCCACCACCCTAACATAATTACTTTGAGCATTTTGGTGTGTTTCCTTCCAATCTTTTTTTCATTTGTATGTGGCCTTCTAATATAGTCTGTATAGTATACTTTCTCATATATATTTCATTGAAAACTTTGTAACATGATTAGCAAAAAGAGCTTTCACATTCTTTTGTTGTTTGTAGAGCACGTAAAGAAATATTTATTTGATCTTCACCACATCTTTTTGGGTTAAATGGAGAAGGTATTAGCCCCATTTTACATATGAAGGTATTGAAAGCAGGTAATCATATAATGCCTCTGCTTGGTGGTCCAGTGGATTTCTGTTCTTGACAGAAGTAACTTGCACTAACACAAGTGGGTGCATTTAATGCAGAAAGAGGAGCAAAATAAATCATTCTGCACATTCTTACTCCCTGAGACCTAGTCCTGCCTTACTAGACAAGTGAGTCTTTGAACAGCAATAGGCAACTCTGGAAATACAGATTTGTCAGATTTTAGTAAATACACACCAAGAATCTTTGAGGTGCTATAATTAGTCTGGTTACTCCTCAATTAGAGTTACAGATAATGTGGTTTTATTTTTTTTAAAGAATTTTATTTATGTATTTATTTAAGAGAGAGCGAGCACAAGCAGGGTGTGGGGGGAGAGGGTAGGGGGAAAGGGAGAAGCAGACTCCCCACTGAGCAAGGAGCCCGATGCGGGGCTTGGTCCCAGGACCCCGAGATCATGATCTGAGCCCAAAGCAGACGGTTAACCAACTGAGCCACCCAGGCACCTGATAATGTGGGGTTTTTTTTCATTATGTTCAGTTAGCCCCCATATAGTACATCATTAGTTTTTGATGTAGTGTTCAACGATTCATTAGTTGTGTATAACACCCAGTGCTCATCACAGCACATGCCCTCCTTAATACCCATCACCCAGTTACCCCATCCCCCACCCCCATCCCTTCTGAAATCCTCAGTTTGTTTCCCTTTTTTTCACCTAAAAACAAAGGAAACAAGGGGTACCTAGGTGGCTCAATTGGTTAAGTGTCTGCCTTCAGCCCAGGTCATGATCCCAGGGTCCTGGGATCAAGCCTCAAATCGAATCGGGCTCCCTGCTCAGCGGGGAGCCTGCTTCTCCCTCTCCCTCTGCCTGCCACTCCCCCTGCGTGTGCTCTCTCTTCTCTCTGACAAATAAATAAATAAAATCTTAAAAAAAAAAAAAAAAGGAAATGAAATGAGTAGCTTATAATAAAACAGAAAGATAACATCCAAACACTTGGTCGGAATTGCCTGGGTCGGTGAGAGCCTAGAGGTTCTGTGTATGAAGGGCAAAGCCTTATCATATTGGGTAGGGTATTTAAAGGAACAATGTTCCTAGGAAACTGTACTTCTGGAGCATTAAATATGTCAAAGTTGAATTTGGGGACCATTTGATTTACTTTCTGAAGCCCTGAGCATTGTGAAGATTTAAGATTTAAAATCAAAATATAGAAATATAATTCTGTTTTAAATTTTTTCCTTTTTAGTTGAAACTGTTCTATTAAGCACATTACAATTGTGTCTTATTTGTTTTGTGGGGAAAACTGAATTTCATTTTACTGTTCAAAGTAATGAAGACTATTACTGCTTGGCCTCCCTGCAACTAAAATGTTTTGGGGTTTTGTTTTGTTTTGTTTTTTGTCTTCAACTTTTGGCTGAAGAAAAATTCCCTGCTACCCAAAGCTCTCTGTTTTTCTTTTAGGAATTCTTCCTAGGAAGAGAATTTAATTTATCAGTTGATTAAAATGAAGAACACTTTGATGGAGTCTCTTTCCTTTTTTTTTACACTATAGTTTTTATAAATGATCTCCAATTTTCCTTCTCAAAACATGTCATCTTTTAGTATTCATCGGCTTTGAAAGGGTAGAAGGTTTCGGAGTTGTTGCCTGTAATAGAAAGGAACATTCTTTCCATCTCTTCTTTGCAGTCTTGTTTCACAGCTGCAGGTTTGAGCTGAAGAGAACAGTGAAAAATAAAAGAAAATAGAGGAGCACTGTTCTTTGAACCAATAAGGACCCTTCCCCTAGAACTGTTAACTAGTAAGTTTTTGTTTGGTTCAAAATACTAGCGACCTTTGTTTCTTCTGCTCTCTCATATATTGCTTTCCTCAGATTCTAGGCTTGAACCATTTTGTTTTAGAGCAAGAAAGGAATTCTGTCTACCTCTCTGATATGAAACTGGATTCCAAACATGTGAGTACCCTTCACTAAGTGTTCCGTCCCAGGCATTTACTTAGCTGGTATTTTCTGCTGCCTTCAGATCTCCAATGCATCTGTGAATTTATTATGATAATGAGCATCTGTTCAATTCATCTGTCTCTTCCCTGTTTTTCTCTCAGATTTAAATAAATATCTTTACACACATCAGCTACAACCTTTACATTTTTTTACTGTTTGTCCATCTGTCCCTCACTACGTCATCAACTGTAAAAGGACAAGAATTTCTTGTCAATCTTATTTAACTCTGTGTCTTCAATGCATATCATAGTTACATATAATAAACTGTGAAAGACCTTATTTTTCAGCTTTAAAACTGATTTCCAACTCATTTAAAACTCATTTCCCCTCTTGATAAACATAAAATTCCTCTATTCTAGTATACCCTCCATGAGAATCACCAAGAAGTAAGTGAAAAAATATGTGTCTTCACCAAACAAGAACATTAACTTTCTGTATTTTGTATACTTGATTGCTTTGGTTTTCCAAATGTAAAATTAGATTATAACATTGCATGTTGTTGAAAACACCTTTTTGTATATCATATGACCTCCTACCAGGAGTATGCCCATTATGGTGTTGCTCTTCCCCACCTTCCTCCCAGCCCTCCTCCCCCCACCTCATACACATCCACCGTTTTACTGTTTCATAGTACCCAAGTGTCCCAGGAAATTGTTTGGCAAAGTACTCTATCCAGAGAAAGTAATGCCAAGTTTTATTGGATTACTTTAACTCTTAGTTCCGGTACTGGGCCAGAAGTTGTCTTACTTAGGCAGTTATCTCCTTGTTTACTAATAATAAAAGCAGTGCTTAGATAGCCTGTGTAGGAAGGGCCACTTGGGACCCACCATCCACCATGAAAAAACCAGATAGGTGGACTGTGAACTCAAAAGGCAACACCCTGCTTGTAAAATGTCAGATTCTTGCTTTGGAAGAGGTATTTTCCCTATGTTATTGCTGTGCTTTACACCCGATACGAAACACTATTTCTAGATGTTTGGGGTTTTCTTTTTTCTCATAACACATATTGTGTCCTAATGAAAACAATTCTCCATCAAGGTTCCATTGTGGGGGGGAAATTCACGTACAGTAATCAAACTGTCTAGAAGGAAATCTAAACAGTGCTCTGTTTCTTTTGATGATCTAATACTTCCATGTTTTTAAAAGAAAATATCTGACTCAAAAGTTTGCAAAACTTTTACTTCAAAAAAATCACAGACAGAGATGGAAGATTTATGTTTGTTTCTAATTCTGGCCTCTTCCCCCCACTTCTTGTTGTTTTGAGAATAGTTTCTCTAGACCAAGGACCATAAGAGACTGTAAAATTCTATAAAGCAAACCTACGTACCTCTTGACACCAAGCATAATCTTAGTCACACAGTAAAGGTGCTCAAGAAATATTTGTTGGTGAAATATTGGTGAAACTCTACAAGCACTTGCATTAAATGAGGCTGGATTATGTCCTTTGTGACCCCAAAAAACACTGTACAATATTTAACTTCACAAAAACTGCAAGTAGTATATTGCTAGGAGAGCCCACCATTTATCACTAAACAGGTTATGAGTCTACAGTTGAAATATATGCAGGCCACAGCTTATAGATTTTAGTCCTAGTTTTTTTTTTCAGTTACTTTGAACTGAGAAATTAGTTCTACCTTCAAGTCAAGAATCTAACCACTTCTCACCACCTCCACTGCTGCCACTGTGATCCAAGCCACCATCATCTTTCAGATGGATTATTGCAGTAGATTTCCAAATGAACTCCTTGTTCCGCCCTTGACCCTCTCTACCCTTCATTCTGTTCTCAAAACAGCAGCCAGGGTGGTCCTATAAAAATGTTAGATAGCGTGTCTTATTTACTCAAAACCTCTAGTGGCTTCTCATCTCAGAGTAAGAAGCCAAAGTCCTTACTGTGACTTACAAAGCCCTATACAATGCCCTATGAGAGCCCTTATTAGCTCTCAGACCTCATCTACTGTTTTTGCCCCTATTTCTGTCCAGCCACATTTGCCTCCTTCGGGCACATTCAGTATTCTCCTTTGCACTAGGTGTTCGCCCCGCCCTGGCCGCTCTGTCCTCACAGACATGCATCGCTCTCTCCTGCATCTCCTTCAGGCCTCAGGGAAGTCTTTCCTGGCCTCTATTTAAAATTCCAGACACGGGGCGCCTGGGTGGCTCAGTTGTTAAGCGTCTGCCTTCGGCTCAGGTCATGATCCCAGGGTCCTGGGATCGAGCCCTGCATCGGGCTCCCTGCTTGGCGGGGAGCCTGCTTCTCCCTCCCCCACTCCCCCTGCTTGTGTTCCCTCTCTCGCTGTGTCTCTCTCTGTCAAATAAATAAATAAAAATAAAATAAAATAAAATTCCAGACACCCTCTTCCCTTGAACTCTTCCTCTCCTCTTTACTGGCTCTGTTTTTTTCTTAGTACTCATCACTATGTGATATTATTCATTTTACTTGTTTTTAATCTTGTTTTTTGTCTATCTGTTCCAGTGTCCTGTGAGCTGTGTGAGGGCAGGGATTTTGTCCTGTTTGATCACTACTTGTATCCCAGTACACAGGAAGTGCCTAGAATGTTAGATAATAAATATTTGTTGAGTGAATGAATCCTTTTCTTTATTGTTTAGTTCCTACAGTACCGGGACTCCTGGGTGGCTCAAGTCAGTTAAGCGTCTGCCTTCGGCTCAGATCATGATCCCAGGGTCCTGGGATCAAGTCCTGCATCGGGCTCCCTGCTGAGCAAGGAGCCTGCTTCTCCTTCTGCCTGGCGCTCCCCCGTTTGTGCCCCTGCCCCCTCTCTCTCTCTGACAAATAAATAAAATCTTTTTTAAAAATTAAAAAAAATAATTCCTACACTACCCTACCAAAATTTTTAAAAATTAATAATAGGAGCAGCTGGGTGACTCAGTCGATTAAGCGTCCAACTCTTGATTTTGGCTCAGGTCAATCTCAGGGTCTTGAGATCCAGCTCTACACTCAACCAGGGAGTCTGCTGAAGGTTCTCCCTCTCCCTCTGCTCACATTCTTTCTCTAAAAAAAATAAATCTTAAAAATGTATATATATAAATTAATAATATTTATACTTACACGAGCCTAGGCTCTGCATTTTAGGAATAGAGAGCCATATTTTCTGCACACTCCCACCTAACCCCCAGCTAGACACATACCTCATTATGCCCTTTTCTTAAAGTAACCCTAAGCTTTATATGGATATTCCAGTTATCTCCCCCATGCTAACTACCCCACCCAAAGAAGTATTTAATTATCTTTTTCCTTCTCATCTACCATATCAAAACCTACAGTGAAAGAGTTCTTAACTGAATTTCACTTAACTGAACCCCAGTTAACTGCCTAATGGGATTAGCCAGTGTTCTTATTCCCTCTGTAAAACATATTGATTAATGCCTACAGCCTGCTGACTGCTTGTAGCTTAATGTTCACAGCTGGTAGACTATTCTCTAGTAAGTCTTTGTGCTTTCACCTACTCTGGTTAAATTGCATGCATATCAAAATCGGTTGTATTTATTCTTAAGCATGTTTATAACAGGACTATCTTATTATAAATTGTATAATTATAACATATTAAATATATAATATTTATGGTAATTTTTAATTAATAAACTTTATATTTTATAGCAGTTTTAGGTTCATAACAAAATCAATCAGAAAGTACAAAGAATTCCCACATATTCCCTGTCCTCACACATGCCACAATCTCCTCCACCGTCTACATCTCCAACCAACATCATACATTTGTTACAGTCAGTGAGCTTAATTGACATAGTCATCACCCAAAACCCTAGTTTCCATCAGGGTTCACTCTTGGTGTTGTACCTTCTATGGGATTTGACAAATGTATGATATGTATCCACAATTGTAGTAGTGTGCAGAGTAGTTTCACGACCCTAAAAATCCTTTGTGTTCTGTCTGTTCACCCCTGCCTCCCCTCTAATCCTGGCAGTCACTCATCTTTTTACTGTTTCCATATTTTGCCTAATCTGGATGTCATATGGATGGAATCATATAGTATGTAGCCTTTTCAGATTGACATCTTTCACTTAGTAATATTCATTTAAGTTTACTCCATGTCTTTTCATGGCATGATAACTCATTTATTTTTAGCACTGAATGACAGTCCATTATCGGGATGTACTGCAGTTTGTTTATCCACTCACCAACTGAAAGACATAGTTGCGTCCAAATTTTGATGTTATGAATAAAGCTGCTGTAGACATTCATGTGCAGTTTTTAGCAGACGTAAGTTTTCAGTTCCTTTGGGTAAATACCAAGGAACTCAATTGTTGGTAAGAATATAGTTTTTAAGAAACTACCAAACTGTCTTCCATAGTGGCTATATCATTTTTGCATTCATTCCCACCAGCAGTGAATAGAGTTGTTGTTCTAAATCCACATTGGCATTTGGTGTTATCAGTGTTATGGATTTTAACCATTTTAATAGCTATGTATTGGTATCTCGTTGTTTTATTATTTTTTTTAAGATTTTATTTATTTTTTGACAGAGACACAGCGAGAGAGGAAACACAAGCAGGGGGAGTCGGAGAGGGAGAAGCAGGCTTCCCACTGAGCAGGGAGCCTGATATAGGGCTCAATCCTAGGACCCTGGGATCATGACCTGAGCCAAAGGCAGACGCTTAACGACTGAGCCACCCAGGCGCCCCTCATTGTTGTTTTAATTTTCAATTCCTTAATGGCAGGTGATATTGAACATCTTTTCATATGGATACTTGCCATCTGTATATCTTCTTTGGTGAGGAGTCTGTTCAAGTCTTTTGCCCATTTTTTAAATGAGTTCTTTATTTCTTACTGTTAAGATTGAAGAGTTCTTTGTATATTTTTGATAACATTTTTTGTCAGATGTGGCTTCTGCAAATACTTTCTCAAAATCTGTGGCTTGTCTGCTTGTCTCCTCATTCTCTTGACATTGTCTTTTTCAGAAGAACAGTTTTTCATTATAACGAAGTCCAGTTTATCAGTTCTTTCTTTCATGGATCGTGCCTTTGTTGTTCTATCTGTCATACCCAAGGTCATCTGGATTTTCTCCTATGTTATCCTATACGAATTTTGTAGTTCTGCACTTTACATTTAGGTCTCTGATCCATTTTTTAAAAAGATTGTATTTATTTATTTGACAGAGAGAGAGAGCATAAGCAGGGGGAGTGGCAGGCAGAGGGAGAGGGAGAAGCAGGCTCTCCACTAAGCAGAGAGCCCAGGACCCTGGGATCATGACCTGAGCTGAAGGCAGACATTTAACCAACTGAGCCACCCAGGCGCCCCTCTGATCCATTTTCAGTTAATTTTCGTGAAGGGTTTAAGGTCTGTGTCTAGATTCTTTTTTTTTTCTTTCTTTCTTTTCTTTCTTTCTTTCTTTTTTTTTTGGCATGTCTGGTTTTTCCAGCACCATTTGTTAAGAGACAGTCTTTGCTTCATTGTATTGCCTTTGCTCCTTCGTCAGAGATGGGTTGAATGTATTTATATGGGTTTATTTCTGGGCTCTCTATTCAGTGATCTTTTACCAGTACCACACTATCTTGATTATTGTAACTTAATAGAAAATCTTTAAGTTAGGAAATGTTGGTCTCACAACTTTGTTCTCCTTCAGTATTGAGTTGGCTATTCTCGGTCTTTTGCCTCTCCATATAAACTTTAGAATCAGCTTTTTTATATCCATGAAATAACTTGCTGGGATTTTTATTGGAATTGAGTTGAATCCATAGATCAAGCTGAGAAGAACTGGCATCTTGACAGTATTGAGTCTTCCTGTTCATTAACTTAGACTATTTCTCCACTTATTTATTACTTCTTTGATTTCTTTCATCAGGGTTATAGTTTTTCTCATATAGGACTTACAGATATTTTGTTAGATTCATACCTAAGTATTTCATTTTGGGGGATGCTAATATAAATGGTAATATGTTTTTAATTTGAAATCCCACTTGTTCATTGCTGGTATACAGCAAAGCAGTTAACTTTTTTTTCAAGATTTTATTTATTCATTTGAGACAGAGAGATACAGAGAGAGAGCATGAGCAGGGGAAGAGGCAGAGGGAGAGGGAGAAGCAGATTCCCCACTGAGCCAGGAGCCCGATGTGGGACTCGATCCCAGGACCTGGAGATCATGACCTGGGCCGAAGGCAGACGCTTAACCATCTGAACCACCCAGGTGCCCCGCAGTTAACTTTTTAAAAAATATTTTATTTATTTATTGAGAGAGAGAGAACATGCACGAGCTGGGGGAGAGGCAGAAGGAGAGGGAAGAGCACACTCCGAGCTAAGCGTGGATCCAACATGGGGCTCGATCTCACAGCACTATGATCATGACCTGAGCCAAAACCAAGAGTCAGATGCTTAACCAGTTGAGCCACCCAGGCACCCCGGAAAGTAGTTAACTTTTACATATTAACCTTGTATCCTGCAACCTTGCTATACCCGCTTATTAGTTTCAGGAGTTTTTGTTAATTTGTTCAGATTTTCTACATAGACAGCCATGTCATCTGTAAACAGAGTTATTTCTTCCTTCCCAATCTATATACTTTTTATTTCCTTTTCATGTCTTAATTACATTAGCTAAGACTTCCACTATGATGTTGGAAAGCTTTTGGGGTGGGGGGTGGACATCTTTGCCTTATCCCTGATCTTAGAGGAGAAGCTTCGAGTTTCTCACCATGAATATGATGTTAGCTCTAGGTTTCTTGTAGATGTTCTTTATCAAGTTGAAGAAGTTCTCTTCTATTCCTAGTTTGCTGAGAATTTTTAGCATGAATGGGTGTTGGATTTTATCAAATGCTTTTTCTGTATCTGATCATGTGGTGGTTCTTCTTTATCCTTTTGATGTGATGGACTGCATTAATTTTTGAATGTTGAACCAGCGTTACATACCTGGGATAAATCTCACTTGGTCATGGTGTATAATTCTTTTTATACGTAGTTTGCTTCAATTTGCTAATATTCTGTTGAGGATTTTTACCTCTATGTTCATGAGAAATATTGGTCTATATTTTTTTGTGTTTGATGTCTTTGGTTATTAGGATAATGCTGGCCTCACAGAATGAATTAGGAAGTATTCCCTCTGCTTCTGTTCTCTGAAAGAGTTTGTAGGGGATTAGTATAGTTTCTAACTTAAATGTTTGGTAGAATTCTCCAGTAAACCCATCTGGGTCTGGTGCTTTCTAGTTTGGAAGGTTATTAATTACTGATTCAATTTATTTATTAGATATAGACCTATTCAGATAATCTATTTCTTACTTTGTGAGTTTGAGCAGATTGTATCTTTCAAAGAATTGGTCCATTTCATCTTGGTTATCAAATTTGTGGGCATAAAGTTGTCCATCATATTCCTTTATTATCCTTCTAATGTCCGTGAGATCTGTAGTAGTGTCCCCTTTTCATTTCTGACATTGGTAATTTGTGTCTTTTTTATTCTTAGCCTGGCCAGAGGCTTAACAATGTTATTGATCTATTCAAAGAACCACCTTTTGGTTTTGTAGATTTTCTTGATTGATTTCCCATTTTCAATTTTACTGATTTCTGCTCTAATTTTTATTATATCTTATTTCCTGCTTACTTTGGAATTAATATGCTCTTCTTTTTCCAGTCTCCTAAAGTGGAAGCTTAGATTATTGATTTTAGATCTTTCTTCTTTTCTAGTATATGCATTCAGTGCTGTAAATTTACTTCTAAGCACTGCTTTTGCTGCATCCCACAAATTTTCACAAGTTCTATTTTCATTTTCTTTTAATTCAAAATATTTTTAAATTTCTCTTTATTTCTTCTTTGACTCATGTGTTACTTATAAGTGTGTTGTTTAATTTCCAAGTATTTTAGGATTTTCCAGCCTTCTTTCTGTTACTAATTTCTGGGTTTATTTCATTGTGGTCTGAAAGTAGACATTATATGATTTCTAGTCTTTTAAATTAAGGTATGTTTTATGGCCCAGAATTTGGTCTATCTTGGTGAATGTGCCATGTTGAGAAAAATGTGTAATCTACCATTGTTAGATTAAGTAGTCCTACAGATAACAATTATATCCAGTTGATTGGTGGTACTTTTGAGTTCAACTATGACCTTACTGATTTTCTATCTTCTTGAAATGTCTATTTCTGTTAGAGGGGTGTTAAAGTCTCCAACTATAATTGTGGATTCATCTGTTTCTCCTTACACTTCTATCAGTTTTTGCTTCACATGTTTGACCCTCTGTAGTTAGACATATAAACATTAAAAATTATTATGTCTTCCTTGAGTATTGCCCCCTGGCATTATGTAATGCCCCTCTTTATTCCTGATGACTTTCTTTGCTCTGAAGTCTGCTCTGTCTGAAATTAATATAGCTACTCTTGCTTTCTTTTAATTGATGTAGTATCATTTCCCGTTCCTTCACTTTTAATGTATATGTGTCTTTATATTTAAAGTGGGTTCTTTATAGAAAACGTATAGCTGAAACTTGTGTTTCAGTCACTCTTTCACTCTAACCATCATTGTCTTTTAATTGGTGTATTTAGAACATTTACATGTAAGGTGATAATTGATATAGTTGGATTAATATTTATCATCTTTGTTACTGGTTTCTATTTGTTGCTATTGTTCTTTGTTCCTTTTTTTTTTTTTTTTTTTTGTCTTCTACACTTTTTCTGCCTTTGGTGGTTTTAATTAAGCATTTTATGATTCCATTTTCTCTCTCTTCTTACCGTATCAATTCTCTTTCTATTTTTACTTTTTTAAGTTGTTGCCCTAGAGTTTGCAATATGCATTTAAAACTACTCCAAGTCCACTTTCAAATAACACTGCTACGTTCATGGGTAGTTCAAGTACCATATAATAGCAAAATACTCCTCTAATTCTTTTCTCCCATCCCTTGTATCATTACTGTCATTTATTTTACATAAGAGTGTGTGTGTGTGTGTGTGTGTGTGTGTGTGTAAGCATGCATAATCAAATACACTGTTGGTATTATTACTTTAAACAAGCTGTTATCTGTTAGATCAATTAAGAATAAGAAAAATAAACATTTTTATTTTGCCCTCAATTCTCCAGTGGTCTTCCTTTCCTTATGTGGGTCCAAGTTACCAGTATTGTTTTTTTCTTCTTTCTGAAGAACTTTTGTTTGTTTGTTTCACTTTCAAGTACTACTTTCAAGGCAGTCTACTGGAAACAAATTCCTTCAATTTTTCTTTGTCTGTGAAAGTCTTTATTTCTCCTTCACTTTTGTAATATGATATCACAGGGTACAGAAATCTAGGCTGTTGGGTTTTTTTTCTCTCAACGCTTCAAATATTTCATCCCCTCTCTTGATTACATACTTTCTCAGGAGAGATTGGATATAATTCTTATCTTTGCTCCTGTAGGTTAGATATTTTTAGGGGGCTGGCTTCTTTCTTACCCCTCTCCCTGCTCAGGAGATGTGAATGGATCAATTTTATCTTAATTCCAGTGTTTATTTTAACATACAGTGCTATATTAGTTTCAGGTGTACAATGTAGTGACCCAACCTTCCATACATTACTCAGTGCTCATCAAGACAAGTGCACTCCTAATCCCCTTCAACTATTTCATCCATCCCCCCACTACCTCCCCTCAAACAAACCCTCAGTTTGTTCTCCATAGTTAAGAGTCTGTCTCTTGGTTTGCCTCTCTCTCTCTTTCCTTTCCTTTGCTTGTTTGCTTTGTTTCTTAAATTCCACATGAATGAAATCATATATTTGTCTTTCTCTGACTGGCTTATTTTGCTTAGCATTATACTGTCCTGTTCCATCCATGTCGTTGCAAATGGCAAGATTTCATTCTTTTTATACCTGAATAATACTCCATTGTATATATATACCACATCTTCTTTATCCATTCACCTATTGATGGACACTAGGCTACTTCCATAGTTTGGCTATTGTCAATAATGCTGCAGTAAACATAGGGGTGCATATATCCCTTCAAATTACTGTTTTCACATTCTTTGGGTTAATACTCAGTAATGTGATTATTGGATCACAGGGTAGTTCTATTTTTAACATTTAGAGGAAAGTCCATATTGTTTTCCACAGTGGCTGCACCAGTTTGCATTCCCACCAACGGTGCACAAGTGTTCTTTTTCTCCACATCCTCACCAACACTTGTTTCTTGAATTTTGTATTTTAGCTATTCTGATCGATGTCAGGTGATATCTCATTGTGGTTTTGATTTACATTTCACTGATGATGATGTTGAGCAAATTTTTATATGTCTGTTGGCCATCTGGATGTCTTTGGAGAAAGGTCTGTTCGTGTCTTCTGCTCGTGTTTCAATTAGATTATTTGGGGCTTTTGGTGTTGAGTTGTATTAGATCTTTGTATATTTTGGATACTAACCCTTTGTCAGATATGTCATTTGCAAATATCTTCTCCCATTGAATAGGTTGGTTTTGTTGATTGTTTTCTTCACTGTGCAGAAGGTTTTTATTTTGATGTAGTCCCAATAGTTTATTTTAGCTTTTGTTTCCCTTCAGGAGACATATCTAGAAGGATGTTACTATGACCAATGTCAGAAAAATTACTGCCTGTTGTTTTCTCTTCTAGGATTTTTATGCTTTCAGGTCACATATTTAGGTCCTTAACCCATTTTGGAGTTTGTTTTTGTGTATGGTGTAAGAAAGTGGTCCAGTTTCATTCCTTTGCATGTAGTTGTCCAGTTTTCCCAAGACCATTTGTTGAAAAGACTCTTTTTCCCATTGCATATTCTTGCCTCTTTGTAGAAGATTAATTGACCATGTAATTGTGGGTTCATTTCTGGGCTTTCTATTCTGTTCCATTGATCCATGTGTCTGTTTTTGTGCCAGTACCATACTGTTTTGATAACAATAGCTTTGTAATATAACTTGAAGTCTGGAATTGTGATACCTCCAGTTTTGTTTTTGTTTTTCAAGATTGCTTTGGCTATTTGGGGTCTTTTGTGATTCTATACAAATTTTAGCATTGTTTGTTCTAGTTCTGTGAAGAATGCTGGTGGTATTTTGATAGGGATTGCATTATATGTGTAGATTGCTTTGGGTAGTATAGACATTTTAACAATATTTGTTCTTCCAATCATGAGCATGGAATGTCTTTCCATTTCTTTGTATCAACTTCAATTTCTTTCATCACCGTTTTATACTTTTCAGAGTATAGGCCTTTCACCTCTTTGGTTAAGTGTATTCCTGTGTATCTTATTATTTTGGGTACAGTTGTAAATGGGATTGTTTTTCTTGATTTCTCTTCTGCTACTTCATTATTAGTGTATATAAATGCAACAGAGTTCCATATATTGATTTTGTATCCTGTGACTTCATTGAATTCATTTGTTAGTTCTGGTATTTTTGTTGTTGTTGTTGGAGTCTTTAGCATTCTCTATATATATATTGTCATATCATCTGCAAATTGTAAATGTTTTACTTCTTCCTCACCAATTTGGATGACTTTTATTTCTTTCTCTTGTCTGATTGCTGTGGCCAGGACTTCCAGCACAGTGTTGAATAAAAGTGGTGAAAGTGGACATCCTTTTCTTGTTCCCAACCTTAGGAGAAAAGCTCTGTTTTTCCCAATTGAGTAAGATGTTAGGTGTGGATTTTTCATATAAGGCCTTTATTACATTGAGGTATATTCCCTGTAAACCTGCTATGTTGAGAGTTTGTATCATAAGTGGATATTGTGCTTTATCAAATGTTTTTTCTGCATCTATTGAAATGATCATATGTTTTTTATCCTTTCTCTTATTTTTCCTTAAGATTTTATTTTTAAGTAATCTCTACATCCAATATGGGGCTCAAACTCACAATCCCAAAATCAAGAGTTACATGCTCGACCAACTGAGCCAGGCCAGGCGCTCCTATCCTTTCTCTTATTGATGCAATGTATCACATTGATTGATTTGTGAAAATTGAACCACCGTTACATCCTGGGAATAAATCCCACTTGATTGTGGTGAATGATTTTTTTTTTTAAGATTTTATTTATTTATTTGACAGAGAGAGACAGTGAGAGAGGGAACACAAGCAGGGGGAGTGGGAGAGGGAGAAGCAGGCTTCCCGCTGAGCAGGGAGCCCGATACAGGGCTCGATCCCAGGACCCCAGGATCATGACCTGAGCCGAAGGCAGATGCTTAATGACTGAGCCACCCAGGCGCCCCAGTGGTGAATGATTTAACATATTGTTGGATTCAGTTTGCTAGTATTTTGTTCAGGATTTCTGCATGTGTGTTCATCAGAGATACTGGCCTCTAGTTTTCCTTTTTTGTGGTGTCTTTTATCTGATTTTGGTATCAGGGTAATGCTTGCCTCACAGAATGAATTTGGAAGTTTTCCTTCCTCTTCTGTTTTTTGGAAAAGTTTGAGAAGAGTAGGTATTAACTTTTCTTTAAATGTTTGATAGAATTCCCCTATGAAACTGTCTGGTCCTGGACTTTTGTTTGTTGGGAGGTTTTTTATTACTGATTCAATTTCATTCCTGATAATCAGTCTGTTTAAATTTTCTATTCCTGCTTCAGTTTTGGTAGGTCATATGTTTCTAGGAATTTATCCATTTCTTTTAAGTTTGTGTAATTTATTGGCATATAATTTGTCATAATATTCTCTTACAGTCATTTATATTTCTATGTTGTTGGTTATTATTTCTCCTTTTTCATTTGTGATTTTGTTTATTTGAGTCCTCTCTTTTTTTTGAGGCTGGCAGAGGTTTATCAATTTTATTGATCTTTTCAAAAAGAACCAGCTTCTGGTTTCAATGATATGTTCTATTGTCTTTTTGGTTTCTATATCATTTATTTCTGCTCTAATCTTTATTATGTCCTTCCTTCTGGTTTTAGGTTTTGTTTGTTGTTCTTTCTCTAGATCCTTTAGGTATAAGGTTAAGTTGTTTATTTGAGATTTTTCTTTCTTCTTGGGATAGGCCTGTATTGCTATAAACGTCCTTCTTAGAACTGCTTTTCCTACATTCCAAAGATTTTGGAGCATTCTGTTTTCATTTTCATTTCTCTCCATGTAATTTTTTATTTCTTCTTTGATTTCTTAGTTGACCCATTCATGATTTAGTAGCATGTTACTTAGCCTCCATTTGTGCTCTTCTAGATTTTTTCTTACAGTTGATTTCTAGTTTCATAGCATTGTGGTCAGAAAAGATGCATGGTATGACTTGGATATTTTTGAATTTGTTGAGATTTGTTTTGTGACTTAATATGTGATCTGTTCTGGAGAATATTCCATGTGTACTTCAGAAGAATTTTTATTCTGCTGTTTTCATATGGAATGTCCTAAATATATGTGTTATATCCATCTGGTCTAGTGTGCCATTCAAAGCCACTGTTTCCTTGTTGATTTTCTCTTCGGATGATCTGTCCATTGATGTAAGTGGGGTGTTGATGTCCCCTACCCTTATTATATTACTGTTGATTGGTTCCTTTATGTTTGTTATTAACTGTTTTATGTATTTGGGTACTCCCATGTTGGGTGCATAAGAATTACAATTGTTATACCTTCTTATTGGACTGTCCCCTTAATAATTATATGTATGTCCTTCTTTGTCTCTTATTACCGTCTTTGTTTTAAAGTCTATTTTGTCCCTTATCGGTATTGCTACCCCAGCTTTCTTTTGACATCCATTTGCATGATAAATGTTCCTCTGTCCCCTCATTTTCAATGTGCATGTGTCTTTAGGTCTGAAACGAGTCCCTTGTAGGCAGTGTGCAGATGGGTCTTGTTTTTTTATCCATTACGTCATCCTGTGTCTTTTGATTGGAGGAGTTAATCCATTTACACTCATAGTAATTATTGATAGATATGTATTTATTGCCATTTTGGTACTTGTTTTGTGATTGTTTTTGTAGTTCTTCCCTGATCCTTTCTTCTCTTGCTCTCTTTCACAGTTGGCTGGCTTTCTTTAGTGATATACTTGGGTTTCTTTCTCTTTCTTCTTTGTGTATCTATGTTTGGTTTTTGATTTGTCATTACCATTAAGTTTTTATATAACATCTTCTGCATGTAGCAGTCTATATGAAGTTGATGGTTGCCTAAGTTTGAAACCAGTCTTTTCTCTTCCCTCCCCTATGTTTTAGTTGTATGATATCATATTTTACATTCTTTTGTTTTATGAATCTTTTGAATGATTTTTACAGATATACTTATTTTTACTACTTTTGTATTTCCTACCTTTCTTATTCTTACTTATAGCTTTTCCTTTCCACTCAAAGATTCCCCTTTAACATTTCTTGTAGGGCTGATTTAGTGGTCATGAACTCCTTTAGCTTTTGTTTGTCTGAGAAAGTCTTTATCTCTCCTTCAGTTCTGAATGATAGCCTTGCTGGATAGTGTATTCTTGGCTGCAGATTTTTTCCTTTCAATATTTTGAATGTATCATGCCACTTTCTTCTGGCCTACAAAGTTTCTGCTGAAAAATCCACTTAGAGCCTTATGGGGTTTCCCTTGTGTATAACTGTCTTCTTTTCTCTTATTGCTTTTAAATTTTCTCTTTTCATCCTTACTTTTTTACATTTTAATTACTGTATGCCTTGGTGTAAACCTCCTTGGGGTGATTTTGCTGGGGGGATCTCTCTGCCTCCTGGATCTAGATATCTCTTTACTTCCCCAGGTTAGGGAAGTTTTCAGCTATTATTTCTTCAAATAAATTTTCTGTCCCCTTGTCTCTCTCTTCTTCTCCTGGGACCCCTATAATGCAAATGTTGTTACACTTGATGCAGTCACTGAGTTCCCTAAGTCTGTTCTCATTTGTGTATTTTTTTTTCCTTACCTGCTCAACTTGATTAATTTCCATTACTCTGTCTTCCAGATCATTAATTCATTCCTCTGCCTTTTCTAGCCTGCAATTTATTCCATCTGGTGTATTTTTTAATTTCATTTATTGTGCTCTTCATCTCTGATTCTTTTTTCTCTCTTTGTTAAGGGTCTCCCTGATGTTCTCCACTCTTTTCTCAAGTACAGCGAGTATCTTTATGATCATTACTTTAAATTATCTATCAGGCATATTACTTATATCCATTTAGCTTAGATCTCTTGCTGTGGTTTTGTCCTCTTCTGTCGTTTGGGACATATTCGTCTCATTTTGTCTAGTGCTCTGTGTCTGTTTCTGTGTGAGAGGAAAGTCAGCTATGTCTCCTGCTCATGAAAGTAATGGCCTTATGAAGAAGAGGTCCTGTAGTGCCATGCAGCACAGTATCCTCTGTTTACCAGAACCTGGTACTTCAAGGGGTGTCTCCTGTGTGTATTGCATGCATCCACTATTGTGTCCTGGCCACTTTTTCCTTCAGTCTAGTTGTCTAGAAAGGCTCTCTTTGCCTGTTTTGCCCAGTGTTTGGTCCACAGGTGGGGTATGCAATTTTATCAAGGTGCACTTAGGACTTGCAAGGCCCTCCACCACCACCAGGACTGAGGCACTGCAACACGGATTGGGAGGTGGGTTGGGAGATGCAATGTTGGCACAGTCTTCTCGGGGAGGGGACTGAGGCAAACTTGACTGGAAAAGGTAGATCCACCAAAGCACAAGGAGTTGGGGTTTGGTGTTAACAACTTAGGTAGCAAATAGTGAGTGCGGCTGCCGTTGGCTCCTTTGTTCCTGGAGAAGCTCCTCCGTGATCCCTGGCCCTCTAGGACACACTCAGGAATGAGTCAATTACTCTCCCTCTCATATGCCCCAAGCATTTTTTAAACTGCTGCTTCTGTGCTGTATTTCCGCTGGCTTTTTGTCTTGCTGTCTCTTTAAGAGCAGGGACTCCGCTTCCTATTGCCCTCCGGGCTGTCCCAGAACCGAGCGCATTGATTTTCTAAATTCCGTGCTTTCAAACAATGAATCATGGAACACTACATCAAAAACTAATGATGTACTGTTTGATGACTAACATAACATAACATAATATGAATAAATAAATAAATAATGTTGTAGGGTGACTAACATAACATAAATGTAATATAAATAAATAGATAGAAAGATAGATAGATAAATTAATTCCATGCTATAAGTCCCACTGGTTTTAAGAACTCAGGAAATTTGGCCCTCTCACTTTGAAAGCCAAATGTTACAGGAATTCCTCTTCCTCATGCAGGCTTCCCAGTGATAGTTTGTTTCTTTTCCTCTCCCAGCCTGCAGCTCCCTTCCCCTGGCCAGCCCAGCAGCCTACAGCAGCAGTTTGGCTCCTCACCACATCTCCGCCCTCCCTGCCCTCTTCAGTATATCCTCTTCCCACCTTCAGTTGTGGAGTCTGTTCTGCCCGCCTGTGGGGGGGGGCGGCGCGCGGGTGGTGGTTCTGGGTTATTTACACTGATGTGAGTGTTATCTGGTTGTATGCATGGGACAAGGAGAGCTTAGGGTCCTCTTACTCCACCCTCTTTCCAGCCTCCCCCCTGGTCTGGCTTCTTTCAAGATTTTTTTTCTTTGTCTTTGATTTCCTGAAGTTTGAATATGATTTTTTTTACTATAGTTTTTTTGTTTGTTTTTTATATTATTCCTCTTTGGTATTCTCTGAGCCTTTGTGACATTAATTTGGAGGAATTCTCAGTCACTGTTGCTTCAAATATTGCTTTTGTTCTTTTCTCTCTCTGCTATTCCCATTACATGTATGTTACACGTTTTGTAGTTATTCCACAGTTCTTGGATAATCTGTCCCTTTTTTGTATTCCAGTCTGTTTTCTCTTTGCTTTTCCATTTTAGAAATTTCTCTTATGTTACCAAGCTCAGAGAGTCTATCCTTAGCTATGTCCAGTCTACTAATAAATCCATCAAAAATATTCATTTATGTTATTTTTATCTCCAGCATTTCTTTTTGATTTATTCTTAGAATGTCCATCTCTCTGTTTATATTTTACATTATCTGTCTCTTCCTGCATGTTGTCTACTTTTTCCATTAAAGCCCTTAACATATAATTTTAAAATATTCTGGTCTGAAAGCTTCAGTATTCATGCATATATTACTTGTTCAGTCTCTTCAAACTGTTTTTTGTCTGCTAGTATGCCTTGTAATTCTTTGTTGAAAAGTAGACATACTAGATAAAAGGAACTGTGGTACATAGGCCTTCAGTAATGTAGTGATAAGAGTAGAGGGAGAAGCATTCTATAGTTTTATAATTAGGTCTCAGTCTTTTGGTGAGCCTGTGCCCCTGGACTGTAACCTCCAGTGCTCAGGTTTTTTCTCCCTTTAGGTGAGACAGGATGTTTGGAGAGAGCTGGAGTTGTATGTTTCCCTTAGTCCATGTGGAAAGCTAGAAGGGCTAGAATTGATATTTCTCTAGCATTCCTAAAAAGTGTAGTAAGGACATGGAGAATTTGGAACTCTCATATATTAGGAGAGTTACTCCTCTCCTAATGTTAGGAGGAATGTAAAATGGTTCAGATGCTTTTGAAGACACTTTGGCAGCTCCTCAAAATGTTAAATATGGAGTTACCATATGACCCAGCAATTCCATTCCTAGGTATATGCCCAGGAGAATTGAAAACATGTCCACAAGAAAACTTGTACACAAATGTTCATAAACAGCATTATTCACAGTGACCAAAAAGTGGAACCAACCTAGGTCTATCAGCTGATAAATGGATAAGCAAAATGTGACGTAGCCCTACAATGGAATATTATTTAGCCATAAAAAGGAACGAGGGGCACCTGGGTGGCTCAGTCGTTAAGCATCTGCCTTCAGCTCAGGTCATGATCCCAGGGTCCTGGGATCGAGCCCCACATTGGGCTCCCAGGGAGCCCGTTTCTCCCTCTCCCACTCCCCCTGCTTGTGTTTCTGCTCTCGCTATCTCTCTCTCTGTCAAATAAATAAAATCTTAAAAAAAAAAAAAAGGAGCGAAATGCTGATGCATATAGTGTGATGAAGCTGGAAGACCTTTATGCCAAACGAAAGAAGCCAGACACAAAGGGCCACATAGTGTATGATTGCATTTATATGAGATGTTCAGAAGAGGTATAGCCATAAAGACGGAAAGGAGATTAGTGGTTACCCAGGCCTTGGAGAAGGGGAGAACGAGGAGTAACTGCTAATGGGTACCAAGTTTCCTTGTGGGATGATGAAAATGTTCTAAAATCAATTATGGTGTTGGTTGTATGGTATAGCCTTGTAAATACATAAAAGCCACTGAATTGTATACTTAAAGGGGTGAGTTTTATGGTGTGTGAATTATATGTTTAAAAAAATAAAGCAACTTAGGGTGGCCTTTGATATGAGTCAGGGATAGGGAGTGTGAAGAGAGGAGGGTGAGTGGGAGGGTTTGGGTGACTTAGGTTTGAATTGGTTGGAAAAGTTTGACAGAACTGATAGGGCAGTTGGGGAAGATCCTAAGAAAATGTAGAATGATTGCTGAGAACATTGAGGGCCTAGTTGTGGTTGGATAAATTTATAGGAGCACCCTTTGTTTTTTGATTTTTCTCCAACACCATCTTGAGCTAAAACTCAGAATTGATCTATATCTGAGGTGTAGAAGGAGTAGCAAGGCAAAAGATTTGAGAGTGTTGACAAAGGAATATTTGAAATGTGGCCGTGGAATCTAAGCTGGACAGAGAAGGGAAAATCAAGGGTCAGTGAATAGAAGTTTGTGTGGTTAGAGGTCAGTTGTAGTAGAAGTAATTGAGAGAGCCAAAATGGTAGGGAATAGTGGTCAGAAATACTTGAATTTGAGGTTGGTTGGACAAACGACACGATTTTTAAAAGAATGGGAGTTTTACGTTAGGCTTTTAGTGTGGAAAATGAGGGCAGAATCCCTTTTTTCAACTCTGAGGTGTGTGATGGGGAGGGAATATGGTGCCTCTCCGTGAAAGAACTTAATGAAGTGGGATTAACATATGAAAGGAAGGAAAGGGCACTTGAAAAGAGCCAACCCCAGAAAACCTAAGTACAAATTAGGCTTCCAGCACTGTCCAACACATGTGGAATAATGTAGTCTCATTGTTGAGATCATCCCTTTTGTTGGGAAGGGTTACTAGGAAAATCTTAGTTGAGGAACATTTCTTAAACTCCACCTGTATTGACCAAAGCAATGTTCTGAATATGATTTGGCTCCCCATATTTACTACAGGGAGAAAATGTGTTGATTGGCCAATAAATATCTAATGTGCTTAATATAATTGTCATTAAAATATCTTAAATTGGCACCATGTTTTATACATCATTTTTTTTTCAGTGAGTGGCTGGTGTTGGAGGGTATTTTTGGATTTTCACAGCTACAGTCTAGACCCTTGTTCAAAGTGTAAGCCCCAAGGTAATACCGTTTTTTGAGGCCTCCAGGTAGAAGCCTTCACTGGGAGGTCCCTACTGTAAGGAAACGTCTGCCTGATATGCTTACTTATGTAAACTGCAGTGGAGAACCAGAGTTGTATATTGCTTTGTCTTTGCATATTTCTCTTCTTTTCCCTTCCAGAACAGCATTCATTACATTTCTTAAGTGCTTCACATAGACTTTCAAAGTTCAGTGTGACCTCTGTACTGGGACATTATCAGACACAGATGCTACACTGGAAGGCTTTTTGGCAGTCAGTGGCTTGGGCTGTGATTCTGTTTGAATCACCCCCTCACGGACCATATGAAAGCAGATTCTTGCAGGATCCCAGTCATGTTCTTGGGAATCATTTTCTTTTCCAACTTATTGGACTAGTTTAGAAGCCTTTGGGTTTCACTGGACTTTTTCCTCATTTCCTTCTTTTGTTGATCTTGGCCCCTTAACCTTCCACCCACTTTATTACTCATTTCTTAGGGACCTGACTACTCTGTAACGCTAGAGAAAATATATCTGAAGCCATATGGGTTGAGTAAAACCAACTTAAGAAAAGAAAAAAAAGCAAGAAATTTGTGTTCTTTCAACTTCCTTTGTTTATATGATCTGTTTATACGTTACTAAGGTTGTGTTGTCCAGCTACCTCCCAATATCTCAACAATGACTGAAGGAAGATAACTGGGCAGCACCCTAAGAGGGTCATGGTGGCATAGTGAATGACAAGACACTTCATTCACCCCCTGCCAGATAATATATTGCCTTTGAGTTTTGAGGAATGCCAGGAGCTTCAGATGCTGAATCTTAAAAGTTCTTGAAAGGCCATTTGCATTTAGGGAGACGTTTAGAAAGAAGCCAGCTAACTGAGTCCTTCCTTATAAAGTTTTGGAATAATTATCTGGCTATTTGAATGTTTGCTCGTGGTTTACAGGTAAGCTGTATGGCATCTAATTGATTAATGGTTTTTTTGCTCAGATGAATATCAGGATAAGGTGATGTTAGCAGCCCTTAAAGTCCAGGCTCTAATCTGGTCTGTGCATAATGTGAATTAAAATTAAATTAAAGTGTAGTACACTTACATCAGGATTATTCTAGAAAACATCTAGAATGGAATTTTGTGGTATTTGTTAGAGCCCCTTGTAAACCCCCCTGTCTTGAAGGAATTGGGAAGGGTTAGCAAACATCCCTGCACGTGGAATAAACTCCTGATTGAGTCTAAAGTTCCTCTCTCTGCTTTCCATGCTCCACCCACCACAATGGGTAAGAGACATACAGATGCGTTTTTTCCACATTAAGCCGTGTAGGAACCTTGGTCTGCTAACTAACAAATGTAGAAGGAAAAACAAGAAAATAAGTAAGAATAAGAAAGAGGTAAACCGTCAGTGTTACCATTTCGGAAGTATAGGACTCTGCTGAGCATTTAGAATTTGGTGTCGGCGTCATCCGTCTCTTCTTGGTGTTTCCTCCTCCGAAGGATGACTCCTAGCTCCGCCTGGCCTGCTGTGCCTTCCCCTTAATTGCGGTTTCACTCGGTCCCCTTAGCAGCAGCCCCTGAAATAACTGCTGAGGGAGCTCCGAAGTGAATTCTCATAATGTGCTTCTCAGTTCTCCCTGTTTGATTGAGGCACTCTTTCTTGGTTGGTGTGCCATTCCACCTAAGTGGCTACGGTTCGGGGTCACTACTAAACATTCTGTTTGAGTATCACTTTCACGATGAAGGGGAAGCTGCTGCTTTTAGCTGTATGGGGTGACGCCCTCAGTGGTAAGCCTTGAAAGGGAAAATCTTTCGTTGTAGTGATATGCTAAATGAAATTACTCTCTGTCACTCTGTCCTTTTATCCTTTCAATCTGATAACCTCAAGTTCTTGTGATTTATTTGGTTTCCTTCAGTTGAGCTCAGTAGTTTCCTGTATCCAGGTGCATGCTATTTCCGTTGGTCATCATGGGGATGCAGAGCATATTTCTGACCTGGAAGTGTGGTTGCTTTAACTCTGTACCACATCAGTCTGCCTTCCAGCCTCCACTTCCTCTGCATTATTTCCTTTTGGAGGTCTCAGTTTTTTACCATTTAATCTAAGGATGATTCATCTGGGACTGAGACCCGGTAATGCTGTAATAACAATACCTTGCTTTATATAATAATACTCAAAGCACTTAGGATCTTAGCCTTTCTCTGTTTATGAAGCTCTTTCAGCTTAATCCTCACAATAACCCTGTGGGTCAAGTCAGCAATTTTGTCTGTGTCTAAGCTGGTAAAACTATATCTCAAAGACACTGAATAACTTGTTCAGGGTCACAGTGCTTCTGAGTTACTCTGCTTAACAATTTTTACAGAAAATGAAGAATGCTTTTGAAGATATTCTGATTGAACAAAAAGGAATTTCCAAACTGTGTCCCATTTATTAAAATCTAACTGTTTTTAGTCTGGTCGGTCGGTAAGACCAAAGTCAAGAACCCATTAACCAGAGTTTAAATTGACATGTCCAAGTCAAGAAAATAAATATTTAGGTCAGTTTCTGTTCTGCTGCTGATGTGGTAAGTTTAAGGAAGGCTGGCTCTTAAATTACTGGAACTTCAACTGGAAGTAATTAAAGCATTATCATTATTTTCTTATCCTCTCTTTCTTTTAGAGAGATGGAAACCTTGATGACTAGCTCCACCCTGCCACCCCTTTTTGCAGATGAAGATGGCTCTAAGGAGAGTAATGATCTGGCTACAACTGGGTAAGCAGCTGCTTTGGGACACTGGGCCTCTCGACCTAGGCTTCAAAACAAAATGTGTGAGGTCCTAAAGAGACCATTTTATAGCATAAAAATAGAAGGTATGTTTGTTATGCTTTGCAAAGAGAGTGAGAGCCACTGTAAGCTGCTTTATAATCTGCATTCAACTGTCATCTGCCGTGCTCTGGTTCCTGTGAACTGGAACAGCAGTATATGGACCTAGGAAACATCATCGGTTCCTCACAGTTAAGAGAATTACATAGTCACCATTAAGTAAATACCTACCACAGGGCCAGCTCTGAAAATCAAGTTCATTTTCTGTTTGAATTGCCACAGATACTGAAGTAATTTTTCCCCCAAAGGTCAGATTGTTTTTTTAGATCAGATTTTTTTTTTTTTTTAAGATTTTATTTATTTATTTGACAGCGAGAGAGAGAACACAAGCAGGGGGAGTGGGAGAGGGAGAAGCAGCCTTTCCGCTGAGCAGGGCGCCCGATGCGGGGCTCGATCCCAGGACCCTGAGATCATGACCTGAGCCGAAGGCAGACGCTCAACGACTGAGCCACCCAGGCGCCCCCAGATCAGATTTTTTAATAAGGCTCTTTTATTCAAGATGCCTGCAAGCTCTGACTGACTTCTGTTCCTTTTTTTCCCCCGTCTCCTTTCTTTGATATTTTCGGACAAATGTGTAAAGGAATATAAAAAAGGACTAATAGCAGTAGTCCCTCTTCCCTTGAAAATCTCTGTTCCACTTGAATTCTTATCTTTGTACTTAGAAGTTATTTGCCATGGAAAAAATATATTCACTAATAGATTGAAGTGCTAGCTAATCTCTACGACAAATTATTTTAACATTCTATAGTGCTCTTTAAATATAAACTACACTTTGCAATTCTGCTTCCTTCCTTCACATTTCTTTCTTTCCTCATTAATATCTGCCTTTTGACCTTACTATTCAGATAAAACTGCTCTCCAAGACTTTTCTAAAAGCTGCCTCGTTGCTAAATCCAATTCATTCAAGAAAAATGTTCTGAGTGTCTCCTATGTGCCAGACACTGTTCTAGGCACTGAATACTACGCAATGACCAAAGCAGACAAAAATACCAGCCCTGTAGAGCTTAAAGCCTCCTGGGGACATCAGGCAATAAACAGGGCAAATAGGTAAAATACATACTGTGTTGTTAAGAACTATGGATTAACAAATAAAGCAGGGAAGAGGGATAGGAAGGCTTTGGGGTACCGTTTTAGATAAGATGGCCCCAGAAAGGCTTTAAACGTAGATTGAATAAAGACCTGGAAGAAGTAAGGTAGCTAGAATACAGTTCTCTAGGGAAGATTATTCAAGGCAGAGGGAGAAGTAAGTGTAAAACTCCCTGAGTTAAGAGTGTTTCTACCTTTTAGAAATAGCCAGGAGGCCAGTGTGGCTGGAGCAAAGCATTCCAGGGGAAGGGTAATAGAGGGCTACATCAGCACTTTCTAAGTCAGAAAGTCTGAGTGAGGGCCAGAGGTTTTACACTGTAGTAGGTTCCCAGGCGATGTCAATGCTGCTGGTGTGAGGCCCATACTTTTGAGTAGCAAGGGACTAGATCGTGTAGGATCTTATAGGTCAGAGTAAGCACTTTAACTGGCACTCCAAGTGAGGTGGGAAAGTTGAAAAATCATAAATCAAACCATCTTAAATTGGGGACTGCCTGTATAAATAATTTTATAAAGGAAAGAAGAAAAATGACATGGGATCAAGAGAGTGCTTTTTGTTTCATTTTGTTTTGTTTTAAGATAAGAGTAAAAATGCCACATTTGTAGGCTGATTAGGCTGATCCAGTAGACAGGGAAGAATTGATAATGCCAGAGAGGGCAGAATTGCTAAAAACCTGTCTTTGAGTAGGCTAGACACTGTGGGGTCCACGGCACAAATGGAAGGGTTGTTGACTTTAACTAAGAGCGTGCCAGTTCATTCATAGGAACAAAAGAACCTTTTTTTTTCTCTTCAGTCTTTATCCAACTTGCCATCTCCAAGGCATTTGATGCCTCTGACCGCTCCCCTCTGGTTCCTGTTCATTTCAGTCAGGGTTCATAGGATTGGTATGCTTTCCCAAACCTAGTGCCCATATTTTACTGAAATAAGAGTGTACAAGAATTAGTAACTTAAAAATTGATGGCACCATTGAAATGAGAGTGACAGTGAGAGAACAAGTTGCCGAAGACATCACAACTGAAATATCTGGAAAACACAGCTACCAAGATCAAACTGGGTTTCTGATGGCATCTCTTTTCAGAGAACATGATTGGCATTGAGTTCATAGATTCTCTTAGCCTTTTTCAAAGGACCTCAACGACCTCAAAAATGTTGGAAACTCCTGCTTAAAATCATCTATTATATTTTCTAGAAAGGGTCAGAAAAGTATAATTTCTTTCATTTCCAGGCCAGTCTGCAGCTGCTTTCATTCATTTCTCAGCCTGCTGTAATCTGGTTTTTATTCCCATAATTCCACTAAAACTATAGTCCCTAAAATTGCCAGCAACCTTCAGGTCTTCAAATTTAGCAGATACTTTTTAGCCTATCTTATTTGACATCTAGTTCATTCAAGCACTGAAACTATTTTTTTTTACTGCTCTGTAACTGTTCTGGAGACATTGTTTTCATTTACCCAAATGAGGTGGGGGAATTGAAGCCGGCTTCTGCTTCTGCTGGCAGGGAAATTTGTCTTGAACCTTGGTAAATAGGAATTTTTGATGCCGTTGATAACTGAACCATTGCACATCTGCCTGTTACTCTTAAGGTTAACCCACCCAGAGGTTCCATATAGTGGTGGAGCCACATCGTCCACCAACAATCCAGAATTTGTGGAGGATCTCTCCCAGGGTCAGTTGCTTCAGAATGAGGCCTCAAATACAACAGAAGGCACTGAACAGAGGCATGAAGACGAGGTAAGCTGAAGCATCTCTTCCTGTTACCAGTCTCTGAAGTTTCTGAAGAAGCAGTCGGCAAGGGAATTGATCGAAGTGTTCATCCTCTGGCCTTCGTACATTCTGCAGAATTTTCTTCAAAGAACCATAATTATGGTTTCACATAGAACCACATTAATGGTTTTAATGACATAGAGACAAGTAGAATCTTTTCCCCCCTACTTAATAAATTTACACCTAACATCATATTAGGTGCTCAACAAATGCTTGTTGAATGAATGATTGATTTAAATAAGTAATTAATGAGAAGTCCCCGTGCCCTTGTTGAAGACCACACATTGCACACCAAGCCCTGCAGTGTGGAGTCCTATGTGTACTGAAAGGATTCTCACCACTTACCAGGCCGTTCACCTTCCCCTAGAGGGCGTCTTTCCTAACTCACATGAGGTTCCAGGTGGGCCCCCGTCAGTCATGCCCTTTTTGGACTTTCAGCCTTCCTCACCAATGATTGATTCCATTGTCCAAGTTTTAAGGCACTCATTTTTTTTTTAGGCATAAAAGAGTAGCACCATTAATTTTGTCTTTTTCTTATTCTAAAAGAGCTTTTTTCATGTCGGCATCCTTAAAGATTATAATGAATGCTTGAAGCTTCTTAAACATCTTAAAATCCTTAGTAGCTTTAATGTTACTAAGTTTATAAGACAAAAACAGAAAAAGAAGCTGATACTAAATACGCCAATTGCCCAGTGGTGAATTATTGCACCATTTTATATATATTTCAGGGAGTACAGTCCTGTAATTAATATTTAGATGTTTTTGTCCCATTTTGCTTATCTTTTTCTTCCCTGAAATAAGACTTCTTGTATCCATAAAACTATTAACTGATAGGCTGTGTGTATTTGTAAAATTATGAAGCAGAAATGTGATGTAGTTTGCATCTCATGGAAAGGGCTGTGGTAAAACATCAGTAGTACCTCAGACCTTTCTTTAAAGTTTTTGAGGTGATTTCATCTTTTGATTTAACTAAGAACATATAAAGACCTCTGACTTTATGAAATAAACATCTTGAGGAGCAAGCCAAAAGAACTAAGTATTCATTTTGGATATATTATACTTGATGAAGTTTTTCTAAGACTTAGCTCTTAATTTAAAAATCTTTATGCTATCTGCTATGGGAAATGAACCGGTCTTTGAATGATATCAGTGAAAAACATCTTCATGAATGATTTTTAATCCCTGTACTACAACTTGTCTCTTTGTCTGCCCAGTGCTTGTGACATCTTGTTCTGATCTACTGTGATGGCATCTGCTTTACATTTCTCATTTAGAATATTCTCCTCTCAGGAGTCAGGACATTTTTTTTTTTTTTTAAGATTTTATTTACTTATTTGACAGAGACACAGCGAGAGAGAGAACACAAGCAGGGGGAATGGGAGAGGGAGAAGCAGGCTTCCCGCCGAGTGGGGAGCCTGACGCGGGGCTCGATCCCAGGACCCCGGGATCATGACCTGAGCCGAAGGCAGACGCTTAACAACTGAGCCACCTAGGTGCCCCAGGAGTCAGGACTTCTTAAGTGCATATGAGGGCCAAAGCTTATGTGATCACGGTACCCCTTATTCTCATCAGTTAGGATTAGCCTCTTAATGTAACAGTTTGTAGTGTGGTACATAAAAGGGTATGCAAGTGAACCATCTGGAGTTCCTTCTTGAAGACTGCATGGCCGTCATTTGTACCTATGACAGATTTGGAGAGCTTTGAATATCCAGCCCCTTAATAGTAGGAAAATGCAGCTCGTGTCCTGTTTTGTTCCTTTGTTTTATTGTTGTGTTATTTGGGCAGATTTTGTAATTTGGTTTTTGGTTTTTTATTTTTTCTTGTAGCAAAGAAGTAAGCGAGGAGGTTGGTCCAAAGGAAGAAAGAGGAAGAAACCTCTTCGAGACAGCAACGCACCCAAATCCCCCCTTACAGGATATGTTCGGTTCATGAACGAGCGTCGAGAACAGCTTCGAGCTAAGAGACCAGAAGTCCCATTTCCAGAAATCACAAGGATGTTAGGCAATGAATGGAGTAAACTGCCTCCTGAGGAAAAACAGGTAATTGTTCCTATTCCTGAACCTTTGCTTGATTTTGATTTTACCTCAAAGACAGCTTCTTTCAGAAAAGCAAAGAGGATGGATGGCTGGTTCTTCAGTTTTGTCACAGGGCCTAGGAGAACAGAATAGCAGGATTGACCATAGCTCTTTCCTCTAGCACAGTGGTTTTTATACTGTTTCAGGGTCTGCTGCAGGGGTACAAGCAGGAGGGACTCTAGGAGCTTCACCCCCAGGCCCCCGCTAACCAAAAGTAGCTCCGCTTTTATTTGATTTATGTGCTGAGAGTTCACATAAGAATTTTGTAAAAAGTGATTCAGTATTACAAAATTAAGAAATCTATCAGCATAATTTATTCCACCGAGTTAAATGAAAAGTCAGGGCACCTGGGTGGCTCAGTCGTTAGGCCTGCTTCTCCCTCTCCCACTCCCCCTGCTTGTGTTCCCTCTCTCGCTGCCCCTTTCTCTGTCAAAAATAAATAAAATCTAAAACTTATGACTTTTCTTTCTTTTTTTAGATTTTAAGTTAAATGAGAAAAGGTCATTTGATAAAATTCTGCTGTTCACATAAGATTTTTGTTGTAAATTTTTTTAACTAGAGTTCTGGCAAATTTAGCCTACTATGAAAAATAAAGCAAGTACTGTTTGAATTCTTTCTTCTCTAAGACAGAAACTAACACTATTGCCAAACTGAAACCAAACCATTTGTTAGAGAGAGTTCAGAGGAATTAAGTACAAGGTAGCCACAAATTGGTTGAAATGCCACAAAAGTGGAGCGATTGTAATGATTGTGGGAGTGGCTTGGGGTTAAAAGTTCCCAGCATTTGCAGCATCTACAAGATAGCTATATTTCTTTTATGTCTCATACTCTTCAAAAAGGATTCCAAACAGACTAAAACCAAATTGAAAAATACTCTCGGGAATTAACTGAATTCAGAACATTTCAAGGAGATTATATTAAGTTGCAACTTGAAGCTCTTTGTGGTAGCAAGCAAGTAGAAAGCAATGCATATCGTCCCTTGTTTCAGCTCTAATGTATAAAGGGATCCTGAGCTGTACATACTCAGTTGGTTACTCTTTTCTTTTTAATTTCTTAATTTCAAAATTAGTACATGTTCATTGTTTAAATTTTTTTAGATGTTACAGAAGTGCATAAAGAAAAAAGCAAAAGTTAACAGTAGTCCTCTCCAGAGATAACTGCTGTTAGGTAGGTAGGGCAAGGGTTTTTGTGTTTTTGTTTTTAACTTTTTATTTTTATTTTTTTTTTAAAGATTTCATTTATTTATTCGACAGAGAGAGAGAGAGCAAGTGTGCACGAGCAGGGGGAGGGGCAGAGGGAGAGAGAGAAGCAGGCTCCCCGCTAAGCAGGGAGCCTGACGCGGGGCTCAGTCCCGGGACCCCGAGATCATGACCTGAGCCAAAGGCAGACGCTCAACCAACTGAGCCACCCAGGTGCCCCTAACTTTTTATTTTGAAAAAAATGCAATGTGCAAAGAGTTACAAACACAGAATAGTACAAAGAACACCCAAATATCCTTTACCCACATTCGCCTGTAGTTAACACACTTACCCCATTTCTCCATTTGTATGTGCACCCACACTCTCCTGGGCAAGCTTCACGTGTATGTGCACTCATGCTCACACCCACTCACTCTATCACTCACTGACACAGACATGCATGTATGCTCATGCTCTCTACCACTAACACACACGTGCATGCACACTCATGCTCATGCACTCTCTCACACATACACACACACACACTTTTTCCCAAAATCATTTGAGGGTAAATTATATACCTCATAGCCCTTTACCCCTAAATATCTTAGTGTGTGTTTCCTAAAAATAGGCATATTCTTTTACACCATAGTTTCATTATCACTTTTACAATTTTATATTAACACAATAGTAGTTAGTAGTCAGATCTCTGGATTCCTTTAACCTGGACTATTTCCACAGCCTTTCTTTGTCTTTTATGACATTGATACTTTTTAAGAATGCAATCCCTCCCTCTTCCTCCACCTCCTTTTTGTTTACTTCTAACTGAACATTCCTCATTTTGTACTTCTCTAATGTTTCCTTGTGATTAGATTGAGATTATGCATTCTTAGAATACTGCATAGGTGGTGGTGTGTCCTTCTCCGAGGATCACATGTGCAGGCACACAGTATCCTTTTATTCCTCATTGGTAATGTTAATTTTGCTCACTTGATAAAGTTTTTTTATTCTCCCTTACAATTAATAAGCAGTCTGTGGAGAGACATTTTAAGAACATGCAAATAGTCTGTTCCATATCAGATTTCCCCCTAGATTTAGCATCTATTAATAACTTTTGCTTGATCTAATCTTTACCATGAGGGCTGCAGAATGATAATTTTCCAGCTCCAACACTCCCTCCATGTTTACCGGTTGGTGCTTGGCATTCTAACCTAAGCAAGCGCCCTCTTCCTCCCCGCCCCACCCCTGTTTATGTATTTTTTTGTTACTTATTTATGGTTGGTATGAGCATATTAATTTCTTTTTTCCCAATGGTTAATAGTTTTATTACTCTACTTCAGTGTTTGGGTACTTAAATTGTGCCAGATTTACTAGTTGGGGTGTCCCCTCCATCTGGCTCTTGTGCAAGACAAGGTTTTTAACATAATATCTGCCTCCAGTTTTTGTCCATTTAAAGGCACTATTTTTATACTTTATTCCTTAAACGTAATTGATGAATGAAAAGGACAAGGCACTAAACAAAATTATCCTGGTAGATCAATGACTTTGTTTAAATAATTAATAACACAAAGTATGTAGACATAGGCTCTTTTCATAGGAGTCCATTTTAGGTCCATAGGATGAGGTCATTCCTTTTTATGTTCTTTGTGTCTCCCGGCTTTAGTGCTCCACTCTTCTGGCTCTTAAAAGGCCAATTGATGTATGAGATCATTCTCCGAATGGGTTGGAGATAGAGAAACAAAGTAATATTCCATCCTTTCTCCTGGGAAGACTAAGTGTGTCTATATGGTCTTCAGTCCTCTTGAGGACTCTAGTAACCATGTGTAGATTAGAGGACTAACTGTAATATCTTCTTGTGAATATTTTATGAGAATGATCTCAATAGAACTTGTCTTCATTAAGTTAGAAAAGGCAATAAATAGTCTAAAGAATCACAGTCACCTATTTCTTTTATAATTGAGAGATTATATTTTATTCTATCCATATGATTTCTTTATTCTCCCTTAGAGCTTATCCCTTATATACTTTCTTTCCATGTTCTAATTGTCCTCTGTTGTCTTCAAGGAGTTCACTGATACCCAAATAAAGATCTGTTTCTTGAAAATAATTGCACATTTCTTTCCTAGCGCTATCTTGATGAAGCAGACAGAGATAAGGAGCGTTACATGAAGGAACTGGAGCAGTATCAGAAGACTGAGGCCTACAAGGTCTTCAGTAGGAAAACCCAGGACCGTCAGAAAGGCAAATCTCATAGGCAAGGTACCAGAACCAGAACGAAATGTTTTTTGTAGTTTGTTGTGCATGATAGAGTGTCACAAAGCCTACTGTTAGAGTGATAAATACAAAAGATAAGTTTCCGTCATTTCTCTATTCTACATTCACTTACAAACGGCACCTTGGAATTTTATTAAAATCACATTGCTCTCATTTAAAAACTTCAGTTGGGTTTCCATATCCAGTATCAAACAATTTGACTGGTGTTCCAAGACCCTTTTTAGTTGCCTGCGTGTTTTTTTCTAATTCCCAGTTTAGGCGTTTCTCTGCCTCTAAAGTCTGTCTACTAAACTACATACCTGCCTTCCTTTAACACCTGTAAGCCTTCATGCACCATTTCTCCCAGCCCACAGTGACCATCCTTCTCATTCATCCATTCACGTTTTCCTGTACTCGAACAGTACATAGTTAGCACCTCCTGGGATACATCAGGCTTTCACCTAGGCGTTAAAGATGCAACAGTGACAAGATAGCCAAGACCCCAGCCTTCATGGATCTTTTGTCCTCCGTTAAAATTGTTCATCACACCCTTCAAGTATTGCTTCAAGCTCCCTTTCTTCAGGAGACATTGCCAAAGAAGCCCCACCCACAGCTTGTCTGTTGTGCACACAGCCTTTGGCATGCATCTCCTGTCCACTCTCGCACTCTATTCTCTTCAGAGGTAGGAACTGCGTCTGCTCTTTCTCTTGTGTCTGACTATAACTAACTGTAGTGTGGCACAGTTCATTTGCTTGGATTTGTTATTGTTTTGTTTTGTTCTTCAAATTAACGTTCTCTTATTCTTTTGTATTTTTAGATGCGGCCCGGCAGGCCACTCATGATCATGAGGTAATTTGCTGTCTATGTATCATATATCTATGTAGAATAAGGTTGCTGTTTGTCATGTTATCGGACTTTTTTTTTTTTAATGAATGACAGAGTATTTCCTACCCCATAATTCAGATGGGGTGAGTTGCTTTTGCTCAAAGATTCTTACTAAATGGTGGACACTAATCATGAGTCTGTCCTTGAACTACAACCCCTAACTCCAGTCCTTTCCTGTGAAAGAATTTTATTGCCTTGACATGCTAAAGATGGCTGGAATTGGGAGTGAGGTATAGAAATAAGGACCAGCTGAAAGCCATAACTTGGTCATAGTTTATCGTCATCAGATACCTCACTCTGACTCTCAGAAAGTTGTGATTTAGGGAATCCAACATTCAGTTAAAATGAACTATTCAACTGAAGTGTCAGCAGAGCACAAGGGACAGTATCTTGGTTCCTGGCTCACTGGCACTTACTTGTTTACTGGCCTTTTCCCCTCCATTTGCTTTAGCCTATCACCCATAGGATTTAGGCCTGTGCATCTTGACTATGTGGCAAAGAGAGCTTTAAATATATATGTAGCCCAAGGTTCACATATGGTTGTAAGAAAGTAAAACTTTTTGGTAATTCCATGCTTTATAATGCTCAGTGACTTTTCGTTGCTTACCAAATCCCATTCAGCTCAGCGGTCTGAGTCTTCTGTAATCAAGTCCCAACTGCCCTTTCCAAACACCTTAACTCTCACGTTTCCCATGTATATCTATGTACTTAAAAAACCTTTACTGCTCGGGCGCCTGGGTGGCTCAGATGGTTAAACGTCTGCCTTCCACTCAGGTAATGATCTCAGGGTCCTGGGATCGAGCCCCACATCGGGCTCCCTGCTAACCAGGGAGGCTGCTTCTCCCTCTCCCTCTGCTTGTGCTCTCTCTGTGTGTGTCTCTCTCTCAAATGAATAAATAAAATCCTTAAAAAAACAAAACAAAACAAAAAAAAACCTTTACTGCTCACTGTCTTCCACGGTTCCCATCCGTTTCTGGCTCATGCCTGCATTCGTATTCCTTCTTTCACAAAAATACTTCTCTCTCTCACTCATTTTATCCACTACCCCTCCCCCATCATCCTATTCTGCCTCACAAAATTCTAGCCATCCATCAAGCCCTGTTTCAAGTTCCATTTCCTCCTTCAAGCTTTTCCTGTGTCCTCCAACTTCCTTTAACCCTCACAGCTCTCTATATTTCCCATATGTAATTAGCTAATCTAGCTAAGATGTTGAGGTTATTCCGGTGCTTCTATTATTCACACTCTTGGATTGTAATCTTTTTGAAGAAAGCATGATCTAATTTCCATCTTGTACTGCCCCATACCACTTAGCATGATGCACTTGCATTAGGAGGTCTTCCATAAATAGTTATTTTTACATAAAACCCATTCGCTGAAATATCAGTGGAAATTTACAAAAAAGAATTTTCTGCTGTACTCTTGTGTGCATTTAGTTTTTTAAAGAAATAATTTCTTCAAAAAAATAATTTCTTCAAAATAATAACTTATTTATCTTTGGTCTATAGTTTTCTCGTACGTAATTTAGCATTGGTGACCTTGAAAACATAGAGAAAACATTTAGATTCACAAGTTAAATAGATTGATTACGATCCATGAATTAGAAAGTAAGAAGCACAATAAAAGCATTTTATTCTTCAAATAAATCCTATGTAAATGTAGATATATGACATCTCTGTGCTCTAATTAGGGTGAAATACTATGATTTTTTTTTTTACTTGAGAAACTGTATACTTTATATATAAAATCCTAATCGAATAGTGTTGCAAGCTTTCCATATTGCCAGATACTTGTATAATTACTTAGTTCTCCTTCTATTTGTCTGTGCCCACCTACCAATATCATGAGATTTCCATATTCTTTTTTTCCCTTATTAAGCATCCTTTATAACTTCTCTATCCTTAATGGTTACAAAAGAGAATTTGGACAATAATCTAAAACATTAGATCTCACATTTTCTAGTCTACAGCTCCTTTCATCACTATGAATTTTGCTGGCCAAATTACATGTGGCATTTTGTCTTCAGTAAGGTTGATAGTTTTAGTCAGGAAAGATTTAGTAGATTTACTCAGTCACAGAAGCTGCTGCTGATAATTTGAGAAATGAAGCTTTTTATTAAATGAGGCTTTTTATTTATTAAATGAAGCTTCTTATTTTTATTTACATGATTTTAGCATGGTATGGATTTCTATGATTTATGAAGAGGAATCAGTCTCCGTGTGATTTCCCTGTCTTAGGATTAGACACATGTTAAATCAAAGGAAAACAAGGAGAGAGTAGATGGCGATCCAACAGTAGTTTCTCAAATGTGTATACAGTAGGCTCTGTAAATCTGTCTGTTGCTATGCCCACATCAGGATAAAGCTCTCTTATCAAGGTTATTGACCCAATTAATGTCCCTCACTTTACCAGTTTTTATTTTTTGTTGACTACTATCTTTCCTAAAGTAGGTAATTTTGAAACAATTGCAATTAAAAAAGAACTAGTTGGAGTTTTTTAACACAGTTACACAGTGATTTCCTTAAATATAATTTCTTAGCATAATGGTTCAGAAAAATAAGAAAGGGCTATGAGTGAAAAGCAGCCACAGGGAAGCCCATGAAAAGGAAGAACTGAATCAGACCTTAAAGATGCCCCAGGTTTTGTGGGGGACACCTTGAGGTTGGTGAAATGGCTTGGGCAGAGTTATGAGTAAGTTAATAAAAGAGCAAGTATCTTGCAAAGTGCCTAAAACATCATAGATTCTAAATACATGCTTATTTCCCTTTACTTATCCTATTAGGAGTAAAATGACAAGCGTAGACTAGTCTTCCAGCTCACTTCAAAAATACTAAGAACGTCAGAAATTCTCTGAACTGACCAACCCCCCCCCCCCCCCCCATTTTACGGGTGAGAAAAGTGATTTGCCCAAGACAGGAAAGAACTTCCGCAATCACTTACTGAATTAGAGGCAGAAGTGTGAGTGAAATGCAGGCCTCTGTATCCCCGTCTGGCATTCTTGGCCAGGCACGTGCCATGCTACATGGAACAAATTGGTGTTGAAAGTGAAAATGGGCCTGCTTGCTGGGGATGTCCCCAAATTTGTTGCCAGTTAAGACAAATTATTTCGTTTGTATACAGAAAAGAAACCAATGACATTCCTAACTGGAACTTGGATTCCTAAGACACTGCTACCCCGGCAGGTGCTGGCAAGCGCATGCCAGAGCTAAGGAAATGCTGACCTGAGAGACACTGGGCTGTCGGGTGCAGCAGTGGCGCACTCAGCCTGCTACACGGTATTGAGAGTGTTCCCTAAAGTAAGGGCACTTGAGAGAAGCCTGTCACGTTCTATGAAATTCTAGATCACAGCAAAATAGGTTCAGTTCAAAAGAGCCTCTGTTCTCTTACCTTCCACTCAATATATAGAATGAAAAACCAAAGTGAAGAGCATTTTTGCTCCTCTCAGATCAAAAGCCAGCCCTCTAGACACAGAAGTCAACTAGTGTTACTCTCAAGAAAGGGTCTACATCCCAAGTGAGGACCAAGATAGAAACAATAATTCTGTTTCTCCTTTAATTTATGAGAAATGAGAAAATGACACTCAGCCTGAACAAATTAGACCCTTTCAACGAAGAGGTAATGAAATCCTTCTGATTTTAATCCCTTGAGCAATCCTTGGAACAGCTTAAGTATATCCGAGCCCCCAGGAGGATCCTCTCCATGCCGAGTAATGTACTCAGCAATGGGAGAGTGCTGATGGTTTTTATTACCACTCTTCCGTTAAGTAGAATTTCTGTTGCCTTTCAGAGACTGAACCGTTTCATTTCATTGCTTTCATGTTTATTATTTTGCACTCTAAGAATTTGTACCAAGGGGCAGTGTGTTAATGCACCTACAAGGTGCTGTTCTCTATGCTTATGTAGTTAGCTTGGTTTGGGCCACTCTGGCAAAGAGGAGAAGAGAATTACCAGTCTGAGGAGAGTCAGGGGATGTGGAGAGGGCTCTTGGTACCATGGTAATGGGAGCCAAGCATCCCTCCCTCCCCATCTCAGGGGCAGATATTCAGACCTGGGACTAGGTGACTGATCTCATATGAGCCTGTGCAGTTAAGTAGGAGACTGACAAAGGTAGGACGATAAAGTCAGAAGACTATATGACGTCATTTGTGGCCTTACATTTATTATACTTTGTTCATGTTGAAATTGTACGTCGTAAGTTTTCTGTTTTCCTCTCGCAACCCAGTAGCAGGGTTAAAGCGTATGTAAGCCTGCAGAATCGAGAGAAAGCCACCGTGAAATATGTCTAGGATCCCTTCTGGCACCAACTTACCTTGCCCATACTTTGGTTCTCTTTGAAACCACTAGGAACTGGCCCAAGGTAGAGCTTTACGTGTTGAAATTGGGGCTTTCACTGATTATTTTATTGTTTATTTTTAAATTGCTCTGGGAAACTTTGCTTGCCTTCTTTAAGAGGTAAAAAGATAAAAATTAAGTGCTAAGAAAATTTCTTCAGGTAAATACACAGTTTTTGAGACTTAACATCTTAGATGGCTCTCTTGATCAGCTGCTGTTGGCAGGCTGTTCACACAGCCCAGCCCCCTGACAAGGCAGACGCCAATATGAAAATAGGAGCTTGGCCGTCAGAATCCCCTCATAGACTGTTAACTGCTTAGTTTTCTACTGGGCACCAGATCATATTTGTGTTCAAAGATAAGAGACTAGTGGTGGCAAGAGTAGGAAAGATATATTCTATCTCTGGCTTTAAACATATTTTTATAGCAATGCCTTTAGTTTTTGTTTTTGTTTTTGTTTTTTTTTACTGTTCTTTATTTTATAAAGGTTTTGGAATCTTCAGATTTCACTAACAATTTCTTCAATACTCATTTTTCCACTGTTGTCTTTACCATCTTATATTATGCAAGATTTTAAACACTGTGCCAGTACACTTATGATTTATATTCCTAATGCTTTCAACTTCAAATTCACTGTAGAAATGGCAGCCAGAGCATCTTGAAATTGACTTTATTCTTAAGGGTCATCGTGGGATATATTTTGCAGTAATTTTGTGAGGCCTTATTTTTTTAATTTTATTTTAAATTCACCAAATTGGCGAATTAATTTTAGGCTTTGTTATTTTCTATCTCACATAATCCCTCACTTTTCACATTTAGAGCCTACTTATTTCTGACTTCTTGATTTTGTTTTGTTTTGTTTTTCCCTATGTTTGAAGAAAATCTAAAAGATCCCCAATTATATAGGCTGCCCCCTAAATAAGTAAAGTGGTAGTGCCGATAGAATGCCATTATTATTGCTCGTGGTTGGCAGAGTTCTTATTGTCCATTCTGCAAACTTAGAATGGACAGCCCTATCTCAAAGCATTTTACATGCATAACAGAAGCAACTGAAAAAACACCTAGAAATTCCCTTTATCTCTTCCTGCCCCAACCACGTGCACAGCTGTATACTGTTGACTGTTCAAAGCACAGAGTTAAGAAATGGCTTCCAAATTCTCCATTAGGGAAATTTATGTAGGTTTTTGTTTTTTTTTAAGATTTTTATCTATCTATGAAAGAGAGAGAAAAAGAGCACAAGAGCGGGGGGGATAAGCAGAGGAAGAGGGACAAGCAGACCCTGCACTGAGCGCCGAGCCCAACTCGGGGTTCGATCTCAGGACCCTGAGATCATGACCTGAGCAGAAATCAAGAGCTGAATGCTCAACTGACTGAGCCACCCAGGCACCCCTATGTAGGTTTGTTTTAAGGTTTCTCATTGCACAGCAATTGTACACCTGAGAAAACTGAATACTTAACCTGCTTGAGCTCTGTGAAAGGCTGATTGCAATGAAAAGATGAATACATTTCCCTCACACCTCCACCTGAACTGATGCCTGCTCACCCTGCTGTTTCTGTAAGGAAGACATGGCCTTCAGGCCTTACCTATTTAATTTAGCTTCTGTTTAAGAATTAACTGTTTTGGGGGCGCCGGGTGGTTCAATCGATTAAGCGTCTCTGCCTTCGGCTCAAGTCATGATCCCAGGGTCCTGGGATTAAGCTCCC
This sequence comes from Phoca vitulina, assembly GCF_004348235.1. NCBI lineage: Eukaryota > Metazoa > Chordata > Mammalia > Carnivora > Phocidae > Phoca > Phoca vitulina. The sequence goes on along the minus strand of NW_022589723.1, from coordinate 40,363,315 downwards.
CTGCTCCGCAAGGAACCTGCTTCTCCCTCTCCCTCTCCTGCTTCCCCTGCTTGTGCGCTCTCTCTCTCTGTCAAATAAGTAAATAAATCTTAAAAAAAAAAAAAAGTTAACTGTTTTGTAGGGCACCTGCCTAGCTCAGTCGATGAAGCATGAGACTCTTGATCTTAGGGTCATGAGTTTGAGCCCCACATTGGGCTTAGAGATTACTTAAAAACAAAAATTCACAGTTTTGTGAAAACACTAATTTGAAAAGATATATGCACCCCTGTGTTTATTGCAGCATTATTTACAATAGCCAAGATATGGAAGCAACCCAACTGTTCGTCAATAGATGAATGGATAAAGAAGATACACACACACACCTATATATACATACATACAGTGGAATATTACTTAGCCATAAAAAATAATGAAATTTTGCTATAAGTGACCACACATATGGACCTAGAGGGTATTATGCTAAGTAAAATAAGTTAGAGAAAGACAAATACCATATGATCTCACTTATACGTGGAGTCTTAAAAAAAAAAAAAAAGACAAAAAGCAGAAACAGACCCCTAAATACAGAGAATAAACTGGTGGTTACAAGAGGGATGGGGGCAGAGGGATAGGCAAAGTGGGTGAAGGGGAGTGAGAGGTACAATCTTCCAGTTATGGAATGAATAGGTCACAGGGATAAAAGGTACAACCTAGGGAATATAGTTTGTGGTATTGTAATGGCATTGTATGATGACGGGTGATAGCTACCCTTTGGTGAGCACAGCATAATGTATAGACTTGTAGAATCACTACATTGTATACCTGATACCAATGTAACATTGTGTGTCAACTCTACTTCAATAAAAGAGAAAAGGGGGGAAAAAAGAATTAAGCGGGTGCCTGGGTGGTTCAGTCAGTTAAGCGTCTACCTTCCAGTCAGGTCATGATCTCAGGGTCCTGGGATCGAGTTCCCGCATCGGGCTCCCTGCTCAGCCGGGCGTCTGCTTCTCCCTCTCCCTCTGTGCTGCCTCTCCCTCCTTCTCTTAAATAAATAAATAAAATCTTTAAAAAGGAAAAAAGAATTAACAGTCTTGTTACTCTCAATTCACAGAAAGAAACAGAGGTAAAGGAACGGTCTGTTTTTGACATTCCTATATTTACAGAGGAATTCCTGAACCACAGCAAAGGTAATTACCAAAGTATCATTTTGTGTTCCTCAGGTTTGTGACAGGGGGTTTCATTCTCAGGAGGGATTCATTGCTCAAAAGCAGCAGTATTGATATTCCTGACCCTAGGACTGGTCTGGAAGGAGAAAACTGTTTCCATTTCACTCTGTAGTGAGGGTAGCTACTCAAAAACCAGTGAAGGAAGGCTAGGCCAGTTTTGTCAAAGCTACTTTAGTCTCTGGATCAAGGGAAATAAATATGCATCACTAATTCAGTTGCTTTCAGACTCTTAGCCTGAAACCCTTTGTATAAACAAAAGCTTACACGGGCATCCAGAATATAAAATAAGTAAAAGCAAAGCTGACCCCATTGCAGTAAAGATGGAGACCCACAGCTGTGCTTGCACAGTCTCCCAGGATCCCCCTGTGAAGCCCCTCAGCCTTCTCATTGCACAGTTTTAAAAAACAAAATAAACAGAAATACCGAGAATTGCAACTGTTCTTTGCAGTCTTAAGTAGGAATATGACCAGCTTTAAGAATTAAAATAGCTCTGGGGAAGCAGGCATTTTATTGCTGAAATTGCTATCTGGAAGGCTATAATGAGAATAGGGAGATGAGGTGGGGTAGCTAATTAGAGACAGCTAAGCAGAACTTCCTCGTAAGAGTCTCTGGGAATCCTCGGAGACTCCTAGTGCTACATGTGTTCTGTGCGGGGGGGTGTGTCCTCAGCTCGGGAGGCAGAGCTCCGCCAGCTTCGGAAATCCAACATGGAGTTTGAGGAGAGGAATGCAGCCCTGCAAAAGCACGTGGAGAGCATGCGCACAGCAGTGGAGAAGCTGGAGGTGGATGTGATCCAGGAGCGGAGCCGCAACACCGTCTTACAGCAGCACCTGGAAACCCTGCGGCAGGTGCTGACCAGCAGCTTTGCCAGCATGCCCTTGCCTGGTAATGTCACCCTTACCTGAGCATTTCGGTGGTGGGGAAGGGAGCGGGTGCTGTCTTGTGTTGGTATTAGTGGGGTGAGGCTGAAGGCTCCCCACCAAGAGGAAAATCAATAAAATAGGGTTTTCTTCCCTCAGAAGTTTCTGTGGGTCTTGTCATAGTATCTCAGTATTGGCTACCGTCATCCAAAATTTCAGGCTCTCTGGTCATTTAAAATTTTCTTCAGTTATATTTTAATGTAATTTATTTTCCTTTCTATGAAGTTTAATTTGATATTCAGAATAATGGAAACTGAGTAATAAGTCCTGAGTGGAGCATTTTTCTTATATATGTTTGCTCACTTTGTAATTTTGTTATTTAATGGGAAGGAAGAGGAAAACAAACACTAGTATTTTTTATATCCTCTTTCCTGTGAAGGATAATCACAGCAGAAAGCAGGGAGAGTCTGTAACTTTTTGTTATATGCAGCTACTCGTATATACTGTAGAACAATTACATAGCCCGTCTTTTTATTCAGGATATGTGGATTAATTTCATTGCTTTGAGGTCTCAAAGTCTCTCCTCTGAAATGAAAATCTTATCTGTGGAGCAGACCAAGTGTGGCATGCTTGTGCCCTATGCTTGAACTGAATAGGGAGGATTTTCTTACTTTCTCTCCTTATCTCACTTCAGGAAGTGGAGAAACACCTACAGTGGACACCATTGACTCATATATGAACAGACTGCACAGTATTATTTTAGCTAATCCCCAAGACAATGAAAACTTCATAGCTACAGTTCGAGAAGTTGTGAACAGGCTTGATCGTTAGGGAATGGTGAGTGCTCACTGATGCAATATGTATGTGCCAACACGTCATCAAAAATAAGAAGGCAGTAGACTTTCTCAATGCTACTAAAACCCTGGCATTACATCAAATAAATGAGTTGGAGACTTGATTAAAATTACTGTTACATGGTTACTAAATGTAGTAAATAATGTTAGGAAAGAGTTCTTTCTCATGCATGCCTCAGCATGGTTTAATGGAAAGAGCATGACTTTTTTGTGGTTGAACCTCCATTCCAGTTTTGTTAGCTATTAGCTGTATTCTCCGGTGTTAGTTTCCCAAAGGGTTTTGAAGAGTGAATGAGAAGCTTAGAGGAAATCACCCCCAAAACAGCACTTAGAACAAAATAACTATCACTTAATTATTAAGCTTCCTTTTCCCTGGAAAATACTGATGATAACTTACAACAGCAGTCACTGAGACATCGCATGTGTATAAACCTACGTAAGTAAGAAGCTTTTCATTCAGCACTCAATATCAGAGTAACTATTGTATGTTCAGTGTCACTGTGGAGTATCCTTACAGTGAAACAGCTATTGCCCTGTTTAAAGAGATTTAGACTTTAAAAAAAGGGGGAAAGGGGGCACCTGGCTGGCTCAGTCAGAAGAGCGCACAACTCTTGATCTTGGGGTCATGAGTTCCAGCCCCACGTTGGGTCCAGAGATTACTTAAATAAAATAAAAACTAAAAAGACTTTAAATCGATTTAAAAAATAAACTCAGTAAGCAAAAAAGAGAGGAGAGAGAAAATAAGTCTTCTAAAATATATTCAACAAATGACTAGTAGTATGTGTTATGTCCTCTTAGAAAAGAAAAAAAGTACATTTCCAGAAAGTCTCTGCCCATATAAACTTTTTGGCTACTAATGGTGAGTCGTCAGGTGTCATTTCTTAAATAGAACTCGTATGTGTTCACTTAAATTCCTAGAGCTAGGGTGCCCTGTAGTATGCCATCCCACAGAATTGACATCCCTTTGGTCTGCCGGTCAATGCCTACAGACATATAAACTGGAAATCCTAGGACCATATGGTGAGGTGGCCATATATGGGTAGAAAAACAAAAGTGGACAGCAGGATATGCTCCTTACAATGGCCAGTCATGGGTTTGAATCTTTATTTATTTGTCCCGCAGGTACATGAGCACACTCATATACATATTCATATTCTAGCATGGTTTGGACCTTGAGCAAAATGTATAAAAATAAATAAAACCCATGGTTCTTTGTCTAATGAGGCAACATCTGCTAGCAGAGACAAAAGGAGTAGTCTCTCCTCGGCCATGCCATTGGACGGTAACCCTGCAAGACAATTGATTATACTTTAGCCTCAGCTGTGTTCTGATGGGGGAAGGATTACCATCCTTCTAGCGGGTAGCCAGATGGAACAGACCGCACTTCTAAGAGATGGCTGGACTCCCTACAGGATAAAGAATGGCATTACCGCTGCTGTTTATGAAGGGAACAGCTTGTAAATCTAGGCCTGGGATTTTCAGAGTCTCATCATCCTTCTCATTTTCACACGGTGTTTTCAATTAGCACTGTTGTAGGCTTGAAAAGAGAGAGCCCGGAGAAACTGTGGAAGATTGGGAAAGAACACAGTAATTGATAACATGGTGTCTCCTCACGTAGGTATAGGGCAGTTATTGCAAGTTTTGAGTCAAAAGTGGTTTTCTATTTTGAGCATTTTGCCAGTAAGACTCTCCTAAAGCTATGCCTATCTCAGGATATTAACTGTAGTATCAGCTTCCAGAGGTGTCGTTGAAAGCCTAGAATGTTACCATTATCCTTGATTTGAACCTATATTTTGCTCTTGAAAAAAGCAATACCTGAAATGTGAACCGTTTTTATTACTACAGATTCTTACAATCTAGTCACTCAAACATAACTAAGAGTAGATAGTTCCCCACACCCCTCGAAACTGTCAAATGAAACAATTATTAAGACTGTGATTAATACTAGCTTGGCCTCATTATACAAATATGTACAAACAGAGAGGCCTGATGTCCCCAGCATTCGTGGTGCAATTAATTACTCTGACGTGAGCTTGGCAAAGGTTTCATCCACTGTCAGGAGCCAGTGAGTGAAGGGAAGCCAGTGTCCTACAGTTTTAGGAACATATTAGAGCTGGAAGGGACCTTTAGAAATCCCAACATTTTACATAGGAAGAAACTGGGTCCCAGAGAGGTGAAATTTCTTGCCTGAATATCTAAGTAGATGAGTGCAGAATCCAAGACTAGAACGCGTATACCTAAAATCTGGTTCAGTGGGGTTTCTAAAACATTGCTATAAGGAGTGGGGGCAGGTGTAAGGGGAAAGCACTAAAAAAAACCTTGGAATGTGAGCATTAAGATAAATAGAAAGCAAATAGAAGAACTTACAATCCAATAATTATAATGTTACAAAATTTTGGTTGGCCCATTTAAAAATCATTTTTACGGACGTACAATGAAAGACTTGCCCCAGCTGCCACCTTCCTCTGTGACTAACTGGTGCTTAGGAAAAAAGTAGGGCTGGGAGGAAACCGTGGGGGCAATTTCACATTGAGAGGTGACCATGTCACATAAACTGTCAAAATCCATGTTACTTGATTTCAGTTTAACCAAATGAAAAATATTCGGCTCTTTGAGGAATTGAAAAAAGAAAAAAACCTTTTCTTATGCGATTACTTTTTTAGCAATGTAAGAAAATATATTGATCCTGTGCACACAATACATTTCTATATACATGCCAAGATTTTTAGATTTATGCTTGAAGAAAATTGGTTTTGATTGATTATACATTCTTTGGACTAAAATGGAGTACTAATTTTCTATCATCGGATTTGGCCCTGATAGTTGCTTTTCTGTGTTGGGCTGACGATTTTCCTACCTCCCCATTGTTGCTGAACTGGAGCTGGGCCATGTTTCATTGAAATGTTATCTAAAACATCTCAGTGAGCTTGTCTGCTTGCAGCTTTATGAGCTCTTTTGTTTACGCGCACCCTGCTCCTCACCTCAACCCTACCAGAAATAGAACAGAGAGAGCCCTAACATTTCTGATCAGTGCTTACCTTTTTGGTATCTTCATTGTTTTTCTCCCTCCCAATCCTACAGGTCTTAGAGCTCCAGGATGTTCTGTAAGTGGTTTTACTTGTGAGGAATGAGAAGCCATCCATGGAAATTTGAACTGAGTGGAGGCAGAGAGGGGGTACAAATTGCTGTGCTTGGGAAAGCACTGTCAGTTAGGAGTTCAATGCCTTCACCCCGGGAAGCGTATGAGAGAGCAGCTAGAGGAACGTGGATATGCACTTCCTGTGGAACCGTCCTTGTGCAGCTTTGAAAGCGTACAGCCACTCTCCCGGGTCTTCGGTTTTCTGTCATCTGCATTTCTTTCTGATAAAGTGGGTCTGCATAGATTCTGCCCACCGGCCGCCCTGACCCTGACCGCTCCTGCAGCAGAAGGGAAGCCTTCTCATTGCTCCACTTCACACAGGACCCTTTTCCCAGTGGTTCTGGCTTTCTTACCTAGCTGTCACTTTTTTTTTAATGCCTTTGGGGGTGAGTTTTTATTTCCTTCACCCCCTCCAAGTTCAACATCTCCATTTTCTGACCTCTGGGGTCTGTTGCTCAGCAGGGCTCTGAAGGAGAGCCTCTCTCATTGGACAGGCCCAGGCTTCTCCCTTCATTGTCCTGCTGTGACTCCAAAGAAAGGAGCTTCTTGTCGACAGTGCCCTGTGGAGTGAGGCTGTGTTTCCGACCCCACACGGTGCTCAGTGGGTGCCAGCCCTCACCGAGGCTTTGTGATTGCTGCCCTGACGGAGAATGCTCTTTCCTTCCTCCTTGCTACTGCCTGCTGTTTCCTAAGCATTGCTCCTGCACAGACACCGTGTCCCAGCCCCAGCAAGGCTCTCTGTTCCCATCTGTTGGCGATGTCTTGTGGAGCATTTTTGCTAAGGAAAAGGTCATTGGCAAACAGGAGAGAACGGGAAAAGTAGTTTCTCATTTGGCATTGAAAAAAAAAAAGAACCCCAAAGTTTATCATGAGTGAGAACTGAGGGAATCCCTGTCTGCTTTAGGTATACTGATGCAAAGATAGGGACAGGTGGAACTGTTCGAAAGCGTCTCTTGAGCTGACAAGCAAGGGCACAGAGGAATTCGTCTTCTCTCTGCAGCCACAACTGCAAATCGACGGCAAAAGGACAGGCTTCCCTTCCTTTTCCCCTCTTAGGAAGTGATTTTTTTTTCTTTTAACACCAAAAGGGAAGAGAGGTTTCTGATTCTCACCTCAGGGTTTTGTTGTGTTTTGTTTTGATGCTCTAGAGCACAAGGCTGACAGTTGCAGCTGAGATCTTTGGAACCAAAGTGGGGCATGCTGAGCCCATTGTCTAGGCACCACGCCACTGAAGCAGGTGGAAGTGTGTCCCCCTCACAATCTGCTCATGAGCCAGGGTACAAGCCAGAAACCCCCTGTCGTGTTGCTGCACCATCCTGTCTTCTCAGCATCTCCTTACCTGATTTCTTTATTAGCCCAAAGGAAATAAAATAACAACAAAAACAACCTTTTTAAAAAATGTTATGTGAGCACACGTCAAATTTCCATGCACTGAAGCCCACACACCACTGCTTGGCAACTTCTTAGAATAAGAGCCCATCATTATCTGTCACCATAAGCCTAGCCTGCTTTGTTCTGTATTTTCCTATTTTCCTGCCCTCACCTGCTGTTCCTGTCACTTCCCTCAGCCTCCTTGCCTGCTCGGTCCAAGCTAGAACACCCTGTGTGTGGCAGAAGGACAGCCAAGCCAGTTCTGGAAGTTTGTATCTGCCTTCTGCCAGACACTTGGTCTCCTTTTTCTTTCCTCCTGATATTTCTGTTTCTCCTTTGTGTCAGTTTTGTGCCCTTTTGTTAGCAGCACTGTTGAGCAGGAAAGGCTGTAACTTGGTCCGAAGATTATCATTCTCCAGACTCTAGCTAGGACGTCTGACATTGACTTGAAACATTTACATATTCAGGAATGCCCCGGATCTTGCAAGAGCCTACACTCTGAAACCATTTTCACAAAATATGCAGCCTGCTTTTGAAATACTGCCTCTCCCAGTAACTACACACCTGACTCTGGTGGCTGGGATTCAGCTGCCACAAAACCGTCAGATTCTGTAAAGCAGGTGTGCGTCGCTCAAGCGGGAGGTGGTGTGAGCTTACAGGCTGACGTGCACCTGAGTCCTGTTTCCCAATAAACCTGTAGGTATTCCTGCACACTTACAGGTTCTTCTCAAGAAATGACTTGTTGCCTATTCAGTATTACAGATCTCTTTTTTTCTTTCATTAAAACACAAGGAGCAGCTGAGGAAAGTAAGACAAAGTGTTTTATTTCTGACAACATTAAATTTTAGGGAAAAAATTGTGTACATGTATTTGGAACTGTTGAAATGCCAAGTTTTCTGTACAAGTGTTTTTGTAATTAAACTTTTAGATTTTCTTTGTTTTTGAAGAAGTTGATATGCTTGCTTGACACTTGCCTCATTAAAACTTTTCTATGTTGAATCCACCTCATTCAATTTTCCCTGCATTGTAATGAAAAAAAGTCCTACCTCTGCCTTTTCATCTTAAAGACTTTGTCAACTCCACATTAATCATCAAGACTGTTATGCTTTTAAAACATTAACACATTCATTTTACTAATTGCTTATTCAAAATGTGTCTTAGCCTGTTTGAGAGTTCAACTCTTTTAATGTATGGTGTAACAATACAGTGAGCTGTAATTCATTTTAATGTAGCAGTGGTATTCTGGAGGCAACATGGAAGAAGTCTGATGTTCTTCCTTTTGACAAGAGATTAGTTGTCCTTAGATGCTTGCTTTTAAAAAAACCACTACTTAACCAATCAGAATCTTTTTTTTTAATATTTTATTTATTTATTTGACAGAGGGAGACACAGCGAGAGAGGGAACACAAGCAGGGGGAGTGGGAGAGGCAGAAGCAGACTCCCCACTAAGCAGGGAGCCCAATGCGGGGCTCTATCCCAGGACCCTGGGATCGTGACCTGAGCCAAAAGCAGATGCTTAACGACTGAGCCACCCAGGTGGCCCCAATCAAAATCATTTTTAAAGGAAATCTGTCAACCTATTCCCACCATGCTTTTAAAATCCTAGGGGCGAGAGAGAACCTGGCTTTCAAAGCCTGCTGCTCTCCAAGTAGCCAGTGGTATTGTGTTGGGCAAGACTTGCTTTGCTCCAGCTCCAGTTTCCTCTTCTGAAAGAACACATGCCTCGCAGCTCTCTTACACTGTTGTTAGAAAGCTTTAGGGAACAGAACTGACCATGCTTTGGAGGACACAAAGACTTGGTTACATGAGTGCCGAGAATTATTTATTGAGCCAACTTAGTTAGGATGGGCCTTGACTGTACGCTTAACAGAAACCCAAATCAGCAAAAACTTGAACAAGAAGTGCGTCTCTGTCATGGAAAAGTATTCCAAAGGTTGGCAGTCCAAGACCAGTATAATGGCTCCGGTCTGCACCACAACATGGCTCCTTTCTCAGGGTCACCTCATGGTCCAAAATAGCCACTTGACCATCAGCCATCCTTTGAAATTCCGGGCAGCATGAAGAAGAAAAGAGGGCGAAGACAAAATGGGCAAACACAGCTGAGTCAGCACCCTTTAAAGAATCTTCCTGGAAATCACACTCAACATTTCCAGAACTCAGTCACGTGACAGCGGCTCGCTATAAAGGAGGCCAAGAAATGTCACCTTTCCTTGGACGTTACTTCCCCCAATGATATACGAGTTACAGTCACTGAAGAAGGGGAAAATGAATACAGAGTAAGCAACTAACAGTTACGTGTTACTCCGTGCATGCACCAAAGCCAGCCCTGCTATATCAGTGAGCAGGGTGCATTATATTGCCTTTGCCTCTTGGCCATCCGAGAATTGGTCCTATACTTCCTTGGGACCCCACCCCCAACCCCGCCGCCAAACAGCGAAAAAGCCGAGAACTAGCTTCAGTCTGAGTTTGCCTTTCCTGTTGCCACCTTAGCTTGTCCCAAACCCCTCAACAGCTGGTGGCCAGTCCTGTTTGGTAAAAGTCAACATAAACAGGTGGTATTATTTCCCCCAGTTGTTTGTTCCCTTTCTCTAACTGCTCAGCATCTGCTGGATTAAAACAACACCAGGATAAACTTTCCCTGAGGGTGGGGGAATTGAAGCATTGCTTGGCGGAAAAGCTCATAGCTACTTCCTGCCTTCCAAAAGAATTTCCTGCCTTGCAACTGAGAGTTCACAGTCAAGGGCTTTTTCTTTGTTTCATTTATTTGCCTTTTGACACATACCCTGCACTCAGAATATCTATAGAAATAAACACTAGCTCATGAGCCAACTCTGGACTGAGAGAGCAAGTAAAATGTCAATGTCCATTCATCCCCTCATCCAGAAACCATTTCAGTATAGTTTTCATGGGAACGTGTGTCTACAGGGGAAAACTGCATAAAAAGTTCTAACATGGGGCACCTTGTATTAAGAGCTTTGATACAGGTAAATAATTTTTGGAGAGTGAAAGAATGGCTTGAATCTCACCTGACAGATGATTTTTCCATAATTGCAGGAGGGTTGGCAATGGGGAGTAGATCTGAGCCTTGAGGGTTCTGCATCTTAACTAATAAAACCCTTATCTGAAACATAAATATAAAAGTCTAGCTGATAACCATCAGAGTTTTTCTAGTAGAGGTTGAGATAGCTGGAAAGTAAGAGTAGTTGGATTAATTGTAACTTAGATGAATGGCTTTCAAAGTGTGCTTTTGACTTATTAATAGGCCATTAAATCAAGTCGGTCAAAAACATTTTTAAAAATAAAATGAACAGAGGGGCGCCTGGGTGGTGCAGTCGGTTAAGCGTCCGACTCTTGATACCAGGTCAGGTCTCAATCTCAGGGTTATGAGTTCAAGCCCTGCATTGGGCTCCAAGCTGCACTGGGTGTGAAGCCCACTTAAAAATTAATTAATTAAAATGAAGAGAAACTGTCAATACATATAGTAAGGGTAAGTATTATTTTGCAAAACTTTTTTCCCCACTTTAGTTCATACACATGTGCTAGGTTAGAATGTAAAATATGTTTCTTACCAAGGGGTCAAAATAAAGACGGTCCATGACGTTTCACTACCTCTGAAATTGGATGGAATTGCTGAGTTCCAGTTTGCTGGGCTCTGCAGTTTTCTACTGCGTGACCTTAGGCAAGTTGCTTAATGTAGTCAGTTTTCTTATCTGTTACCCAGGGATATTTATAGTTTCAATTGTGTAGAGTTTTATATGGATTAAATTAGCTAATCCGTGTAAAACATTTAGTGCCTGTCACAGAATAGACACCTAAATGTTAACTATTATAATTTGTGAAAGATTCAAGGGAAATGAGAACAATTAGACATACCATAGGCCAAGCACTCTCCTCTGCTTTTTATATAAATTATGTCATTTAATTCTAACCACAACGTTATAGAGTAGGACTACTGTACCCACTTTACAGGTAAGCCAATTAAGACTCAAAGATGATAAGCAATTTGCCCCTGGGAAGAGACAAAGAATGGATTTATACCCAGATAGTTCTGCCTCCACATTCCTCTGTAGCCAGACTGTCTTAGAGCTATTTAATGAGACTGACCTGAGTTCAGAGCAGTGGTGTAGTATGGTGGATGTGAGAACCAGAATTAGAACTACTCATCCAACAATATTTGCTGAATGTCTTTCTTTTGTCAGGAGATACTCTAGATCCCTGTCCCCATGGAGTTTATATCCTGCTAGGGGAAAAGAGACTATAAACAGCCTAACAAACTCTCCTCAGCTAGTTGCCAAAACAAGATGAAATGCTACAAAATAACTGATAGAGGAGAGGCTTCTCTGAAAAAGTAATGTTTAAAGACAGACCAGGCTGATTCCAAGGAGCCAGGCCTGTGAGGACTTAGGGAATAGAACGGCCGAAATCCTGAGGCAGGGATGAGCTGTGGAATTTCAAGGAAGAGAAAAACCCATAAGGCTGGAACAGAATACAAGAGAGGCGGAGTGGCTTTGAAGTTGCCAGGTAGGCAATACGAGATCGAGATCGTGTAGAGCCTTGTAAGGTGTGGTAAAGAGTTTAAATTGTATTGTAAGTGGTGTGTGAAGAGAGCTCTACACAAGTATGCAGCAAGATCTGATTCATATTGCTCAGGCATCACTCTGGCTGCCGTGTCCCGAACTGGGGAGGCAAGAGCAGAATCAGGCCAGTTAGAAGATTGGCACAGGGGGCGCCTGGTGGCGCAGTCGGTTAAGTGTCTGACTCTTGGTTTTGGCTCAGGTCGTGATCTCAGGGTCGTGAGATCGAGCTCCACATTGGGCTCTGCGCTCAACGCAGCCTGAGACTCTCCCTCTGTCCCTCCCACTGCACATGCTCACTTGCTTGCTCGCTCTCTCTCAAAAGAAATAAATCTTTAAAAAGAAGAAGAAAATGGGCCCCGGAGTCCAAGGCAGAAGTGGCCTGGAGTGGTGGCAGTGCGGACAGAAAAGAGCAGACAATTTCAGGATATATTTTCAAAGTGTAATGGACAGAAGTTGTGAAGAGAATGTGGAGAATGAAAAAAAAGAATTAGGAATAACTCCCTAAGAGGGGTGCCTGGGTGGCTCAGTCAATTGAGCATCAGACTCCTGATTTTGGCTCAGGTCATGATCTCAGAGTCCTGGGATCGAGCCTAGATGTTCTTGGCCTGAGTAACTGGGTAGTGCCATTACCTGAGATGGAATGGGCCTAAGGATGGAACATCATGGAGGAAAAAGTAAAAGTTCTATGTGGGACTTGCGAAATCTGAGAGTCAACCAGCAGATTAGTCCCTGGGCAAGACACTTAGATCTCTCTGCTATCCACTAAATGTTTCCTTTCAGCTCTTCAGTCTGTGGTTCTGTGAGAGTCTAATTTCAGGTCAGTGTTTGCTAACATTCCTTCTAGCCTCAGTACATGCACGCACATGAAGATCCAGCTACTCAAGCTGTTTGTTGAACTCTGAAATTAAGGAATGGTCTCTTTTTTAATTCTTCAAGCTCCTTAGGAAAAGAATTTTTCAAACCTTGCATTTGCATTTATTTAAGGTTGGCATAAAGCAGCTGAATGCTCTAGGATACAAAAATCATACCGTAACCTGATGGCTAGAAAATCCTGGGGCAAGTAATGGAAAGCGTCTGCTTGAAGGAGACTGGCCAGTATGTTTGGCGTCATTCAAAGAAGGGTAATGGGAGAAGACATCAGTGATACAGCCAAAAGGTTTATGGAATCAGCAAATGGGTTCCTGCCAGGGGTGCTTTTGCTATCTTCAAGGATAGACATTAACTCAAGGCAGCTGGGTCCAGGCACTGGAATGTAAGATAATAATCTGTTTTCCTTGGGGCTGCTGTATTTTTTTTTTTTTAATTTGGGTTTTTGTGTTTTTTTTAAGATTTTATTTTTAAGTAATCTCTACACCCAACGTGGGACTCAAACTCACGACCCGGAGATCAAGAGCCTCACTCTCCACTCCAGCCAGCCAGGTGCCCTCGGGGCTGCTGTATTTTTTAAGTGGACTTACACTTATCAAAAGAAGTTCTTATTTTTGAGGACAAACTAGTTTGTCATTATGGATTTTAGTCACCTCTCAGGAGAATGAATATTTTAGATATAGTCATTCATTCAAATATTTTCCAAATACATACTATGTGTTTGGGGTATAAAGCTGAGGACGTCTGTCTCCTCAAGAAGTTCACAATATAACAAAGAATAAACATGAAAGCTGACTTCAGTAGGATCTGATAAATTATCAAATGGCTGTAAGCAAACTGTTCTGGAAAACACAAAGGTTGTACTTGGGGGAGGTCAAAAAAGAGCTTTACCAAGATAACAGTTTGAGCTAAGCCTTAAAGAAAGTACAGTTGACCTGTGAACAACATGGCTTTCAACTACATGGATGTTTTTCAATAAATACAGTATAGTACTGTAAATGTATTGTAACATACAGCATATAATATATATAACATACAAAATATGTGTCCATTGACTATGTTATTGCTAAGACTTCAGGCGACAGCAGGCTATTAGTAAAACTGTTTTTGGGAGATCGCAGTTCTGTGTGGATTTTCGACTACACAGGGGCTTGATACCTAGCCCCTGGCATTGTTCAAGGGTCAACTGTAGTTCTTTAAGAGAAGCTAAAAATAGAACTGGTGATATGAGTGCATTTTTGCTGTACTCAAGTAATTCCTAGAACACAGGAATCCAGGGTATTAATAAAAAATATATATATAGTAAGATTTTTTTGAAAATGGATTATAAATGGGCCTTGAATGCCATACTAAGGGACTTAGCTTTTATTTGCCCAGGGTAAGACATCAAGGCTGTTTTTGCAAGGCAGTGATGGGAGATGAAGAAAAACTAGACCAGAAGTTCTTAACACGTTTTCTGCCATGAACCCATTTTTGCAATCTTATGAAGCCCCTGGACGCTTCTCAGAATAATGTTTTTAGGTGCATAAAATAAAATGTAGGATTACAAAGGACAGTAACTATATCAAAATACAGCTATCAGAATATTAAAAATGAGTTACACAGGAAAACTTGTGTTTCTTAAAGGATTAAATAACATAATCTAGCAGCAGCTCTAATAACTACCATAATTTTAAAGTAGTAATGATCATAAAAGGTATTTCAACATCTGCAACAGCTGTTACGTGGTAAAATACCTGTGTTTCTGCTGGTGGCAAGGTCACAGGGCCTGCCAATACTACTGGGCTCCGTTGCCAACATTTAAAATCCAAAAAAAGTGCAAAATTTCAGTTAGAGGTTTATGAAAATCAAGAAGCAACTTTTTTCCCCTGTTCATGTTTGCAATTCTTAGTCCTTGCTGGACTCCTGAATTCAAAGCAGTGTAGAGAGAGACTGGTTAGCAGGCTGTTAAAATAGGCAGGACACGAAGCAAGAAGTGTAGTGGGGGTGGTGAAGGAGCAGGTTGGAGAGACATCTGGGAATTTGACTTGGTTTCCCCCAACCCTCAGTGAGGGACCCCTCAAGGAAGAATTTGGGGGTAACACGCGGTCTGGCCAGACAGGCTCAGGAAGGCATAAACCGTTAAAGTAGCATAAACCCTCGCATCAACTGTCCAGGTTGCCGTAGAGTTTCATTCACAGGGTCAACTAGTATTTATTCTCCTCTGTGGCCGGTACAAGGAATGCAGCCGAACAGACCTGGTTCTTGCTTTCATGGAGCTTACTGTCTCATGGAGGAAACATGATTAAGCAAAGCTAAGTCGATAGGCTATCACCGTTGGGCTCAAAAGCAGGAAGAGAGTGGTGGTTCTGCAGAGACTGCTGGCAGGGAGTAGGACCTATTTTAGACTGTGGGGTCAGGGAAGACCTCTCCAAGGAAGTGACTCTTAAGATGAGATCAGAACAACGAGTAGGACTTAGGTAAGGAGTCAGGAAAAGAGCATGAAGCCCAGCCTCTGTCGGTGCTGTAGAGGGGCTAAATGAAAATCAGGGGAGGTGAGCAGAGGAAGCTTGGGGAAGGGTGGCAAAAGGCAGACAGGAGTTAGACCACAGAAGGTCTTTCAGCCATCCTAAGGACTTTGGGTATTGAGTGCAAGGGGACACCACTGAAGATACCAAAGAGGGAAGTGATAGAATCCAGTTTGTGGTTTTCAGAAATTCTTCCGGCTGCTCTGGGAAGAGTGGGTTGTAGGGAGCAAAGCATTGAAATAGGGAGGGAGGGTTTGGCTGTGGCTGAACCCCAGGAGAGATGGTGGTGGTGGGAGCTCCCACTGAGGCCGGAAGGAGAATGCAGGGGAGGAGAGGATGCAGCAAAGCTCTGTGGGCGACAGAAGGAACAAGATGAGTGACAGCTAGAGGTAGGAAGGTGGGAGGGGAGAGGGCAGCTGTGCACAAATCTCAGCTTCAAACAGATCCATAGAGGTGCCATTTGTTGGGATGGAAAGTCTGGAAGAGGAGCAGACGGGGCAGGCAGGAGTGTCTACAAATCAGAGATCTCTGTGGGCACGTTCATTTGAGTTGCAGGAGGGCAGGTGTTAAGCATCTATATAGTGACAATTCTAAAGCTTAAAGATAGGTCTGGACTCAGGGTGACATTTATGAAAGACCCCTAAGGAGGCGCTCAGTGTCGGCCCCTTCCCCTCAGATCCTGGCACAGAGCTACAGGCACAAAGACCCTGCCAACTTCTACCATCCCCACTAAAGATTTCACTCTTTGATCCTTGGCCCTGCTGTCAACTTTGACTATTTCTTTGTTCTGCCCTTGATACCAAAACAGCATCTGGACCCAGGTGCAACTTTCCAGTTGGCTTAAATCAGGCAGTATCCCTAAAGGTGTTCATTTAACTTGCAGAGGTTTCTCAAGTGGGATTTCTGCAGGGGGAGCTTTGCATCTATAAAGATGCTAAACAGCCTTGTGCCTTCCAGTGAAATACTGTCTGTTTATCACGGACGATTTTATAGCAAATATGATTGGGATATTTACTGATTGTTTCTTAGAACTGGAAGAAAATAACAGGACAGACCAAGGGAATTGCGACGACTAAACATGCTAACGACACAGGGGAAAGGGCTATAAATTTTAGAAAACGAAATTGTGATCATGCAAAGAAGAGGTTTCACTGTAGCCTGAAGATCTGACCCATGGCTAAATGGGGCCAAGATTAATCATGTCTTGGTCTTATACATAAGCCGAAGGATCTTTTCTAAAGATCATGTCTATTAAAGCAGGGAAGACTTTTCTGCAGGTAATACCATAATGAGCTGCAGGCATTTAATGAGAGACAAGTGCTATTGTTAAAGGGGTAACCTTCAGCATCTAATCTGGAAACGAAGTGGGCTTGCTTGCTCTGCAAAATGAGGCCCCAGTTCAGTCCACAAGATGAAGAGGACACTCACATTTCTAGATGCTCCGGTGCAGGCAAAACTGAAATCTTCTGGGTGAGGGAGAAAGGTGTTTGTTTTTGTTTTTATCATTAGGAAAGGACTTTACATGTTAGGAGCAAGGCCCTGACTCCAGGCTGCAGGCCTAGAGGCTTCTAAAGGCAGTCAAATAAAAACAGCATTCAGGAACAAGACAGCCTAAGGAGCTTGACATTTTTCCCAAAAACCTCCAAGGAATAGAGAGCGTTCTGAGGAGAGGAGCAGAGGAGCCTTGGCTTCCATCTCTGTCCCCGTGGCTGTCTCTGGCGTGGGGGACTGCTTGGCAAAAAAAAAAACATCACCAGTGTGACACCAGAAAAAGTGCCATCTCACCCTGTCCCTTGGTCTCCAGCCCCCAGAAGTCTCTCGTCCAAGGATTTATGTTGTGTCAGCTCTCACTTCGATATGCACTAGAAAGTGCCAGGATGCAAGCCTGACCCTCCTTCCCCCAAACTGTTATGCAGACAGGATGCTGCCTCCCGTCCTGGCCCCTGCTGCACCATCCTGCCCCACTTGCTGCTTCTCACAGTCTCCGGAGACAGAAGGCAGTAAGTAGGGGCAGGAAGGGAGCTTGCAGGGTCTCAGAGGCGGACACCCTCTAGATGCCTGAGCACCAGCTGCTTTGCCATGGGCCTGCCTTTCTGGGTAGGAGCAAGGGGAACCTCCAGCTTCCCCCGAATGTCCCTTTCTTAAACCTGCAGCAGCACAAAACAAGCCAGTTCATTGTGTTCTTGGATATAAATATTGATTCTAGGTGGTGTTAACATTCTGTTCATAAAAAGAATGTAACACATTTCTCCCACACCATATTAGACTGATGTGTTGTTTGGCCAAGAGAAGTACAGATTGCTGGCTTCTGCGGGGAAAATGTGGACATTTAAATGCATGCAGCTTGCGGACGTCTAGGGAGCATTCTGGGAATAGCAACCAGGTCCCTTCCTGGGTTCCGGCTCTGCCCTCCTCCGGCCAGTCTCTCCTCTCCCAGCTCCATTGTTGTCAAATGTCACTGGCATTTCTAATCGCTTGTCATTTGGGAAGATGCTTTCTTAGAATTAGATCTTGTTTCTCAAGGAAATGTGGGCAGTTGCTCTCTTCAGGAAGCCCACAGGGGCAAGGCCAAACATCTTTAGCTTTCTTCCCCTAGGGGAAATACCTGGGAGGTCCTGCTCTTCTGTTTTCTTTTCCCCCCTCCACGTGGGAGGGAAGGGCAAAGGCTTCAGACCAGAGGTGGTCCCTCCAAGCATTCCACCCAGGCTGAACCAAGCCCAAGACTCCAATGTGCTGGCTGCCTTGGCAAGGCGAATTCCCCACATTCCACCAGTGCTCTTGAGGGGGAAACTGAACTAATGAGAGAGTGGAATTCTTGATGTGTATGCTCGCTCACTCGGTGCCAGCACGTCTCACACGGACAGATCCTCATCCAGCATTTCGTAAGAGAGTGGTAGAGCCCATTTCCAGATGTGTGGGAGAGTTGCCCAGGACGGAAGGCCGTCGGGAGAGCCGGCGCCCTCTGCTGTTCTGGCCGGGAAGCACCACGACGGTGGGGAGGGACCTGGGGGCTCAAGAAAGCTGGCAGCTCAGATCAAGCCCACAGCAGGCCCGCGCTGCTCTGAGGAGGGCCTGCGGCTCCTTGCTAGTCAAACGTTGAGTCTGCAAGGAGCTGGCTTCCCTCCGTCTAGCTGGCTCTCTTTATGCTTCGTGGTTACGAACAAGCCAGAAATGAAGAGGATTTATAATAAAACCCCAGCCTCCCCCAGCATCCGCTGGTCCTGTTCCCGAGAAGGTGCGGAACAGTGGTGCTGCTGCTGCCCGCGAACCTGGCCAGCAGGCCCAGGCAAGGCGAGGCAAGGAGGGCAGCCTGCCCAGGGAGAGACCTCCCGCCCATCCGCGGCCCTCCGGCCACACCCTTGCCTAAGAACGCAGCTTCCAGAGGCCTTGCTGGCTCCGAAGGCTTCAGCCGAGGGGAGGTTGCCGCCGCCCCCACTCAGGCATACTGGCAGCCCCAAGGGGCCTCCAGAGCTGGCACAGCCGAGCGCCCAGCTCCGTTTACAAGCTGAGGCCGAGCTGCCGCCCCCTCTGCTCGCTGCCTGCCAAGACAGCAACACAGCAGTGGGTCCCCCGCTGGCTCCAGGGCCCGGCCTGCGGCTGCAGGGGAGACAGAAAGAGGGAGAGGGAGAGAAGCAGAGAGCAGTGCTGGTGAAAGATGACGTGGATGTGTTCAGGTGGGAGCGTGGGGAGTCTGGCGAACCACAACACTGCTTAGACGACCTTGCGGCTTTGCAAAACGGCACCGAACTGTCCGATTTTGGTTTGGGGGGGCAAGGTTTTCAATTAACTTATTTCTTTTACTTATTAATTTCTCTATTTTTGGCAAACCGAGCTCCTCCCTGCTGGGAGAAGAAAAACCCACCCTGCCGAGCAAACCCCTAACAACAATGCCCTTCCTGCTCTGGGACCAATTTCCAGGCTGCACGGCGGTCCTGACAAGGTCAACAAGCTGGAGCTGTAAGCAAAAGATCTTTATCTATGTGGGAAATAGGAAAATCATTGGACTGATAAAAGGAAATACGATAAATAGCATCTAAATTCCTGGCCGCATTCCCCCGGGGCCCCTCCTCTGCTGGAGAAAGTGCGCGGGGCAGGGATACATGTGCTGCTCCAGCATGTTTAAAAATAGCACACAGCACACAGCCCTTTCTTACCTTCCAGAAAGACTTCATTACCGGATCCTCAGCCCTGAGCCCGCAGAGCCGCTGCCGGCGCTTTCTTCTCCCCGTGCGGGGTTTTTCTTTGTTGAAGGCGTCCAGGCAGTGTGTGCGATACATTTCACTCCCGGGCCATGTCCTGCTCGGCTCGTTTCACTCGTGGCCCGTGGCCCGTCTGAAGCTCCAGGAAAGGCCATTGTATTTCATGGGGTGTTAATTCTGTTTATTCTCTGGGACTTGTGCGGTAATTTTGCACTCCCGCAAAACGAGCAACTTGAACCTGAAGCGGGGCCTCCCGCCCCCCCCCCCCCAGTGGGGTCCAGGCCCCAGGCCCCTCTAGCCCTCGCAACCAGCCCTCCTCCAGCTCAGGTGGCCAAAGAAAGCCTGGCTGTGGTTGGAGCAGGGAGACCTGGGCTCTCTTGCTGGCGCTGCTGGGACGGGGTGGGGCGGGTCTCTTCATCCCTTGGAGACTCGTTTTTCTCAGCTGTAAAATGGGGATTTAATTGGGCCCTACATACCTTGGAAGGCCGTTGCCGTACAACCATGACATCGTGCAAAAACATTCGGGTGGGTTCTCCGAAGACCTCGATGCTGTGACTCCCAACCCGGCCACTTCTATATCCGCTTGAAAGCCGGGTGACGTCTCCCGACCCTCTCTCCACTAGAACTGGGGCGGGGGAGATTCTGTACTGACCGTGAAGTCCACAGATAAGGCTGTGTCTTCACCATGCTGCTGGGATGTTCTAAATCTAGGACTCCTGCTACATTTACTGCTGGGCATTCTCCTCTCAGGAAGCAGCTTTCTCTTCTTGCCATTTATTTATTCACAGGGCCCGACCCTAAAAAGTACTGAACACAGAAAAAAAAACTAGATGCTCCCTTCTATCTCTGAATCTCTGGGTCTGGATCAAAATGCCCAAAGCCCATGCAGTTTCGAATAGGCTGTAAAGTTCTGTGTGAACTACATCTTGGATTATTTCCACCTGACCGAAAACCTGGATTCTTAGGGACCTTCCAGAGTATGCCCCACCCCCACCCCCTTGCTCACACCCCATCTGGACCTTGGCTTGGTGTTCCCTCTCCAGGAGCTAGGATGTCCCTCCTGGATCCACAGTTCCTTATCTCTGGCACCAGCTCTCTGAGGCCTTCCCCATCTGGCATTCTGCAGAATCCTCAAACCCAATTTGTCCAAAATGATATAGTCTCCCAAACCCACAGTTTCCCTTGTGTCTGCCGGCTCAGTTAAGAGCTCCCCTGCCCACTCACGCTAGAGAACCTGAAATCATCCCGCACGCTTCTCCCTGGATCATAACCCTCTTCCTGGCTCTGCCCCCACCTCCCTCATTCACAGAACACCCCGGATTCAGCCATCCCCAGGCCAGGCCTTTGTAAGGCCCTCAGTCCTCAGCTCTCCCCTGGGCTCCAACAATAGCTCTTGGGTTTGCTTTTCTTCTTTATTAACTAGTTCTGCAGTAGCTCCTACTGGCCTTGGTAGCTCTGGTCTCCCCGTAGTCCTCTCCCTAGTTCCCCCGTCTGTCCTGCCTACCACTATAAGAGCAATCTTTCTAGAATGCAAATCTAAGCTTGCAACGATCACTATTTAAATAATCATTCTGACAGTCGCTTTTGCTTTTATCGTCTTACTTAAGCCTTGTGATAATTCCAGATGATAAGCATTATCTTCCCCATTTTGCAGTTGAAACTGAGATTTGCTAGCTTAAAGGGCTCAAGGCCAGGTAGCTATTATGCCTTGCAAAAGCAGGATTTGAACCCACGTCTGTCTTAAACTGCAAAACCCACGTTCAAAGGGCGGCTAGCTCGGTGCCTGGCACACAGCAGGTGGACCACTGTTGGCCCTTCGTTCCCCCTTTGACAAACTTCAGTCTCTTTAGCAAGGTACAAAGGACCATTCCATCAGGCTGGCCAGTATCTCCAAAAGCGTCTCCTGCCACACCCCATGTCCTGTCATTCCCACCACACATCAGGCCACATCAGATCACTTGCTGTCCCCCAGACCCCCTGCTCCTTCCCAAGTGCGCCTTTTTGAAATCCTCTTTCCCATTGCTTGGCAGGCCTTTTCTCTCTCTATCCTTCCTCATCTGCAAGCACCAGGCCAGTGACACCTCCCCTGGGGTGCTTTTTCTGCTGCCTGAACAGAGAATGCACGGCTGTCCCTTTCGCCAACACCGCTTGTGGTTTATGGCTATTTGGACCCCAGTCATACTGGAGTGCAGTTCCTCGGGCCTTGTCCCTTCCCATCTTTGTATCCTCAGTGCCTGGCATGGTGCCTGGGACACAGTAGGCACGCAAAAGAAGTGTGTGGAGTTTCACTCAATCCCTCACCCTTCCTATGACGAATGCTTAATTTCATCCCTTTTGCAAAGGTTAGAATGTCTCCTAAGAATTGTTTGCATCACCTCTGCTCTCTGATTTCCACGCCCACCTTCACATTGATCTGCTCTTAAGGAAGGTCACCAGAGACCTGCCCATGACCAGATCCCCAGACACGCTCCACGCTCACCCTCCCTGCGCTCAGCAGCGCTGGGCACACCGGCCGCTCACTCCTTCAGTCACTCTTTCCCCTTGCCTTCCGGCATCAAAGTCTGCCATTCCCTCTTGCCTCTCCAGGCCCTGCTGGTCCTCGGCTGACCCCTAGGAACAGAGTGCCGCGGGGCTCTGTCCTTGGCTCCATTCTCTTCCCTCTCTACATTCCGTTCCTGAATGGGCATGTTGATTCCCATGGTTTAAAATATTACCTCCATCTTCAGCTCTTAGCTCCAGATCCAAATATTTAACAACCTGTGTGATTTCATTTAATCATTTAGCTGATTCTTAGGTATCTAGGACTTTCAAAGGCTAACAGTGATTCTCAGTTTTATCCCCCAAACCTTTCCTCCCTCAGTCCTGCCCCTTTCAGTAAAAGGCACAACATCATGGGCCCCCTTTCTGGGATCTTGGGAGCAACTTATCTAGGAAGAAGGTACCTTGGAAGAGGGCTCCAATCTAGGGAAGTCTAAATATCATGGTTTCCTACATCTGACTTGGGAAAATGATTCCTTAACCTGGGATCCAATGCCCAACAGGATCTGGCCCCAGCCTACCTTCCATCCTGCCCCTAGACCAGAAATGGGCAAACTATAGTCCACCAGCCAAGTCTGTCCCACCACGTGTGTTTGTACAGCCTATAAGCAAAGAATGATTTTTAGATCTTCAAATGGTTGGAAAATATCAAGAGAAGGATAACATTTTGTGACACATGAAAATTATATGAAATTCAAATTTCAAAGCTGTACTGGAACACAGCCATGTTCCTTGGTGTACTTTATTATTTATGGTTGCTTTCCAGCTACAATGGCACCGTTGAGTCCTTGGAACAGAGAACATATGACCTGCAGAGCCTAAAGTATTTACTCTCTGGATGTCTACAGAAGAAGACTGCTGACCTCTTGCTATGGTCTGAATGTTTATATCCCCCACGAATTCGTATGTTGAAATTCGAACCCCCAGTGTGATGGTATTAGAAGGTGGGGCCTTTGGGAGGTAATTAGGTCATGAGAGTGGAGCCCTCATGAATGGGATTAGTCTTTTTGTTGTTGTTTTTTGTGTGTGTGCTGAAACCTGGGATTAGTGTCTTTATAAGAGACTCCAGAGAAGATCCCTCACCCCTTCTGCCATGTGTGGACACAATGAAAAGGACCATTTCTGGGTTAGGATGCTGGCTTTCATCAGACACAGAATCTGCCAGTGGCTGGATCTTGAATTTTCCCATCTCCAGAGCGGTGAGAAATAGATTTCTGTTGTTTATAAGCCACCCAAGCTGTGGAATTTTGTGACAGATAGCAGCCCCAGTGGATTATACCCCTGCGCTGGATGCACCAAGCCATCCCCTGCCCCCTAAATGTACCTTGCAATTTCCAGTTTTGTACTCACTGCTCTCTATTCCTCTCCATTTAATCCTACCTGCCCTCAGGCCTTTCCAATACAGCATCTTCTAGAATCTTCCATATCTCCTTCACCCAGTGACTTCTCATTCTTCTCTTAACACCTCCAGTAAAACATAAGGTCAGTGGACTTCCCACTCAGGGCCTCGTCCTCACTGTTAGCTTTTCTGAAGCATAGGTCACGTGTCCTTTCCAGACTGGGAGCAAGGTGAGGGCGGGTCAGTGTCTTCATCTTGCACCCGGGGCTCAGCACAAGGCCTAGCAACACTGTAAGTGCTTAGAAAGTAGGTGTCCACATACTCCTTTCCAATGCTCTCATCTGTCCTGACATCCTCTCTTTAAGCCTGAGAAAGAGCTGCCCGTTTATTTACTTAGGTATTCTATTTTTAAGGAAGAAGCAAATTGTATATAAGTTCCCTCTAGTTTACCCCCAGGAGGTGTTGAAGACAGGGTGGTGGGCTGAGTGGGAGGGGGGTGAGGAGGAGGGGTGCGAGTGGGGGGCAGTGAGGCAGACAAGGCCCCGGCTCCCACCCCAGCGCAGCCCTCCTCCCTCATTCCGCTACTCCACCTCCCCTTCATCCACTTCACCACCTAGAAAATTGAGTGAAAATTGGGTATCCGCCTGAGCAGAGAAGTCCCTGAAATTCTTTCTAGCTCCCAAACATAAGGATCCCGTTTCTCCTAAAAGCCGTCAGCGTGGTGACAGTCCCTGAGCTCAGCCTGAGCCGGGCCTGCTCGAGCACCAGCCCGGCGAGGCCTCCCCGCTCGGTCCCCATTTCACACACAGCCCCTCTCAGGAAGAGACATTCTTGTCACCACTTGGAGGCCAGGAGATGACACCCAAAGCGGATTCGCCTGAGCAGGGCCAGTTTGTCACATGATCCCAGGAGTGCCGGTCACACCATGGCCTGGGGCGTGGTGCTCCCTGGGATCCTCACATGTCAGCAGATCTCCAGCTTTAATGTTTGAATCACCTGGGGATCTTGTTAAAACAGATTTTGATTCAGTCAATCTGAGGTAGGACCCAAATTCTGTATTTTTAACAAGCTCCCAAGTGATATGGATGCTGCTGGTCTCTGAACCCCACTTTGAATAGCAAGGTAGTGTACAACCTGTGCAGCTGTCTATGGCAATCCTGACAAGCACACAAGTCAAAAGCAGCAGAGCCAGGACTTAAATTTAGGTCTTGGGCTCAAAGTACCGTGTACTCTACGCTAAGCCAGGACCTTACAAAAACCACCTCTATTCAGGGCACATGGGTCCCTGGGGATGTAGAGACAGTTTGATAAGGAAAGACTTACTAAAGAGAAACTGAGTCAGGAGTCTCAGTCTGGCCAAGAGTCCTCAGCCAGGGCCTTTTGCAGCATCAGTGTGGGAGCCCTGTGGGAATAAGAAGAAGCTGAGGGACTGCACACGTAGCCTACTGGCCATCCGGGGCCAGGAGGAATGAGGAGAAGCAGCTGGGCTCTCGGTTCTGCAGATCCTCAGGCAGCTAATGAGCAGGGCATCCTTCCATGCAGGTGCTGAGAAGTAGGATGAGGTTTGCAAGGCGAGAGGAGCACTGAGCTGCAGCCTGGGAGACCTCGTTCCCAGGATCCTCCCTGCCGCAGCTGAGCTGGCTCAGGGCCTGTTTCTGTTTACTTGGAATAGTCTGACATTTTGCAAGGAACTCCTTGCGCGTGGGGGCTTCCTCTGGCCTCTCAGAGGTAATTGCCCGAGAAGCCCAGGTGCTCCCCACTGGAGCTGGAGTCTCAGGTGGGGAAATCAACACGACCTCATATCCGGGGGAAAGCCCTGTAAACTAGAGATTGCTGCGCCAATGCCAGGAGTCCCGGGTGGCAGGTGGGCCTGCGAGGAGGTGCCGTGTTGGAGGGGCGTCCGAGGGTGAGGGTGGAAGAAGGACTTCTGGGCAGGAAGAAGGACTTCTGGAGGCCTCGGGGGAAACTGGCAGCAGAGAACTGGGCGTACTGACAGAGGAGGGGACAGAGGAAGCCGCTAACCCCCAGGTGGGGTTAGAACTGGGGGTAAGTGCTAGCCTGCCACTCACTGGCTTCTGCAAGTTCTCTGCAGTTCTGAGAGTTCTGTTGTCTCGTGTGTCCATGGGGGCAACAGAGCCACAGGGCCTGGAACATTTCCACCCAGTTATTGTGAGGCTTACGCGTTCGTGGGGGGGCCTGGCACAGGGCACGTGAGTCAGGCCACTGAACACTGAGCAAGGCCTCAGCTGGGAAGTTTACTCAGAGGCTTTGTCCTCCCCAACAGGGCTGATGCTGGAAGAGCCCTCCAGGGCCAGAGTGAAGATGAAGCCTCTGCTGGGGCTGATTCCTGAAGCCAGTGGCCGCTCAGAAGCATCTCCCCTCCAAGCAGGGGCTCAGGGCTGCCCGGGCCCCAGACGCCCGGCCAGATGGAGTGAGGGCCCAGCAGGACCATGTCTGCGCATCACCGTGAGCCCAGTGGGCGAGGCCTTGGGGCTCTGCAGCGCACCAGCACACCCTCGGCTTCCGCAGCCGTGGGCGGGAGACCCAGGGAGACACACTGGCCTCTGCATCCTCACCAGGCCATTGTTCCAGAAACTCAGGACAGCTCCTCTGGATTCACCAGCTAGAGAAACGTGATGGGAATAAGGACACAAAGCAGGCTGCTGCAGGGCCTGTGGGCTCCGAGGCTCGGAGGCAGAAGCCTGAGGTTGCACGGGAGCGGGTGGTGGAGCCACGCCGGGCGATGGCCCGTACCTCCTTCTTGACACTTGCTCTCTCCTTGAACAGGCCATAGAGCTGCTATTTCCAGATGCAATCATTTCCATCTTCTGGTTCTAACTGGCTCCCAGGACAGCTCTCCCGAAATTGAGAGCCAGGGCACCTGTCCCCCGGAGTCTGCCAGCCGCTGGGATAAATGTCCCGTTTCTTCAACCATTTTGGCCTCCACCTACAGTTGCTAGAGTTAGCCAAAAAAAAGTAATTAGTTAGTTAATTAATTAATACAGGACACCCAGTTAAGTTTGAATTTCAGATAAACAATGAATAATTTTTTAGTATAAGTACATCTTATGCAATATTGGGGACAAGTTTATACTAAAAAAATTCCTTGCTGTTTTCTGAGATTCAAATTTAACTGGGTGTCCTGTGTTTTATCTAGTAACCCTATGTACAACCTGCTTCCCATCCTGGCTAAACCCTCTCTGGAAAGTGCTGGAGAAGGTTCAGGAACATCCCAGGGGTTCGAGTTTGCGTCGGGGTGTCCTTAATGGGCAGCCCCTACCCCCATCACAGCCGGGCATCCGCCCTCCCCTGCAGGATCGCTTCCCTCTGAGCCAGTGGTTGGTGTGTGATGGAGCAGGGCAGAGAGTGCCTCTCCCGCCAGGCTTCAGCTCTGGACTGGCCTCTGAGCCCAGATGGTGTTTCTGGTCCCTGCACTTCCTTTCCAGCTGAAGCGGGAGCCTGCCCTCTTGATTCCTCCTCTTTCTTGCTATTCATTACCGCCACTCAGCCACTTTGCCTTTGTTGCTGAACATCTAGAACACAATTTATTCTTCTCTTCCCCCGAAGTGGGAGTTCTGGGAAGGGAGCCAAGGATTTGAGAAGGGCCACTGCAAGGCAGAGCTCCACGTGGAGTGCCCTCCCCCCACTCCGTGTTCTGATTTTCTACCTGTAGCATGGGTGTGACCTGCTGGACGCCCCGAGCAGTGGTCCCCAGACCCCCGTGGGAGTGGTCGTTGCAGGAGGAAGTGTTCTAAAGATGCCAGGCTTGGCCTCCGTGGGCATGTGTTCAGTGCCCACTCTACACCAGCCACGAGCTCGGTGGGCACCTCCATGCCAGGGCTGCCGAGGGACAAAGGCAGAGGGGCCCCTTCCTCCTCCTCCTCCTGCCCCTTCCCCTCCGGGAGGACAGAGGCCAGCCAGGCGGGGCACACACCAGCTCTGGGGAAGCCAGTCCCATGACAGACCTCTCCCCAACATCTCCCTTCCCTGGGCCTGGGGGGATGCTCCCCTGCTGCAGGCTGAGGGAAGGATCGTGTGAAAGTGATCCATCAGGATGCACTCCGTGGAGAAGGGAACAGCAGAAGAATGAGGACGTGGGACAGGGAAGCAAAGAAAAGGAAGTCAAGCCAGAGCGTGGCACCAAGCAAAGTTGCACAGAGGGTGACTTTGGCCCAATCCCATGGGAAGCCCGGGGACACCTCAGAGTTGTCCCAATCATGGGCGAGGGAGCTGGGGTGTTGACAGCTCTGCACTGCTGGTCCTTGGGAGCGGTAGATCTCCAGGCACTTCCTGTGCTGGGTGCAGGCGGAGTGGTTCTGGAAGCCTGGGGCTGGCCTCCAACACAGGGCTTAAAGGCACAGGGGCAGACTAAGGCAGGGGGACCTGAGGAGGGAAGGCGTGGGGGCTGGTGCTGGGTGCGGGAAGGCAGAAGGAGGGAGGGGCAGGTTGAGTGCCTTTGGGCGGCCCATGCAAAGCTCACCTCTGTGAGTCTGAGTTTCCCTCAGGAAAAAGCTTCCCTAAAAAAGCAAGTACCACCCAGCCCTGGCGCCCCACCCCCACTGTCTCCAGTTCCAAAGCTATTTCTGTTTTACTCGAATAACAATAAGCCCATTGTGCACACTTCCTGACTACACTGCTCAGAATGGCCCAGAGGAGAGGGGCAGGTCCCAGGTCAGAGGGCCCACCTCAGGCCATGCACTCAGACTGAGCCTGCATGTGGGAAGAGACCCCGGCTCCCAGGCTTGGCCACTGCTGTTCCACGTCTGATGCAGCAGCTGCCAGGGTTGTGCTGTCAGGGTCCGCTTCTGGTGAGAGCTGCAGAAAGCTGAGGACCCGCTGGGGACTTCCTGAGCACCTGAGGGGCACCAGATCCTGCGCCAGGCCCTTTGCATGCCTTATTTCATTTCCCTCCTGCCCCGCCCCACAATGTAGCTACGACCAGCCCTTCATTCAGATAAGGAGACTTGAGCGTCTGATCTGAATGGATGGGCATGGCCGCTAAGCAGTGGTGTCATGTTCAGATCCAGGCCTGCTGGCCCCCACGGCTCGGAGCTTTCTGCGCCTCCCAGGTCCTGTCGCCGGGAGTCCGTGCCGGTGTCCGTAAGAGGTAGAGGCACCAAGCTAGGACGGGGTGGGCCGGGCCTGTAGCTGCCTGGGCGCCAGCAAAGCAGGGCACACCCAAATGAGAAGTTCTGGAGAAATTATTCATTTAAAAAAATCATCTCAGAGTCATAATGGAAAAAGACCATTGTAGGACTTCCTTACTCTTATTTTGTGGTTTAGGACTAGCTTTATTATAATTTGCACATGAGAAGTGGGGGGTACCTTATTCTTTTCCGGACTTAGGGCTCCTAAGTAAAGATCTTCCTCTGCCCCTGGGACCCGTTTGTTCACTTAGCACAGATGAACGGTGTACCTCCCATCAGCCAGGCCTGTGCCCTCCATCAGGGATACAGCAGTTTCCACTTTCCACTTCCCCATCTGCTCTTGGGAACGATCATACATACTGACATGCATTATACACTGTAAAGAGCTGTGCACTTCACCTCCAAGAGCCATGGGCTTTCTTCCTCTCCACTTCCCTCAACATGAAGCCATCCCATGACCAGACAGAAAGACTCCTTCCTCTGAATACACATGGTGCTCCAGCTGGGCCTCCTGCGGCTGCGGACACCCTTTGCTGAACGTGACAGCAGTTCGTTCAGGCTCCCAGGGTAGGAATCAGTCCGATTCCCCAGCATCCAGTCCAGGCCCACCTATGTGGCAGCCACTCTGGAAATACATATCGGTTCAAGCACTCTGAATTGGGTTGACCTCAATCACTATAGAGCCACAGGGGGGCATGGGTTTCTAAGAGCGGGGTTGGGTTACCTGCACAGGTGGGAGAACCAGGGGGACACATTAGCCTCCGCACCCGCACCGGGCCATGTTCCTAAGGCCTCCCCAGGCTGGGAGGCAGGCCGGGCTCTTGTCGCCTGGCTACCCAAGCATGGCCAAAACCCAGTGCTGCACCTAAGCCCAGGCTTCATTCGGACAGAGACTCCGGTCCCCTTCTTGGATGGCCCTGAGTGGGTGGAAGGCCTAGAACACAGTGGCAGGCAAAACCCCTCCGACTCCAGTGGCTGAGATGAAGGGAAACCTCTAACTCATTTGCTAAAGTGCAGCTTAAATGTATTGGGGGTAAGGAGGCTGCTCTCAGCTAAGAGCTTCTACATCAATTATGAATCTCTTCCAATTTCCAGCCTGACCTCCTTGGACAGACCTGCCCAGGTTCCCCAGGCTGGCGTGGGGAGGCCCAAGACCCCAGCATCATGCCTGACCTCGCCAGGTGCAGGGTCTCTGGGTAGGGTTCAAGTGCTGGGCGGGCCCAGCACGACAAAGCTGCCTCCAGCAGGCGTCTAGCCTTACAAGTGTGGAGCCAGAACAGACTGGCTCACTGGAGGCTGGTGTGCATCCCTGCACCAGAGGCCTGCCCAGGAGCTTCCCAGAACACTGAAGCACAGGCAGAAGTCACAGCCCTGGGGGCCATTAAAGGCAAGTCCCTGAGCTTTCAGCCAATTACGTAGGGCAGAAATGCAGAGAAGCTGTCCACACACTCTACAAAACCCAGCACCGCCCTTGCTTACTTGCTTCCTTCCTCCCTGAATAATTGGATAATTCACTCCAAAGCCATTAGGTCTCCTTCCCCTTCCCCAATACATACTGAAGGCAGCAAGAGGGTTGGCATGGAGCAGGGAGATGGCCAAGTGAAGTGGTGGCCACGAGGTCAAGAGATTGGCTACTTACAAAGGGATCAAGCAATAAGTAAACTCATCGAGGATGGTGGGAGCCAGATTTCTCACTGTTGGAGAAGGAAGGTGCAAACATGGAAAGGGAAGAAGCTAAAATGAATCCTGTGGTGGTGGGTTGGAAATAGAGGTATTGATGTGACTTATGGTTTTCAATATATAGATATAGAAATATGTATAAATATATGTACATACACACCCATTCTATAGCTCTGACCACTAACAGGGCCTGGGAAGACAACCCCCCCAAGAGCAATGAGCAAATCTAGAAGCCAAATCTGTTTGTAAATGCCATTCTCCACTAAAAGGAACCAGGGCTCTTTGGAAAAAGGGCTGATGCCAGGGCTGGGTCAGGAGAAGTAGACCCTCTGAAACATCTATCATTTCAGACAGAAAGCAGTCAAGAGAATGATGGAGACATGTCGACAGGAGACAAGATACTATCCAGAATATATAAAGTATTCCTACACACAATGACAAAAAATCAAACGACCCAGTTAAAATACAGGCAGAGGACTTGAATAGATATTACTTCAAAGAAGATATACAAACAGCTGAGATGTCTGTGTGGCTCAGGCAGTTAGGCATCTGCCTTCAGCTCAGGTCATGATCCCAGGGTCCTGGAATCGATCCCCACGTCAGGGTCCCTGCTCGGCGGGGAGTCTGCTTCTCCCTCTGTCTGCCGCTCCCCCTGCTTGTGCTCAATCCCTCTTAAATAAATAAATAAATAAATAAACAAATAAATAAAATCTTAAAAAAAGAAGACATACAAATAGCCAATAAGCACAGGGAAAAAATGTTCAACATCAGTAATCATTAGGGAAATACAAATCAAAACCATAATGAGATACCACCTCACATGAATTAGGATGGCTATTATCAAAAAACAGGAAATAACGAGTGTTGGCAAGGATTGAAGAAATTGGAACACTTTTCCACTGTTGGTGTGGTCACTATGGAAAGCAGTACGGTGGTTCCTCAAAAAATTGAAAATAGAATTACTATATGATCCAGCAATTTCACTTCCAGGTAGCTACCCAAAAGCATTAAAAGCAGGACTCAAAGAAACTCAAAGTATGCTCATGTTCCTAGCAACATTATCCACAACAGCCAAAAGGTGGAAGCAACCTCGGTGTCCCATGGACAGAAAATGAGGTCTGTGCATATACCTGGATATTATTCAGCCTTAAAAAGGAAGGACATTCTGACATATGCTGTAACATGGATAAACCTCAGACAGTATGCTAAGTGAAATAGGTTAGTCACAAAAGGACAAATACTGAACGATTTCACTTCTGTGAGGTGCTGAGAGGAGTCCGATTCATAGACACAGAATAACGGTGGTTGCCAGGGACTGAGGGAGTGACAAATAGGGAGCTATTGTTTAAAGGGTACAGAGCTTCAATTTTGTAAGATGAAAAGAATCTGGAGATGGATGGTGGTGATATGACGTCACAATGCCAATGTCATCGATGCCACTAAAACTGCACATTGAAATGTTTAAGCCGATCGGTTTTTATCTTATGTGTATTTTATCACAATTAAAAATATGTTCTTAGAGGACACAAAAGTCAACTCGAAAGGCTTCTGATGGCCAAGTCTGGGACAATTTGAGCATCAAAATAAATAGTGATAGAATCCATTAGTCCATATTAACATAAAGAAGTAAATGAATAGGGTGCCTGGCTGGTTCAGTTGATGCGACTCTTGTTCTCGGGGTTGTGAGTTTGAGCCCCATGTTGGGTGTAGAGATTACTTAAAAATAAAATCTTAAAAAAAGAAGAAGTAAATGACTAGACACAAGAGAAGAACAGAAAGCTCTTCCTTAGAGTAGAATGCCACTTGAAAACTAGAGACAAGATCATGGAATCTGAAAACCATTATTTTGCAACCGTTGTAGAAATAGTTGATTCAGGCAAGAATCATCCGTGGATGCTGAAACTGTTGGGTGAAATTTTCATGAGAAAGACGATATTTATACAATCTCAAACTCTCTTCCTGCAAAATATTTATTAATTACTTATAAATTGATAAGTGCATTATACTTATTAATTAATTTAACAGTGAAGAAGCCCAGCAGACAGCATCTTAACCAAGTGTTAAAAGTTAACGTCCCCAGTAGTGGGACATATTGACTGTGTACAAGATGTTAGGATGCATGGGAAGCACACAGCGTCCCTTCTGTGCTATTCCTGCCAAAAACGAGTAACATCAGATAAACTCAAATTGAGGGACATTCTACAAAACAACCAGACTGTAATCTTCATAAGTGTCAGAGTCAGGAAAGAAAAGATTGATGAACTGCCTCAAACTGCAGGAGGCTAAGGAAGCGGGACAACTAAGTGTAACACGTGAGCATGGATTGGACCCTTTGGATATGAAGGGCAATGATTGGGATCATTGGCAAAATTGAATTGGGTCTATTGATTAGACAGGAGTAACATAGTGCCCTGATTTCACTGGTTGTAATGTGGTTTTGGTGAGAGAGTGTATGCCATAACTTATTCTCAAATGGTTCCAAAATAATTTCTTTCTTCTTCTTCTCTCTCTCTCTTTCTTTTTCTTTCTTCCTTTTTTCTACCAATGTATCTCCTGTGTGTCCCACTCCTGGGGACATACTAAATAGACAAAAGTGCTTATGTCTACCAAAGTCATGTAGAAGAATATCGATAGCAGCGTATTTGTCATAGCCCCTGTGGTTAAGAACTACCTGTTGTCAGTCTGCTCAGGCTGCCATAACAGAAACCACAGACCGGGGGGCTTCAACAACAGACATTTATTTTCTCACAGTCCTGGAGCTGGAAGTCCAAGATCAAGGTACCAGTAGGGTTGGTTTCTGATGAGACCTCTCTCCTTAGCTTGCAGGTGGCTGCCTTCTTGCTATCCTGGGGGCCTCATCTCAATGTGCTCGCACTCCTGGTGTCTTTTCCTCTTCTTATAAGGACACCAGTCCTATTGGATTAGGGCCCCATCCTCGTGATCTCATTTAACCTTAGTTACCTCCTTAAAGACCCAATTTCCAAATACAGTCACACCAGGGCTACGGCTTCAACCCATGAATTTGGGGGACATACAATTCAGCCCATAGCACTACCCAAATGCCCATTACCAGTGGAAGGTATACATAGGGTATCTTTGTACAATGAAATACTACACAGCAACAAGAATGAACAAAATACTAACACACATAACAGAATGGATGAGTTTCACAGACATAATGTTGAACAAAAGCACCCAGACACAAAAGAACACACAGTATATGATTTCATGTCTATGAAGGTCAAGAACACAAAAAGCTGATCTACAGTGCGGTTTGTCAAATGATGGAGTGGGAGGTCTGCCTGAAAGGAGCATGAGGGAGACTTCAGGGGTACCCAAATGTTCTCTGTCTCAGTCTGAGTCGTACACAAGGGTGCTCACGTGTATAAAAATCAAACCGAAAATGTGGAAGCAACCCACGCGTGCACTGACCGATGAGCGGAAGAGCAACCGGTATGCATGTAGAGCGGACTATTATTCAGCTTTAAAAGGAAGGCAATTCTGCCATCCCTATTCTAGTCTGGATGAAATCTTAAGGTCATGACGCTAAATGAAATAAGCCCGTCATGCAAGACAAATACTGCTTGATTCCACTTAGATGAGGTGCCTAGAGCAGTCACAGAGAGACAGAAAGTAGAATGATAGCTGCCAGGGTCTGGGGGGTTCAGGCAAAGGAGGAGGTACTGATTAATGGGTACATGGTTTCAGTTTTACCTGATGAAAGAGTCCTGCATGTGGGTGGTGGTGATGGTCCTACAACATTAGGAATGTATTTAATACCACTGAACTGTACGCTCAGAAATGGCCACCATAGTAAACGTTATGTTAACTATTATACTGCAATAAAAAATTGGACGGGGCGCCTGGGTGGCTCGGTCGCTAAGCGTCTGCCTTCGGCTCAGGTCATGATCCCAGGGTCCTGGGATCGAGCCCCACATGGGGCTCCCTGCTCGGCGGGAAGCCTGCTTCTCCCTCCCCCACTCCCCCTGCTTGTGTTCCCTCTCTCTTTGTGTCTCTCTCTGTCAAATAAATAAAATCTTTTTTAAAAATTGAAGAAAAAAATCAGTCAAAGTGTAGCATAAGATGTGTATGGTAAATTGTATAAAACCTGTATTTCCTATTAAAAAAACACACAAAGAAATGTGGAGGGTAGTGAGCTGAAATGTGAGGAGAGTGTATGGTATGGGGAGGGAATAGGAGGGCTTGTGGAAAGAGGCTGGAAGGGAGGCTGGCCCTGGTCCCAGGCCCTGGCAGTGAGCTTGGATTTTTTTCCTTGTAAGGAGTTTGGATTTTCCCTCAAGAGCAATGGGAAGCCATCGAAGTGGTGTAAGCAGGAAGTGACATGATCACACTGCATTTTATCTTATTTTATTTTTAAAGATTTTATTTATTTGAGAAAGAAAGAGGGTGCGGAGGGGTAGAGGGAGAGGGAGAAGCAGACTCCCCGCAGGGCACTGATCCCCCCCACCCCTACTCAGGCTCCATCCCAGGACCCTGAGGTCGTGACCTGAGCCAAAGTCAGATGCTTAACTGACTGAGCCACCCAGGAGCCCCCACACTGCATTTTTAAAGGCCCTTCTGGCTGTAGAGGGCTCTGCAGACTAGAGGGGCGGGAGCGAGGGCGGGGTATAAACGTAGCCGCAGCAGCTAATCACTGCCCGCCCCAAGCCTCTATTGCTAAAGTTCTAACCCTGTGGCCTGGAACGTGAGAACAGGCTCAGGCTTCCAGGACAGAGTCATGTACCACGTGGCTAATTTAGCCTGCCTGAGACTCAGTTTCTTCATCTATAAAATGGGGCTAATGCCTTTCTAATAGAGTTGTTACACACGGTAACTGAGATGTTGAACGTAGAACACTTAGCCTAATGTCTGGCACTGGTAGATGGTTAGCAAATATTTCCTTCACCCCATCCCTTCACCCCCCTCACAAACACATGGTCTGGCCCTGCCCTCTGCAGTCAGATCTTCCTAAGGATCTTGGGCTGAGCAGCTAGTCCCAACACAGTGTGAACTGGCATCCAGAGTTCTTACTTTGGCGGGAGCTCTTGGAGCTGAAAAAGTCTTCGGTTCCCTAAGGAAGGGAGTCCAAATGGTAGAAGCCGGCCGGGGAGATCCTGTGGGCTCAGTCTTCCACAGGTGAGCATCTGTGATCAACTCTGATTCTATCACCCCATCCCAACCTCTCTCAAAAGCACCAGTGGCTCCCCAGCCATTACCCACGGGATAAAATCCCACCTCGTCAGCCAGGTTCTCAAGGCCCTTAGTGATCTAGCCCCTTCTGCCCTCATCATTCATGCCATGAACCTGCCCCAGGCCCTCCACTCTGTGTCTGTGCCCAGGCCATAACCTGGGTCTGGAACACCTTCCCTCACCCTCGGCTTATCCCCATTACTCATCAGCCTTCTTGTTAGAGGCCATCTGGGTCTCTCCCGGAATACACTTTGCAGTCATTTATGTCTGTGTTTTCCCATAGGCTCCGGGCATCTGGTGGCAGGGTCCACGCCCGAGCCATCTCCAGGACACTCGCCGCAGAGCCTCGCCCAGTGGCTTGCACAGGGCCACAGCTCAAACGTCTCCTTGGAGAGAACGAGAGCTGGGCTTCTAAACCCAAGCCTTGCCCAGATCAGAGCAGTAACGAAGGTTGGAAAAGCGGGGCTGCACTGCTCCCATGGGATCCCGGGGGGAGTTCCAGAGCTCCCCCAGGGATGCTATGCTTTTGTCCTTGGCGCACAGGCAGCTTGGCGGCTGTTTGCTCCTCCCTTTGGCCATTCTCAATATGCAAAGACAGTGCGTTTATCTCCCATCTGCTGAACTGCTTGGATGATCTCACCCGGCACTGCCCAAAAGAGCCCTGAAACAGCAGCTTGCAAAGTGCCCCAGAGATGCTGCGGGCGATGCCTCCACCCACTTCCTTCTAGAACCCAGCCTCCAATCACACAGCAACGGACCAAGCCAAATGCCCAGGACCATTCTCCTAGGCCCATCCATTGCTTTTTTGTCCAGGCTTTGCCTCGGTGATAGAGAAGAAAGATGGAGACAGTCAGGGAAAGCTTCTGGTGGAGGAAGCCTCAGATGTGGTTGAAGGAGGGAAGAGATGCGGGGCAGAAGCAGGGAGAAGACCGGCGTGTGGGTGAGGATACCCCGTCGTGTGTACAGACGCGTGCCCATGAGGTAGGGAGACAGGCTTGGCAGAAAGAGGCCTGGGGCTCCAGCACTTCCTATGCCACTGTGTGCCCGCTGCAAAAGCAGGACAGGGGGCTTTATTCCCATTGTCCAGAGGAGAAAATTGAGGCTTAGCTCGGTCAAAGTCACACAACTCAGCCAATCAGGTTGGGCAGAGTCACGTCTTCTGATTCCAAGGCCAGAGCCCCTTTATCACACCAGGCTGCTTCTCAGAATGGGGCCAATTTTGTGGTGATACTGGGGAAAATGCTATTTGCTCATCAAGGAAATACAGATTAAAATTCTAATACCACACACACACACACACCAGCATGGCTGAAATAAATAGACCAAAAAATCAAATGTTGGTGAGGATGTAATAAAAAACCAAAACAGAATCCAGTGTCAGTGAGCAACTAAAACCCTTATACAAGACTGGTGAGAGGGGCGCCTGGGTGGCTCAGTTGGTTAAGCGACTGCCTTCGGCTCAGGTCATGATCCTGGAGTCCCGGGATCGAGTCCCACATCGGGTTCCCTGCTCAGCGGGGAGTCTACTTCTCCCTCTGGCCCACCCCCTCTCATGCTCTCTCTCTCTCATTCTCTCTCTCAAATAAATAAATAAAATCTTTAAAAAAAAAAAAAAAAGACTGGTGAGAATGTCCATTGGTGTAGTAACACTTTGTGAAAGTTATGTAACACATACACTAAAGCTGAACATACACAAACCCTATAACGAGCAAATCCACTCTTAGGTACTAGAATGTTCATAGTAGCACTATCCATAAAGCCGAAAACCTGGAAATACCCAAATGCCCATCAATAATATAATGGATAAAAATATTGTGATATGTTTATACAACGGAATACTAAATAGCAATACGAATGATCAAATTATAACTACACACAGCCACAGGAATAAGTGGCACAAACATAATGTTGAGCAAAAGCAGCATCCACCAAAGAGGTTTTTTTTTATTGTTATGTTAATCCCCATACATTACATCATTAGTTTTAGATATAGTGTTCCATGATTCATTGTTTGTGTATAACACCCAGTGCTCCATGCAGAACGTACCCTCCCCAATACCCATCACCAGGCTAACCCATCCTCCCACCCCCCTCCCCTCTAGAACCCTCAGTTTGTTTTTCAGAGTCCATAGTCTCTCATGGTTCTTCTCCCCCTCTGATTTCCTTCCCTTCATTCTTCCCCTCCTGCTACATTCTTCTTCTTCTTTTTTTCTTTCTTAACATATATTGCATTATTTGTTTCAGAGGTACAGATCCAAAGAGTATATATTAAATAAACCCACTATATATAGTATTCAAACCAGGCAAAACTAATTAGTTTAACACCCTCATGTAACTAGCTCCCCAGAAATCCCTAATTTCTAACCCCATTTTCTGTGTGTGTTATTCGTCAGTAAAAATGTGAACTTAAAAAAATGAGGACAATTTCTATGAACTGATAGAATGGTTGCAGAATGTATTCTTAGGTGAAAAATCAAAGTGCAAAACCATACCTATAGCATGCTACTTTTTGTGTAAGAAAGAGAGGGAAATGAGGAAATTTACAGGAAAGCTTTGCAAAAAGAAACTCGGGAAAGATAAACTGATGGCATCAGTCGCCCACAGAAGTTGGATGGAAATGGGGTGGGAAGGAGGGGACTATTTCTCTTGAGTATAACTTTGTTCTATAGTATGAACTCTTGGAACTAGGTTTTTGGTTTTGCTTTGTTTTTAGAGTGGGGGGGAGAGGTGGAGGGGCAGAAGGAGAGGGAGAGAGAATCTTAAGCAGGCTCCATGCTCAGCATGGAGCCCGACTCAGGGCTCGATCTCACCACCATGAGATCATGACCTGAACCGAAATCAAGAGTTGGACGCTTAACTGACTGAGCCACCCAGGTGCCCCTGGAACCATGTTAATGCTTTCTATACTCAAATAATAACAACGATAATAAGATATGAGGGAAATCCCTAAAGTGGAATCCCTAAATGGAATACAAACAGAACTAAACAAAACTTGACTATATTTCAAAAGAATAACATAACTACATGAAAAGGGGAAAGAAGGAAGTTTTGAACACAGTATCTTGGCTATATACATCCAGGTGAAGGCGGGAAAAGGGCTACAAAAATATCATACTCTAGTTAGCAGGTTTGATTTATGCAATGGTATGGATTTGCAATTCTGAAATGACTTTCTGTGCATTCTAGGTTCAAGCAAATGAGTAAATATGATGAAAATCATGGATCCAGGTTTCTGACAGTCGGAGAACTGAATTACAAATATAGCAATGGGAAGACAAGAATGCACCTTTAGGTACTGGACAGGAGTTAGAGGTGATGGGTTTTTAAATATTAACATAGATATGGTTATGGGTATCCTAACTTCCAGAGTATTTTCTGCTAAACTGAACAAGGGCTTCTTGGCAAAACTGGCTGATCCCAGGGCAAGTACGTGATGGATCTGAAAGTAAGCAAATGCCTAAGGAATGATGGGAAAATGTCAAAAGGACACAGAGGTAGCTTGGGGTACTGGCCAGATTTGGGGCAATTTAAGCACCAAAATAAATAATGATAGAAATGGATTATAACCCATTGCATAAAAAAAAAAATCCGTGAGTCCACACAGATATAATATAATGAGCACAAATAAATACATGGGGGGAGAGAAAAAGCTCTTCCTTATGGTGAAATTGAAACTAATAAATACCTTATTTATTAGTTAGGGAATTATGGGGTTTGAAAATTATATTGGGCCACCATCATAGTAATAACTGATTTAGGCAAGAATCATCAATGGATATGACAATTAGTGGGTAAAAAGTTTGATGGAAAACAGGATATTTATATAATCTCAGGTGACTCCCCCCAAGTACTTATTTTTTTTTTAAAGATTTATTTATTTATTTATTTGAGAGAGAGAATGAGAGAGTATGAGAGGGGGGAGGGTCAGAGGGAGAAGCAGACTCCCCGCTGAGCAGGGAGCCCGATGCAGGACTCGATCCTGGGACTCCAGGATCATGACCTGAGCCGAAGGCAGTCGATTAACCGACTGAGCCACCCAGGCGCCCCCCCCAAGTACTTATTAATACAAATGGGAAACAGTCACAAGAGTGGTAGACTCCACCTTCACCACGACCCAAGTGAGTATCACTAGTAATAGACAAAGAAGCAGCATATACTCCTGAGATGATACACCAAGGACACAATGTCACTTCTGTGATAATCCTGCCAAAAATCAATAACCTGAATCTAATCATGAAGAAACATCAGACAATCCTAAACCAAAGAATATTCATTGAAACAACCAGCCTGTCTTTTTAAAACCGTCAAGCTCATGAAAAGACAAAGGCTGAGGAGCGACTCCAAATCAAATGAGATACGAAAACATAACAACCCAAGCCAACTTGTGTCCTACATCAAATCCTGGACCAGGAAAAAAAAAAGTTTTTCAATAAAGGATATTGTTGGCACCATTGACAAAATTTGAGTAAGAAGGTCTATAGATTAGATAATAATATTTAATCAATGTTAACATCCCAATTTTGGTAACAGAAACAAAAAAATTTATCCTCGTTCTTGGGAAATACACACTGAAATATTTTGGGGTAATATGCATAACAGGCTAACTCATAACAACCCAAAACTAGAAACAACCCCAACGTGGGGATGGGATAAATGGTGGTATGTCGATACAATGAAATACTACTCAGCCATATAAAAGAATGAACTACTGATACATACAACTAAATAGATGAATCCCAAATAATTATGCTGAGTGGCGCCTGGCTGGCTCAGTTGGTAGAGCATGCGACTTGATCTGGGAATAATGAGTTCAAGCCCCATGTTGGGTGTAGAGATTACTTAAAAAAAAAAAGTCCAAGATAATTATGTTAAATGAAAGCAGCCAGGTTACTCTCAAATGGCTCAGAAAAAAGAAACCCATATGTATATAATTATATAAAACATTACATATATTTATACAAACATACAGAGAGTGGGAGCAGAAAAGAATGGTAAAACGGATGTAGTAAACTGTTAATTGTTGGTAAATGGTGTGAAGGATAAATGGGAGTTCTTTGTGCTGGTCTTGAAACTTTTCTATAAATTTACAATTATTTCAAAATAAAGATTTAAGTAACTGACTGAATGATACCCTTTGTCGTGTTCGTATTACTATTTACATACTTATTTACTGATGTACACTTTGCATAAAGCCTGAGGTGTACAGTTTGGTAGGTTTTGGCAATTGTGCCAAAACCCACCACCCACACCAAGGTGGAAACCCATCTCTCATACCTCCTTCCCGTCATCCCCTCCTCCTACCCTGAGGCAGCCGAACGCTGCTCTGATTTCTATCACCACGATTAGTTTTGCTTGTTCTGGATTTTCACATAGATGGAATCATTCCATATGGACCTTTTTTTTTTTTTTTGCCTGTCTGCTTTCACTCAGCATGATTACTTTGAGATTCCTTCATGTAGCTGCATGTATCAGCAGTTCGTTCCTTTTGATGGCTGAGGAGTATTTCATTGTACCAGTTATCTGGTCACCTGTTGATGGAATTCGGGGGTGTTTCTAGCTTTTGGTTATTATGAATAAACCGGCTATGGATATGCTTGTGTAAGTCTTTGTGGGGACCTGTGTTTTCATGGTACCACCTGTCTCCCTCTGGAGATAACTCTGCCCTTGACCTCACTCACATACAGGGGTGGACATATAACCGTGGGCTTTTAAGAATACCAGAAAAGCTTCCTGATCCAAATGATCTCTTCTAAAAATGCCCGAGTTTCCACCATTAACTGTCTCTTCTTTTGAGGTTCCTGAGCTCTAGCTGTTCTGAAATTTTATTGGAAGGGAGTTTACCAATATTTTTTTCTTCTAGGGGCTCCTGGGTGGCTCTGTAGGTTAAGCGTCTGCCTTCGGCTCGGGTCATGGTCTCAGGGTCCTGGGATTGAGCCCCGCATCGGGCTCCCTGCTCGGTGGGGAGCCTGCTTCTCCCTCTCCCTCTGCCTGCCGCTCCCCCTGTTTGTGCTCTCTCTCTCTGACAACTAAATAAAATCTTAAATAAATAAATAAATAAACAAATAAATGAATATTTTTCCTTCTGGCCAGGAGAGTCCATGGATAGGGCTATGGAAAGTGGGTGAAGGGAATGCAGAGAAACTTACCCCATTTCACTGTTTTCCAGGCTGTGTATAATTTCTCGTCCCCTCTGTGCCTTGCTTAGCAGTTCACACCAGACACTCCATCCCTGGGCTAACTCATCAGGTCTATTTAGGAACTTGGCATCCCAGCCCTGTCTGCTCACAGCAGTTCTCCTGGAAGGACCGGGGCGGGGCGGGGGGGCGGGGGGAAGGCCCCTGGGGAGTCTCCATATCCCTGACAGTACAAGGACCCCTGGAGGCCCGGGCATTGGGGGAGGGGCAGCAAGCCGGAGTGTTGGCAAGAGCACACTGGCAGCTGCACGCAGGGATGGATCTGCTGGTCCTCATGGGAGCAAGCCTCTCTCTGGATCAGTAGAATAAGCCAATTTGTGCCCCCACCGCCTTCCCCCCAGGAAGGATTCAGTGGGCTTTGTGTAAGGGGATTAAGGCTTTAGCCTGCTCAGCAGGAAGAAGGGCTCTGTGCTCAGTTCTGTGGCTGTGTGGCCACGCTTCCGTGTGTCCACAAGGCCACGTGGGCTGCCGTAGGCCCTGAGTCGCAGGCGGCAGGGGCTGTGGCTGGAAATAAGAGCTGCGTGGCAGCCTCCCTAGAGAGGGGGGTATGTGGGCCATGGAGGG
The DNA here is from genome assembly GCF_004348235.1 of Phoca vitulina. NCBI lineage: Eukaryota > Metazoa > Chordata > Mammalia > Carnivora > Phocidae > Phoca > Phoca vitulina. The sequence goes on along the minus strand of NW_022589723.1, from coordinate 40,321,084 downwards.
GCCCAAGAAGGAGTGCCTCTGAGGAAGGGGGGCAGAAGTAGGCGGGAAGAGATGCCCTGAAGAGATCTGAGCCCAGGTAGGGGGGCCGGAGGGGTCTCACAGAAATCCTAAAATCCAAGGAGGACCAGTTCACACTCCCATTTCCCAGACAAGAGCCTGAGGCTCACACAGAGCAGGCATCTTGCCCACTGTCACAAAGCAAGTCAGCAGCAGAGCTGAGAACAGAACCCAGCCTCCTGGTCCAGGGCTCAGTCACCGAGCGCTCCAGCCGGGTTAGCGGCAGGGCCCGGGTCCTTCTACTTTCTGCAATGCCTCTTCCTCCTGTCCCAGCCCCGGAAGAGGGTCCTGGTGAGGGGGGCAGGCTGAGGTGAGAACTTTCCCAAGAGCCTTTTGCATCTGGACAGGGATGGTGGGTGGGTGGGGGTAGTTATCAGTAGATCCCAAATGAGGGATTCTGACAGGTCTGGGCCTGTGTCATGGGCCATCCAGACTGTCGACAGAAATCTTTTTGCATGAGGGTCTTTTTCTAGGGGAGAAGTGGGATGGCTTTTGCAGGCCCTCAAGAGAGCCACCTGGGCAGGGCGGGAGTGGGGGGGTAGTCTGGGTCTGGGTGGAGTATGGGTGGCCCTTAAGCAGTTTCAGGGATGTGTGTCCAAGCCCTGTGCCAAGGGAGACCACAGGCAGAGAGGCCAAGAGCCTTGGGGCCCAGCGAGTGGGGCTTTGAGTCCTGGGTGGAAGGGGAGTCTCTGTGAGGCAGAGAGAGGCCCTCACCGGGCTTCTCAGATTGCAGCCTGGCTTTAGCCCAGTGCCGGTGGCAGGGAACCCGCTCTGTGACTCTAGGGTAGAGACACTTGACGTTCATCGGGAACCACAGCCGCTTGGGTGGAGGACCTTGCGAGGGGGCTGGAGAGGGAGAGGAGGGCCTGCAGCTGGGGGCTGGAGAGGGAGAGGAGGGCTGTGCGGATGGGGGCTGACACCGCTACTGGCCGCAGAGAGAGGGCAGACAGCCAGGTGAGCTCATTCTCCACGCCTGCTGGGCCCGAGCTGGGCGCCGAAGCAGACACCCCCCGAAGCTGTCTGAAGAGGGCCGTGCTTCCCTCTCTGAAAGGCTGGGCTAAGGGGGGCAGGTCAGGGGAGACATTTTGACTCCTGAACTTGGAGTCAGAAAGCCAGAGTCTGAACCTTGGGCTTCACTCACAAGCTCTGCAAAATGGGCAAGTCTGGTCTTCCCCGTAGTCAAGGGGGAATGAGTGTCCTCTGAGACAGGATGACTGAGAGACAAGAACATTGTTGTCCACTTGAGGGATACTTGCTGGGACTGCGCCACTCAGAAGGCGGTCCCTGCTATGTCCCTTGGAGGCCCTGGACCCATGTCAGTGGTGCGGGATGGGGGAAGGTGGACGGAGGCCTGCCCCACCCCCTCTGCTCACCACCGCAGGGGATCAAGTCCTGCAGATCAGCTGCTTCCCTGTCCTGCTTCGCCTCCTCCTCCACCTGACAGGGGCCCCAAGCCAGAGGCCAGGCCAGGCACTATGATAAAAAGCTGGGGAGAGGGGGAGGAGAGGTTGGGGACAGCCTGCCCACATCCCTTGCCCTCCCTACCCCTAGTCTGGCCTTGCCAGGGCCTGCCTGAGTCTCCTTCTTAAGGACCCTGGGCTCAGGGTCTTGGAGGCAGAGCTTGGAGCCCAGCTCCTGTGTCTGTGTGGCGGGCCTGGGTAAGGTCTCCTCATCTGTAAACGGTATGTGGCGGGGAGGTCTGGCCAAAACAGCTAGAGCAGGGCCCTTCTGATAGAGGCCCTGGGGTGGCCCCCTTTCTTCTCCCTTCTTGTGCCATGTTCTAGGTCACCCTCCCAGCACTTGGGAAGGGCCTGAGAAAGCAGCAGATGTGCTACGTCCGTTGTTCAGATGTGGACAGTGAGGCTTGGTGCCCCAGCCAGCGAGTCAGCAGAGGCTCAGACCTGATCGCCATCTCTTGGCACCCAGCCCTGGTGCTTTCCAGCTCCTGGTGCTCTCCCCAACCCCTTGGCCCTTAGCAGGAGCCCCAGCTTCCTTCCCCACCCCGCTCAGGGCCCCAGGCCAGGCCAGTCCAGACAGGCTCGGCAGGAATCTGCTCTGGTCATAGCTGCCTTCCATGGGGCTGCCTCAGGGCTGGGCCCAGGGCCCCGAGGTCCTAGGGACATCGCTTTCTGTTTATTTTCTGCCTGGCTTGTGCACGCACTGTGGTTTCCACTTGGAAGTTCTGCAGTGGGAACTGTGGGGCCTGCTCTGGGGGCTGAGCTGCTTCTGTGGGAAAGTTTGGGTTCTGCCGACAGCTCACAGCCGCCGCCAAGACCCTAGTCCCAGAATTCCCACGCCGTGGGCCGTGGGCTCTGCTCTGCAGCCTCTCTATCACCTGGGCCGGGTAAGAGTGAGTAGACGGCCCCTCCTCCAGCATGGGAGCTGGAGGGGTCTTCTCCTACTTCACAGGTGGGGAAATTAAAGGCAGAGATGGGCAGGAACTGGTCCAAGCCCCTCCTAGTCCACAGCAGGGCGGGGACTGCAATGAAAGAGCCTGGTTCCCAGCTCAAGGAGCTGTCCACAGGGCTTGAGATCCCCTCATCCCTTTGGGCTTCGCTGGGGAGGGGTGGACACCCAGGGATGCCTGAAGCCCTGAGTTTCCCATGACTTGTTCTGGAAGGGGCCTGGCCCTCCTTCCCCACTGTGCCCTGGCCTGTCGCCCAGGCTCTGGGCAGAAGAGGGTTGGGAGGGAGCCGCCCCTGCTCTTGTTCTCCCTTGGGTCCCCTTGGTGGCCTGGCTGCTGGAGAGCCCAGCTGGTCGCTGGGAACCTGACCCACTGCTGAGAGGGCTACCCATTCCTCTCCGGAAGGCAGGCTACAGGGGGCTCCGGTCTGGGAACCAGCCCTTGGATTTGAATTCCAGCTCCTCTCTCCCGTGCCTCCTGGCCCAGGGTCTCTAAGCAGGCCATCCCGCCTCCCGTGCCTCAGTTTCCTTATCTATGAACGGACTTAGGACCATCCCTACCTTCCAGAGCATCATGGGAGCAGCGTGAGTGAGCTGTGAAGTGCTCAGCACACACATGGGAGCTGAGGCCAATGGCCAACAAGAGAGCCCAGCTGGGGAGAGGCTGAGGTCTGGCCTTGACAGGCCTGCTTCGGGCCCCAGGGAGCACAGTGACAGTGCCAAGCCTGCCCTGGAGAATTCTCGCCCGCGCTAGGGAGTGTTGAGGCGCTGTGCTGAGGGAGGAGGGGGAGGCGGCCCTGGTGGTGGCTCCACGTCGCAGGGCCGGATTTCTGCTGCCAGGCTGGCCCGGCTCTCTGCGAGGGGAGCTGATAATTGAGCCATCTCTCAGGGAGCCGACCCTAAGTTTTATTAATCTGTAGGACAAAGGAAGCAGCGCTGTCCTGCTGAGGGGCCTGTGAGAAGCAGGGGAGATGAAGGGGAAGTCGTTTCTCTTCCCAGTCTCTGTGCTCCGGGAGGAAGAGGAAACCAACACAGCACTGGGGAGGAAGGTCTCCCCTGCTCCTGTCCCTGGCTGGGCTTTGCTCCTAGTCCTGGCCACCTGCCTCTTTAATCCATTTAACCCTCATGGCTGTTTTTCTAAGTACTTGTCCTCAGCTCAGGCCCCCAGGGCCTCCTTGACAACTGAGCAACTCCCAGGTCCCAGTCCCAGAAACCCCTGGGCTTGCACTCCTGGCACCGGGCTGGGTTGTTCCCCAGGAGGGGACAGGCTTCAAGGTCAGGCTGACGCCGGCTGACCTTGAAAGCTTCCCGGGCCTCTCCTGGCGTGCCTCTGCTCTCCAAGCCCAGTGAGCTCCATCACATTAAAAAGCTGTTAAAAGCGCCGTCTGGTTCACCACCTCCACGGCTCTGTGATCGATGGCTGCTGGGGCAGTCTCAGTTCAGGGACGGGCCTGCCAGGGTCTGCCCTGGGGACCCAGTCCCGGGGGCTATCCGGCCGCAATCCCATCTCCCCGCCCCAGCCATCCACCCCCTCTCCAGAGAGGGCAGTGGGAGGAGAACAAAACAGTTGTGGAGGGGGGGGGGGGTGCAGTATGGGGCGCCCCCTGGAGTTATGCTGTGGTTGGGGTTAACAGTCTGCACCAGGCGGTAGCCTAAATGCTTTCAGTAAATGAACTCTTTTCATCTTCATAGCAACCCTATGAAGGAGGGCTGTTACTAATCCCATGTTGCAGCTGGAAAAATGAGGCACAGAGAGGTCAAGTAACTTACCCACAGCCACACAGCTGGTAAGTGGCAGGGCTAGGGTGGGAACCCAGAGATTCTGGCTCCAGAGGCCCCTGCAGCATCCGGCGCTGGCTGGGCTTCTCCCTGGGAGGGAACAAGGCTTCCCCTGACATCCTCACAGCAATGCCGAGAGAGAAGTCTCATCATGCTCAAGTTACAAATAAAAGAATGGGGTGTGTGTGTGTGTGTGCTCAGGAATGTCAAGACATTTCTCCAGGGTCACACAGCTAGTAAGCAGAGGAGGAGACACTCAAGCCCAGACCTCACTGGCTTCAGCCTCCCCTGCGGGGCTTCTGCTCTGCTCACAGTGCCTCGCTGGGGCTGCAAGGAGCAGTCCCTTCTAGGCTGTGGCTAGCCCCACAGTGATGGACACAGAAAGCTGCTTCTGTCCGCGGAGTACCAGGGTAGCCTGAGCTGGGCCTCAGAACTGTGAGGCTTTGACCTTGAGTTGCCCTGTGGCCACAAATAAGGCCTCCCTCCTGGGCCCGCATTTACTCAGGCCAGGTGCCCGGGAGCTGGTGGGTTAGATAGGTCAGACAAGCAGAAGGTGGTGGTGAGGGGGTGGCATGGAAAGTGGGTAAGGCGCTGCAGCTGGGCTTCAGGCCCTTTATTAAATCCCAAACAAACCTAGCGACAGGTTTCCATAGTGGGATTCAATGGGCCTCCAGATGCTTCTGTCTGCCTGCCCGTGGTTTGTAGTGCTCTTGTAGGTCCTGCCTTCTGTCTGCCTGCCCGTGGTTTGTAGTGCTCTTGTAGGTCCTGGCAGCTACAAGGCCCTCAGACTTGCAGCCAGCCTTGCCTGGGCCGGGAAGGCTCCACAAAGAGGCCCTGACTTTCCTCTGTCACCCCAACCTACCCTGGCTTCCCTGGGGACACATCTCAAGCAGAGCAGGAGGAAGGGGCAGCAAGGGAAGGGATTCCCCAGGGGAATCTAGCTGATTTTGCTAGATGTCCTCACTCCCACTCTGGTCCCAAGTGGCTCTCACATGCGGCTGGGATGACCCCACAACTTCGTCATTTGTGGGATCTTTAGATTAACCCATAAAGGTCTGCCTTCCCATGACAAATTTAATGCCATGGTCTACATGATGAGTTCCTCTCTCTCCATCACCTTTCCCACCTCATCACTCCCACTCTTCCCCGGCTCGCTCTGCTCTACAGCAGCCTCCCTGCTGTACTCAAGCACACCAGGTCCACTGTGACCTCAGGGCCTTTGCACTGGCAACACTTCAATACTATGCTCCTTCCCCAGGGTCCACATGGTTGGCTGACTTCTTCAGCTCCCTGAGTCTCTGCTCTTGATTTGTACTTTCTCACCACAGCCTGCCCTGACCACTCAACTTCAGACTGCCTCCTCCCGGCCCTCCCCATCCTCCTGACCCTGCTCTGTCCCACTCCACAGATTTATTACCTCTGGAACTTTGTCATTGACTTTTTAATGTTGTTTTCTCTTTCTCCTCCATTAGAATATGAGCTCTCGGAGGACAGGGAATTTTGTTTTGTTCAACATCAAATCCTGCCCTCCCTCCCCCTAGCACTTAGAACAGTGCCTAAAAACAGTGTAGGTGCTCAACAAATATCTGTGGATTAAATGAATGGACGAATGAATTGATTGCAGTACATCTCAAAGAAGAGTCAGGGTAACATTTATTTGTTTAGGGACTAGGAATGGAGCCTTGGAAGACATAGGTCAGAGCCTCACCCCTGCTGTATCTTCGCTGTGTGACCTTAGGCAGGTCACTGCTCTCTGGGTGTGTGAAGACATGTGTGTCAGGGCGTGCTCCATCCCTCACCACCAGGGCATTGTCTGGGCCTGTGTCAAGCTGGGCAGGTGTCCCCTAGACCTGGCTCAAGTTGGGGTGAGTAGATACGTTGTGGGTAAGCATCACCCTAGACGGTTCTAGCAGAATTGTACTTCCTGTGCCCTCTCTGGGCCTCAGTTTCCCCAGCTTTGGATCCTCTGACCTCTAATGTCCTTGAGTCTATGATCTGAGCCAGGTGCTTGAGGCTGAGTGAAAGGCTATGGTCTCTGCGGGAGCAAGGAACGACCTGACAGCGGTGAGGCCTGCTGGGGGCAAGGGGCATGGCACGGGCAAGAGCAAATGAAAATACCCATGCAGGAGCACAGCCTTCCAAAGGTGAGAGTCCCTGTTCCGGGGAGAGTCTTGGGGGCAAGGACCAGCCTTCCTCCCAGCCCCACCCTCAACAAACCCCAGGCGACAGCAGCTGGCCTCCCACAAAGGCCAGCATAATATCAAATCAATCAAGACAGCAAAGAAAGCAATTGTAGGAGAAGAGGGGCCAGTGTTCAGCCGCATCACCCATCTTCCGGGGCCTCAGTTTCCCCTTTGTGAATGGAGGGAGCTGGCTCTTCAGTTGTTTGGGGGATTTTCACCCAGGCTGGCCCTGGAGCAGGAGAGGTGAGGGTGGTCCCGCCCACCCTTCCCCTCTCTGTCTGTGACTGCTGTCGCCTGCTCCCTCCCCTGCCCTCCCCCAGCCCTCCCCACCCCCTCTTTCACAGCCCCCAGCGTGCTGTGCAGAGTTATTAGTTTAGGTTCATTTAGCATTAGCTTAGCAACCCCACACCCCTGGAACCTGGAAGCTTAAAGCACAAGATGTCTGGCAAATGGAAACTCAATTGCTTTAATATAGGACGATTTTGCTGCCGTCCGACTGGAGCCTCTTATTAAGAATCTGATGGAATTTCTAAATAGGGAGAGAGGCCCCAAGGAGGGGCCATCGCCCATCACACACCAGCATTGCTCTTGACATATTTATGGCTCCAATAAAATCTCCCATCTGGTATATTTTAAAATAAAATTGAAAATTTATCACTTTCCCTGAGTCGGTCTGTCGTTCTCCCCGGGAGGAGATAGCCAGCCTGAGATTGCAGGAAGCAGTGGTAGCGGGAGGCAGGCAGGCAGAGAGGTTAGGCCGGGCTCTGATTTAAATTGCAGTACCTTCCCCATTACAGCTGTCTGGGCTGGGGAAATTACTAGGGGGAAGCAGGCTGTGTGCTTCTATTTCTCTGGACACCCGTTCTCTTCTCCCCACCACAGCCCACAGGCTTGGTTTGTTCTCTCCCCTAATTTGCAAGATCTGGATGAGCCACAACATGACAGACAGGGGAGAAAGCCCAGTCCGCTGGGATGTTAGAGCTCTGGGCTTGGGGATCAGCCTCATCCCTACTCCCCCCTATGGAGCCCAGTGCACATCTTTGGGGACTACGGGATGGTTCAAGAGGGCCCCTCTATTGATTAGGGTTCAGAGGTGAAGATCAGGGCTTAGACTTAGGTGGGGATTAAGGCTCAGTCTATAACCAGCATTAAGGTTCAGTCTAAGATCAGAACTTGAACTAAGGCTAGGATCAGGTCTCAGTCTATAAGCAAGGTCAGCGCTGAGACTCAGGCCGGTGTCAAGGTTCCGTCCGTGAACAAAGACCAGGCTAAGACTGCATCATTTAGAAGTCAATTCACATCTCTGAGCTTCAGTTTCTTCTGTGAAATGGGGAGGGGAGTATGGCTCGTCTGCCTCACAAGGCTATTTTGAGGAATAAATGAAAACTTCTGTAGCATTTCATAGTTTACAAAACGCCTGCACATTGTCTCCTTTGGTCCGCATGAGAACCTCTATTTTAAAGACCAGAATATAGGCTGAGAGAGGTAAGGAAGCTTATCCAAGGTCCCACAGCCAGTAAACATAGATAGGAAGTAGGGGTTGGGCACGGCTCTTCCTGGCTCCAACCAGTCCCTAGAACACAGTAACACCAAGAAGCAGTGACCAAGACCACACTTGTCAACCCACTACTCATTTCCACCTCTCTCTATGGTAACAGAACACATACTCTGTTCTGGGGGCAATGTGTCCTCCCAAAAGACCGCTACATGTCCCAGCTTCCCTTGCAGCCAGGAGTGACAATGAGATCTGAATCATTGTGTGGAAGCCCTGGGAAAGTTCTGTCATAGGGAGACAAGGAGCATGCATGTGTCCCCCACCTTTTTTCCTGCCTGGAACGCAGACACAGTGGAGCTCGGCAGCCATCTTGGACCACGAGGTGACCCTGCGGAGAGCAGGGCTGAGGATGAAGCCAGCAGAGAGAGAAGGAGCCTGGGATACTGAGGACATGGTGGAGCCATCACACCAACCCTGGGCCACTGACCTCCAGATATGGAAGAGTATTAGACACAACTAATTTGTTTAGGTCATTAAAATTGGGTCTCTGGTACCAGCAGGCAAATGTATTCTTAATTGATTCAAAGGTGTTATCCAGAAAAAGAACACCGTCAAATAAGCTTGAGAAATACCAAGTTAAACAGAGTCTTTCTTGCAGGATTTCCCAGAGCCTATAAAGGCTAACCAGTTTGGGGAACTGTCAAGCCAGGGATGTTATAGGCTACAGCTCCCAAGCTTGCTTGTCATAGAACCCTTTTGTAGTGGCACACTGTGGTGTGTGTGTGGGTGTGTGTGTGTATGGTGTGAGGTATGTGTGTGTGTGGTGTGTACACGTGACGAGGGTGTGTGCTATATGAGGGTGTGTGAAGACGTGTGTCAGGGGGTGCGTTTATGACGGATGTGCGAGAATGTGTGTGAGGGTGTGTGTGAGGGTGTATACGTGTGTATGTGTGTGATGAGCATGCGTGCGCGCGTGAGGGTGTGTGTATATATGAGTGTGTGAAGGCACGCGTGTGTGTGTGTGTGAGTGAGAGCGTGTGTGAGGTGTGTATCTGGGGTGTGGATGTGAGGGTGTGGATGCATGAGAGTGCATGTGACAGGTGTGTGGGAAGGACGAGAGTGTGGTGTGTGCCGTGTGCTGTGAGAGAGAGAGACCGAGTCTGGGTGCCGGCAGGCCACTCCTGACGTCTGTAGCCTGGAGAGGCTTTGCCCAACACTCTCATTATTAAAACAAACGAAGACACTGGCCCCTTCTTCTGAGACTTCCTTCCGCTTCCACAAGCATTCTGATTTCAGTTCCCAGGAGCCCTCATGTAGGGCCAAGCAGACAGGGTTAATGTGGGGACAAACCTGGAAGTTCAGCCCAGGGCAAGAGGACCTCCTTGTGGCCGCTGGAGCCCTCGGGGACAGGGGCCTGCCACACAGGTGCAGGGGCCACTACGGGAAGAAGAGGGCTCTGGGCCCCCTGCACATCTCGTGTAGGGCACTGGCAGCCCGGCCCTCTTGCCACCCCAAGGCAAACAGGGACATAGTGTCATGGAGTGTGGCCACAGACAGTGACTGGCAGGCTGGGATCTGGAGCCAGCTGTCCTGGTTCCTGGTTCAGGGCTCTGCTCACAGTCCCTGCCTTCTCAACCTCACCACTGCGCTTCAGTTTTCTGGAAGGTTTCGGCTGAGTCATGTACTTATCTGCTGTAGTGGCTACCTCTCACTCCTCTGGGGGGTCCCATGGCAGGCTGCAAGATCTTGACGCGCCCTTTCAATGCCATGTTAAGACTCAGAACACAATGGCAGTAGTCGAGGCACCTGCTGCCTGGCTTGGCAAGGACTGCATTCCCTGTTGGGGAATTGTTTACTGCCCTGTAAAGGGGTGAAGTCTCCCACTACTGCTTAAACACGGGTCCTCCTTGGGGAACATGGCCATAGCTGAGGCAGTTCGTCACCAGCCTGTGCCCAGGAGAGAGGCAGGAGTCCCCGTGGGGCAGCCCACATAGAGAGAAGGGGGGCATGTGGTGCCCAGAATCCCAGACTGAGGATGGGGGCCTCGAGGCTGAGTTCAATCCATTGCCCAGGCCTCACTCTCTCTATCTGTGCCGTGGGAAGGTGGATCAGGCCTCTGAGAATTCTCTAGGGCCAGAATTCTAAAGTTCTGCCCTGTAAGGACACTGTAGGGAATTGCAGGCGGGCCAGGAGGACGGCTAACGCTCTCTCTTGCCATGGGGCTCCGGGGAGCTGGAGCCATGCCTGCTTCCTCTCCTTAGCCCCAGAGCTGGACTGTGCACAGCTGGGGAGGAAGAGCCCCTCCCCGCCAGAGGGGGAGGCACAGGCCGCGTTCTAGAGGGAGGGTGGGGAGAGGGGAGAGGGACGGGGAAGAAACAGAAGCCTGAGGCCCCGTCTGCAGAAATCCCAATAATACCAAAACTTTCACAAGACCCTCATAAACCAAGAAATGCATCTTGGACCTAGAAGGTGAAGGATCATTTAAATAGCAAATTCCCTTGCGCCTGCAAGGGCTTGTTTACAGAGTCTGGAGCTGAGAGTGCAGGTGGTCCCACACAGAAAACTGGAAGCTTTTCTTTTTAAACTCCCTGAAGATTCATCTGCAATGCAGATGAATCATCTTAGAAATAAGAATGAAAACAGGGTTTGATTTTCACAAAGGCCAATTCAGAAGCACACTTCCTCTCCAGCCAAGGACACCAACATCTGTGTGTGAGATAACTATCCCCAGCTGGGTGGGAGCCTGCCCAGGTCCTGCCAAGGTCAGGTGGGTCTGCACACACACCTGCATGTGAACTCACTGTACACACACACACACACACACACACACACATTCACCTGCTCAGATCCACGGCAGAGACATTTTGGATTTGGTCTTTACATAAGGCTTACCCTGTGCCTGAATCTGGATCCAGAGATTTCACTTACTCTGAACAGTTATTGAGTATACACTAAGAACCAGGATCTGGGAATACTATGACAAATAAGATGCAGTCACTCAAGGAACTCACAGGCCAGGTGGAGAGATAGAGAACAGAATACTATGGGAACACAACAGCTGGGCATCTAGCCCAGGCTGGGGAAGTCAGGAGGGCTTCCTGGAAGAGATGGCATCTTGGAGCTGCACTATCCAATATGGTAAGCACTAGCCACATGGGGCTATTTATATTTAATTAATTTAAAGTAAGTAAAATTTTAAAATGCTTCCTCAGTAGCACTGGCCACATTTCAAGTGGCTACCATATTGGATAGTACAAAGATAGGACATTTCCATCATCACAGAAAGTTCTATGGGACAGCACTATGAGGATGAACAGACCCCCCCCCAGGTGAGGGAGGTGGAGAGGTGCTCCAGTTCCAGGCCTAGAAGTAAGACACAGTGTGTCCAGGAGCCCTGAGCACAGGTGTGAGGAGGAAGGGGAACCCAAGCTGGAGAGGAGAAAGAACTCAAGTGGGAGCTGAGGGCTGCATGTGTTGGCAAGGAGCTAGGGTTTTGTCCTGAACGTTTGGGAAGCCTTGGAAGGGTTTTCGGCAGGGAGGAGCCAGGTCAGCTTTCCTGGTTGGAAGAGCTTGCTTGGGGACTGGACTGGGTAGGAGGAAAGCCTGAAGGCCAGGAACCCATGAGCAGTTGCCAGCATCCGGACGAGAGCAGAAGTGGGGAAGAGGGGCTGACCTGGGAGCCAGGCTGAGGGGACCTGGAGTTGGATTGGTGGCAGTCCCAGGGGAAGGCCTTCTGGCTTGAGTGACAGGTGGGCTGGGGCTGCCCTTTCTGGAGAAGAGAGAGAACCTGGGGGAGGAGTTTACTTGGGCCTGTGCGGAGTGTCAAGGAGGCGGAAACCCCCGTGCCTGGCAGGTAGGTGAGGGCACCTGGTCTTCTGGGGAGAGGCGGAGCTGGAAATACTGATAGGGTGGTCATCAGCAAAGTGAGGTGCAAGTCCTGCAAGGATTCTCCCAGGAGAGTCCCCCATAAGACAATATTGGAGCCCTGGGAAGCTCGGGTGAGTTTTAGTGGCCAAGGAAGAGAAGGAGCCAGAGTGCCAGAGAAGAGCGAGGGAGACCAGATGTCCCTTTGGAAGCACACGTGTAGCTGCGGTTCTGTCCCTCAGGGTGTGGGAGCTATGGCTTTCCATCTAGGCAGGGTTCCTGGAGGAGACAGTAGCTGGGCACCAAGGGCTTAAAGAGGAAGGGAATTCATGGCAGCAATGATGAAGAGGCCACGGGACCACTTGTAGTTTCCAAAGACGGCCACAACGATCTCCCCCACCCCCTGGGCACTTCTCCAGTGTGACCTTGCCACCTGCTTCTGGAGTCCCGGCTCTGCGTCCCTCCTCATGCATCTGAGCAGGCTCGTGACTGCTTGGCCCAGTAGAGAACAGCAGAATCGACACTCTGGGATTTCTGTGGTTGGGTCATAAAATTGCAACGCAGCTTCCACTGTGTCTGCTGGGACACTCATTCTTGGAGCCCTGAGCCACCGTGTCAGAAGTCCTACGAGGATGGAGGCCATCATGCTATGAAGAAGCCCAGGCCTTGTAAAAGGGCTCCATGTCGGTGTTCCTGTCAACAGCCCCACCTAGCTCCCAGCTCAGTGTCAGCATCAATCCTTAGACAGGTGAGTGGACGAGCCCCCAATGATTCCAGACCCCAAATGTCAAGTCACCTCCAGCCTTTGAGGCCCCAGACATCACAGAGCACATACAAGCTGTCCCTTCTGCGCCCTGCATAAATGCCTGACCTACAGAATCCATGAGCCTAATAACATGGTCAGTGTTTAATGCTACTACATTTTGGGGTGGTTTGTTATGCAATAATAGTGGTATCCAGAAGAGGCAGGAAGAAAACAGATCAGGCTGTGGGCATGTGGCAGGGACAGGGAGATGACTGGACTGGATGTGGGATAGGGCCCCAAATGCCCCAGGGAGGGGTGAGCTTTACCCTGCATGCAGGTCAGGCAGAGGAGATTGGGTGGGCTGAGCAGACGCTCATGCTATGAAAGTGGCGAAGGCGGGTTGTTTGGAGCAGAGCTGTGAACGTCAGAGATAATTCTGGCATGGGAGGTTTCCTCAAGGGCAACATCAGGGAGCTCCTGGTGGGAGCAGCACCAAGAGGTATAGAGAGCTTTGGAGTCTTACAGATTTATGTTAACTCCCAGTGCTTTCACTAACCAGCTCTCCCTGAGCCTCAGTTTGTTGGTCTGGAAAATGGGAGTACAGATTCTTCCCTGGCACGTAGTATATGCAAGGTAAAATACGACTCCCTTTTATCAGTTTTTTCCCTCTGTTATTTCTTATGTTTTTTAAAAAAATTTTTTTAAGATTTTGATTTTTTAAGTAATCTCTACACCCAATGTGGGACTCAAACTCACAAACCTGAGGTTAAGAGTCCCATGCTCCACTGACTGAGCCAGCCAAGCACCCCTATTTCTTATTATGTTGACAAAGGATGCTCACATGCATGTAGCCCTAACGGTTGATAAACACATTCAAGGGCAAGGTTATTTGCCTTATTTTAAAGACACAGAAAATGAAGCCCGGAGGAGCTGGGAGTGTCCCAAGTCTCACAGGTCTGGAGCCTTCAGCTTGTGCTTTTTCTGCAAGTGCATGTTGTTCCCTTCCTAGACGCAGGGAGGAGAGGAGGGGGCAGGCTGGTGCCCTGGCGTGCCCCAGGGGCTCTGGGCAAGGCTGCCAGCCGCAGATTAAGCATTCCTCCCCAGCCCTGCTCCAGCACCAGCCTCCACAACTGCTTGAACTCTGGAGTCCCAGACAAATTGTAGCCCAGAGAGCAAGAGCGACTGTGGGGAGCTTACAAATGTGGCAGGCCCGGCTCTCCCCACCCCCTGCTGCCACTCCACCGCCTGCCTTCAGGCCCACGGTCAGAGCAGCCACTGAGGAACTCCCACCATGGCCTCCTGGGGTCCTCGCTGCCTGGGCAACCCCTACCCCCAAGCCCTCAGAGTCCTGGATGTGCCACCTGGACCCCAGCTCTCCTCTTCCGGCCGCCCTCCTCAGCATCTGGCTCCTTCTCAGAATGCACTGCTGTTGCCCCTAGCAACAGAGCTCCCGGACACATCCTGGTCCTCCTCCCTCCCCCCCCTTTTCCTCTTCCTCCTTCTGCTTCCTCATTCCTATCCTTCCTCGCTCCCACCCCCTTCCCTCACCTGTGGAGACCCTGCCAAGGGCTGGACATCTTTGTCCTCCTTCCTCTTACTTCCACGCAGTGGGGTAAGAGAGCTAACAGACAGGCCAGCATGGGGGCTGGGGAGCCCAGCAGAGGCACCTGCTGCGGCCTGGGCAGTCAGGGAAGTCTTACGGTAGGAGGTGAGCTCTGAGCCGAATCCCAGTGAATAGGCAGAGAGGAGAGAAGAGCACGAATAGGCTGGGCGAGTTTGGTGCAGCTGGACCGTAGGTTACACAGGCCACGGCGGCAGAGCCTGGAGGTGGTGCAGGGACCCGGTTCTGGAGGTCAGCCCCGGGTGTGAGCTGAGGAGTCTGGGAGGCAGGTGGGAGGCCTGGGGCGTCCTGTTTGCGTCACTCTGAACTGGCTGCGCTGGGCCCCGGGATTGCCCTGTGGGTGGATGATGTACCCGAGAACCCCTCGCCAGTACTCTCCTGCCTCTCTAGGGCCCAGCTGAGAAAGGTGGAGCCTCCGGGAGGGCAGGAGTCGGGGGTTGGGGGCGAAGCAAGTGGGGATGAAAAGGACAGCAGCGGAGATAGGGGCTGAGCCCTGGCTGCCTTCCTTCTTAAGCTCGCCAGGGTCAGGCTGCAGGGTCTTCACGGCCCCAGCACGATAGCAGCGTCAGCACCATCGGCCCTGGAAAGGCTTCTCCTTGCATGCCTCTAGTTCTGGGAAGCTCACTACGTCCCATAGCTCTAATGAGGAGAGACATTCCCTTGGCTCCTGAGTCTACGCTCTTCTCTGGGCCTGGGGTGCCCTGAGAGCCTTGCCTGAGAGTCTTCCCAAGACATCCCGTGGGTCCCGGAGCCCGAGGTACCCAGGCCCTCAGGCAGAGAGTATCGACTGCTCATCAGCAGAGGGGCAACCCGGAAAGGCCAGGGGGCTTGGCTGGGCCACAGCAGGCACAGGGTTTGAGGGGAGCTGGGGTCCAGGTGGCACATCCAGGGCTCTGAGGGTTTGGGGGTAGGGGTTGCCCAGGCAGCGAGGACCCCAGGAGGCCATCTGTATACACCTTTCTCCCCAGTGCACCGAGATCCTCAAGGGTGGGGATTCTGTGCCTCAAGTTTGTTCACAAATGCCGAGTGAGATAATCAATATAGCAACACCCCTGCCTCTCTCTGAGCCTCAGTTTCCCCCATCTGTAACATGAGGGCAACAAGCCAGTGGTCTTTGAGGACTGTTTTGGCTGGCGCAGGTGACTAAGTCTGGGTTATTGGAAGGAGATGGAGTGTGTTGTCTAGATCATCTTTGTCCTCCTCGCCCCCCACTGCGGCCCCTCTGGGTTTCAGGACTGAGCCTTAGGGAACGGGGTGTGAGGGCCCAGCACTCACTGTGTGGCCCTGGGTAGAACCCCTCGGAGGCCTCAGTTCCTCATCTGCCAAATGGAGAGAATAATCACTGGGATGTCTCTTCAGGGTGCTGTGAGCCTTGGAGACGTCGGCCAGACCAGAGTGTTCCATTAGGAACGGCCAGAACCCAGGCTGCTAAGGGTACAGCTCTCTCAGCCGCCGCCCAGGTCCGGACAGCCCAGCCCTGGGGCTCGGGGTCCCTGGGGCTCTGCTGCCCTCCAGTGGCTGGAGGCCCCCCCACCCGGGCACTTAGAACCTGTGAGCTTCTGGTTCATTCAGTGGGCAGCCACCCCATCTTAGGACAGACAGACACTGAGGCCCAGAAAGTGGGAGGGACTTGTTAGGGGTCACGCAACAAGTCGGGGCCAGTGCCTGGACCAGAACCTGGGCCTCCCAGCCCCCAGCACTTCCAAGCCCAGGGTGCGGCTACTCCTCTTGAACCCAACTGCCAAGAGAGGGACCTGCTCCCTCACCTGCCCGACCTGCCTCACCTGGGGGCCCCTGCCTGGTGGGCCCCTGCCCTGCCGGCCACTCTCAGCACTGGCCAGACCGCCCCTCTGAAAAGTGTTCCCCATGCCTGTCAGGGGTCATGCCTGACTTAGGGGACCAGTAACAGGGGCTGGGAGGGTAACTTAACCCCCCACCCTCCTTGATTAATCAAATACTTAAAATAATGGCCGTGGTCATGATTGATGGACAGAGCATAGCTAATTACCCTGGAGATTAAAATGACTGTTTCTGTTTAAAAAGGCTGCAAATGAGTTAATTATTTCCTTTGCTCACCTCTCTAACCTCGTTACACTTCTAAATGAATAGCAATATTGATCTTGGAACTGAGTTTGGTGTTACACCGCCTGAGCGGGTTTAATTAGGGTTTGAAAACGCTGCAGTGCCTCCTCCTTCTGACCGAGGAAATTAGCCTTGGGTTTTACTTACATTTCACAGCCGTGTCCTCTGCACAGACAGAAGGGCTAGAACATGGGGCAGCGATGCCTGACGCCTGCCACCTTGGTCCTACCCCGGCTCCCAGCTCCCCCCCTGCCCAGAGCAGCTGCTGACCCTCGCCTCTGACCTCTCCAAGGATGCCGTGGGAAGGTCATCGGGGGCAGCTCGTTTAGCCTCCTCTGTCACCACGGGACATGACGGGGAAGGGCCCAGCATCACTTGGTGAGGCGGGGCCAGGTCTGGGATCAGAAACTGTCCCGGCTTCCCAGCACTACACCTTGGTGGCTTCACGGCTGAAGAAATATTCTTCTCCACGACCCTAAGGGGCTGCCCCCCGCTTCCGGCTCCCTCCCGCCCCTCCTCTCCTTGGGGCCACGGGAACAAAGGCTGCCAGCCCAGAGGAAGGTGGGGGACGAGCAGGGGAGCAGGCGCAGGAGACAAAGATCCCTACTCTGGATCTGTCACTGACATATGGATGACCTTGAGCTGATCCGCCTCTCTCTGGGCCTAGGCCTCTCTCCTCTGGACTTGACCATCTGTTTTATGTCAGTCCCTCCTACTTCCCCCACCATGAGTCTTCAAGGGCAAGTGGATGAGAGCCAGGCACACAGAGGTGGAGGCCAGTTGTGGTCCGTGGATCCAGGACAGAGGGTGGGTCTGCTCTCTCTTACTCAAAATGAAACCTTCCCTTGACCTTGGCTCCCTTCTGCCTGTCCCCAGTCCATCTTCTTGAAACAGTTGTCTACACTCACTGCTGTATTCCCTCACTTCTGACCCACTTCTCTGTGCTCTGTATTGATTTCTCCCCAGTAAAATGATTCTCACTGAGCTATCAGCAACCAGCCAGCACCGTGTGGATGGTCCGCTGTGGCCCTGGACCTGCCTTGATGCCTCTTCGTCCCTCTGCCTCCACGATATGCTGGCTCCGGGTTTTCCTCCTCCCCCTCCTTTGCGGGCATCTTCCCTCCCACCCTGGAAGTATCTCTTCTCCCATTTCTTCTCACTTTGCATCTCCGGGGGAGCCCACCTCTCTCAGATGGTTGAAGTCAACAGATCCCAAATCACCATTTTGGGTCAGTCCTCAGTCCTGAGCATCATGGAGAATAAGCCCTAAGGGGCAGGACATAGTTCCATCTACACCTAAGAAAGCCTACCCTCGAGATTGCAGAATGGTGGGAGAGGGCACTGGTGGGTATGGGAGAACCCGTGAGGTGGCTGTTTAAGTCTGAGCAAGAAAATATTCAGGACTGTGGCGGAGAGGATTGGACAGAGGAGGTGGTCCACAGGATGGGGAGGTTTGAGGATTGATTGATTCCTTGTGGGGATTCCGGGATAATGGCCCATTCAAGTTGGGCACGGGGCACCTTTGGATGATAGTGGTGATATCAGGAAGAAGCAGGCTTGCAAGGAGTGTGCATTTTTTAGCGTTGAGTTGGAGGTGTTTACCCAGATGTTCAGAAGAACAAAGAGAGCCCTCAAGGAAGGCAGGCGACTCATCCAATTCCTGCAGGCAGTTTGTGGTCCTGCTACTCAGGACGCAGGTTATCAGTGGGGCAAGGAGCGCGGCAGAGACTGCATGCCCGTGGCACGGTGCGCCATGACAGATGGGACCCCAAGGAGGTTGTGGGAGAAAGACAGGCACTGCATTAACAACTGGAGGCATTAGAGCCCAGCATTCATACCGGATTTGCCCACTGAAATCTGGGAGCCAGGTCACACGCCCTGCCTTATCAAACAAGGAAAAGAATGAGGAGATTAAGGATCAAACTCCTGACTGAAACTGTCCCCAGTCATGGACTGAGTATTCACCCTGGACACAGACTGAACTAAACTTTGATCACACACTAAGTTATGACCCAGGACACACATTAGACCCTGAGCCTTGACACACACTGAACCTTAACCATGGACACACACTGAATCCTGACCCTGGACACAGACTGAGTCCTGACCCTGGACACACACTGAACCCTGACCCTGAGCACACACTGAACCCTGACCCTGGACACACACCGACCTTGACCCTGGACACACACTGAACCCTGACCCTGGACACACACTGAGCCCCAACCCAGGACACACACTGAGCCCCGACCCTGGACACACACTGAACTCTGACCCTGGACACACACTGAGCCCCGACCCTGGACACACACTGAACCTTCACCCTGGAAACATACTGAACCCTGAAAGTGGACACACACTGAACCCTGACCCTGGACACAGAATGAATTTGACCCTGGACACACACTGAACTGTGACCCTGGACAAGGACTGAACCTTGAGCCTGGACACATACTGAACCCTGAGCCTGGACACACACTGAACCTTGACCCTGCACACACTGAACCCTGACCTGGACACACACTGAACCCTGAGCTTGGACACACACTGAACCTTGACCCTGAACACACACTGAACCCTGACCCTGGACACACACTGAGCCCTGACCCTGGACACACTGAACCTTGACCCTGGACACACATTGAGCCCCGACCCTGGACACACACTGAGCCCTGATCCTGGACACAGACTGAACCATGATCCTGGACACACACTGCACCCTGACCCTGGACACACACTGAGCCACGACCCTACACACACTGAACCTTGACTCTGGACACACATTGAACCCTGACCCTCGTCACACACGGAGTCCCGACCCTGGACACATAATGAGCCCCGACCCTGGACATACACTGAGCCCTGACCCTGAACACACACTGAACCCTGATCCTGGACACACACTGTACCCTGACCCTGGACACACACTGAACCCTGACCCTGGACACACACTGAACGTTGACCCAGGACACACAATGAGCCCCAACCCAGGACACACACTGAGCCCCGACCCTGGACACACACTGAAACTTGACCTGGGACACACACTGAACCCTGACTCTGGATGCACACTGAACCTTGACCCTGGACACACACTGAACCTGAGCCTTGACACACTGAACCCTGACCCTGGACACACACTGAGCCCTAACCCTAGACACACACTGAACCTTGACCCTGGACACACACTGAACACTGAATGTGGACCCACACTGAACTCTGAGCCTGGACACAGACTAAACCCCGACCCTGGCCACACACTGAATTCTGCCCCTGGACACAGACGGAATTTGACCCTGGACACACACTGTACCCTGACCCTGGACCCAGACTGAACCTTGAACCTAGACACACACTGAACCCTGAGCCTGGACACACTCTGAACCCTGACCCTGGACACACATTGAACCCTGAGCTTGGACACACACTGAGCCCTGAGCCTGGACACACACTGAGCCCCGACCCTGGACACACACTGAACCCTGATCCTGGACACACACTGAACCCTGCCCCTGGACACAGATGGAATTTGACCCTGGACACACACTGTACCCTGACCCTGGACCCAGACTGAACCTTGAACCTGAACACACACTGAACCCTGACCCTGGATACACACTGAACCCTAACCCTGGACACACACTGAACCTGCCCTGGACACAAACTGAACCCTGACCCTGGACAGAACTGAGCCCTGACTCTGGATACACACTGAACCTTGACCCTGGACACATACTGAAACCTGATCTTGGACACAGACTGAACCCTGACCCTGAACATACACTGAACCCTGACCCTGGACACACACTGAACCCTGAGCCTCGACACACTCTGAACCCTGAGCCTGGACACAGACTGAACCCTGAGCCTGGACACACACTGAGCCCTGACCCTGGACACTCACTGAACCCTGAGCCTGGACACACACTGAACCCTGACCCTGGACACACACTGAACCCTGAGCCTAGACACACACTGAACCTTTTTCCTGGACACACACTGAGCCCCGACCCTGCATGCACACTGAACCCTGAACCTAGACACACACTGAGCTCCGACCCTGGACACACACTGAACCCTGACCCTGGACACACATTGAACCCTGACCCTGGACACACATTGAACCTTGTTCCTGGACACACACTGAGCCCCGACTCTGGACACACACTGAGCCCCGACCCTGGACACACACTGAACCCTGACCCTGGACACGCACTGAGTCCCGACCCTGGACACACACTAGCCCCGACCCTGGACACACACTGAACCCCGACCCTGAACACACACTGAGCCCCGACCCTGGACACACACTGAGCCCCGATCCTGGACACACACTGAGCCCTGACCCTGGCCAGTTTCATTGGCCTCTTTTTGTTCCCCTTTCCCTTGCTCTCCCCTGGGGTGGGGGTGAGGGTGAGGGAGCTCAGTAGCACCAAGAGGGGCAGGCCTATAGCAATGAAGGCAAGATAAACCCCAACCAGTGTGCAGGCCCAGGGAATAGCAGCTTTGGGAGGGGTTCACGGCTTATGTGTAAATACTAGAATTTTTGGTGACATAGTTGCAAAAGGCAAAAGACTCAAAGCTACTCTAAAGGCTCCAGCGGCAAGGTGCTGGCAGTCACCACTGTGCATCAGGGCCCCCACAGTCCTGTGAAACCCTCCGGTGACCTCTGGGCTCTCTGGGTCCTCAGGACAGAGTGGCCTTTGAATGGAGCCATTAATTGTCCTATAGCTGTGATGTCATTTCCTGTCTCACTGTGTCCTGTGACCCACTCAGCTCAACTCTCCGCTGGACACAGATGGAACATTATGCTGTCTGTGAGTCCGGTGTGATACTGAAGAGTCAAACTCAGGAGCCAGACTGTCTGGAATCCATACCCTGGGGCTGCCCATCCCAGCATGTGATCATGGACAAGTTACTTCCTCTCTGTGCCTCAGTCTCCTCATCTCTAAAATGGAGTCATAGGAGGGGCTCCTGGGTGGCTCAGTGGGTCAAGCGTCTGCCTTCGGCTCAGGTCATGATCCCAGGGTCCTGGGATCGAGTCCCACATAGGGCTCCCTGCTCAGTGAGGAGTCTGCCACTCCCTCTCCCTCTGCCCCTCCCCCCACTCGTGCTCTCTCTCTCTCAAATAAATAAATAAAATCTTTTTTAAAAATGGAGCGATAGGAGCATTTACCCCAGAGGTTGTTCTAAGGATTAACATGAGTTAATTCCTATGAAGTGCTTGGTGCCTGGCACATGGCATGTGCTATATTTGGGTTAGGTGTTGCTATCATTTTGCCCATTGGTGCATACTTGGCTGACACTGTGAGGTCATAACACTCGAGGGAAGCCTGTATTCAGACCCTGATGGACCATTACAGCTCAATGGCAATTGGTGCCTACTCCGTGCTGGGCACTGGTGACACAGGGAGTATAAGACCACAATCCTGCTCTCAGAGGGCCCACTGTCTGTGGAAACACCATCCTAACATGAGCTGCGTGGGCTATGTAGGAGGGAAAGTGGTCCAGATGAATTCACTGGGGGGTTGTTAAACATATGTAACAAATGACATTTGTTGAGCACCTACTGTTTACCAGAAGCTGCTCTAGGAGCTTTACACATATTATATCACTTTATTCTCACAAGAGGATGATTTGTAATAAGAGAACCATGACCATCTTATAGGTAACTCTCCTGCTCAGGAAGGGTGGGACTGGAAAAGCCTGAGCCCTTTCTGTGGGAGGGAGGGGTGTGAGTGGAGGTGTGACTGAGCCCCAGGGGACCCAGGGACCAAGGGCACTGCCTGGCTGAGGGGTATGAGAGGCATGGGTGTGGGCAAGGGCCTTGAAAGCCAGGCTGAGGAGCCCTACTCAGTGATCATTCTACATTTGAACCAAGCAGGGCTCTGGTATGAGAAAGTAGGGGTCCCATTCTGGATCCCATCCCATAACCCCAGGCAGGGCAGGGCTCATAACAGAGGCTATGGGGGCTGACAGAAAGTGCCGCTGTGGTGGGCGACAGCTTCCTCGGTAGGGAGACCTCTAGGCTGGGCTGTGGGTGGGCCTGGAAGCCTAGGAGGGCAGCACTCTGTGGGGTTGGGGGATACCCCCTCAGCTCTCTAAGGCCTGCACTGTGACCCAAGGACCCTGACAACCTGCACCCTGAGCCTGGGGAGGGGAGACTGGAGGCTACCAGGTGTTGGGGGGGTGTTGGGGGCCTGCACCTCCCTGTACTTCCTGCCCCAGGCTCACCTCCCCAGCACAATTAGCTACTCTTGTCTCTAATTGATTCCTCTGGTATTCACAGGACAATTAGAATTTAAATTGCCTTTTACAAAGGTCACGAAAACATGATCAAAGAGGAATCTATTAGAGGGGTTGTGGTAACTCTTCCTTCTCAGTCTCCCAGAGTTGTGGGGGTGGGGATCCAGGCCCTAGGGAGCTATCACCAACGGCATAAGGCCCTACTGTCACCCCAAAGTCTTTCCCAAGGCTTTCCCCACCAAGGGCAAATCTAAGCTCCCCTGCCTCATTGCTGCTCCCTCCCTCAGCCCTATCTCCCATCATGACCCTTCTCTAGCCTGAACCCCACCATGTCACATTGCACGGGCTGTTTCAGATGGCTTGATTGTGTTCCTAACCAGCTATGTGACAGGCAGTCTACTTGCTCTTAGGAATCTCAGTGGCCTCATCCACGATATGGGGCCACTACATGTTACTTCCTAAAGGTGGGGGGCTCCACATGAAGAGCATCTGGCATCCTTGTAGGAGGGGAACCTTTGCTTCTCTGGCCCCCCGTATTTGTCTGCCTCAGCCAGGAGGCTGTCTCTGGGTGCTCATGCTTCCTCCGATCCTCCAGCCTGACTGTGGCCCATGCATCATGTGCTTCTGTTGCTGCCCAGGGGATGAGGTGGCCTGTCCCCTGGGGGTCTAGGACATTCTGTCCGCTCCTTCCTCTGGCTCCTTCAGCGGCCTGCATAGGGCTGGACACCCACAGGGAAAAGGTCCACTGCCAGATGGAGAAGTTGGTTCAAGGAGAGCCCATGAGCTCATCCATAGAGGGCTTACCCTCTGCTGGGGCAGACGCAGGCCTGGATAACAGGTGTGATCCAGCCTTACATAGGTGCCAGGCCTGAGGACGATTGCTTGGAGCCTCAACCTCTCCATCTCTGCCATAGGGACCAGGCTGGAATGTCTCTGATGGGCCCACTGACTCAGGTTCTTGGTCTTGGATCAACTCGTGATTGCTGGGGCGGGGGCTCCAGGCTGGAGGTAGCTGGACAGGGTGGCCTTGGCAGCGTCAAGGGGCCTCTTTTGGGCCAGCCCGCTCATCCAGGCCATTCTGGGTTGGCCCAGCTTCCGGGATGGGGGGAAGGTGGACAAAAAGAGGCCAGGGAGGGCTTGGCTTCCTGGAGGCCTCCAGGCCCTGACCCCACCCAGCAGGGGAAACTGGCAGCAGCTGCAGCCCCGCCCCCCCCAGGTCCCGCCCCCAGGCGGGGAGGGCTGCCCCAGAAAGCTAGTGGCAGCGCCTGCCTTGCCAGCCGGGCTGCAGGGAATCGGGAAGAGGTATGGCTGCTCCGCTTGCCCTGGTGGCTCGTGGCTGAGGCAGCCCACCTGGCGGCTCTGTGAGACTTCAGAAAGGAAGCGAAGTTCACTGAGCACCTCTGATATGCCAGCTGCAGGCTGGACACTTGACTCTCTCACCTCACAGAATCCTCCCAGCATGTCATCATTTCGCAAATGAGAAAACAGGCTCAGAGAGGTTGAGCACCCAGTCCAAGGTCACACAGTGAGGAACTGATCGAGCTGAGAGTTAGCCTCAGGCTTTCCTGGTTCTAAAATAGAAGCCCTGCATGGCCCAGGCCCACGCCAGATAGGGGCCCTAAGGGATCCCGGGAACCTGGGCCTCAAAGCCCGCATGAGGGACATGGCAAGATGTCATGTGGCTCCGCCTGAGGGGCTGGCAGGGAGCGCAGTAAGGGGTCTGGGTGGCTTTTGGGGAGAAGGGCAAGGTAGGGGGATTTGTGCTCTCTGTGGCCCCCAGGGGCAGGAGACATCATCATTCTTCATTTAGAAGCAGGCATAGAGCTGCGGGGCACGGAGATTACCCAGGTAATCCAGCCAGATTACCAGACCCGGCAGAAGTTCATTTGGATGCCAAAGGAGGCGGCTCCGGGCCCCAGGCCTGCAGCGCAGTCGAGGAACTGCCCGCCTTCTGACCCGGTGTGAGCCGGGCTGCCCACCTCTGAGGAAGTCCATGCGAAGCTGGAGAGGCAGGAGGGCAGGGGAGAGGATGGGCCCCCTCGTGACCCTCAGAGCAGGTGAGGGAGGGACAGGAACCGGGCAGAGCCATCCATCTGTGCCTGTCTCCGAGACCCTGTCTTGCCCCGCCAGCAGAGGGGACATGTGTAAGTGGAGTGGGGGGCGGGGCGGGGAGGTAGGGAAAGCACGGAGGGTCTGCCCCGGCCTGCAGCACCCTCACTGGCAGGCAGGGCTCTTTGCTCTGACCCTGGGTCCATCCGGGGCTGGGAGGGGCTGGGCGTTCAGCCAGTGCCTGAAGCCTGAGAAGGTCTCTCTGGGGCCATAAATCCCACGGGCCCAGGCAAACAGGCCCACAAAGGTGTTGTGACAGCCGCGGTTAAATTAAGTGGCCGTGACAGAGCCAGGTGGGGCTGGTTTCCTGAACAAGGATTTAGGGCCTCCCGGCTTCATTTACTGCCCAGTTGGCCTGGGCCCTCCCCAGTACCTGCCTGCCTGAGGGAGGCCCATTCGTGGGGCCCAGGAGCTCCTGCCACAGAGCGGAGGCAGCCGGCACTGCCAGGCCCGGGCCTCCAGGGACTGGGGGCCTCTCGGGAGCCCAAGGCCCAGAGAAGCATGAGGTGGTGTGAGGCCTGGGCTAGTCTCTGACATCCAGACAACATACCCACACTCCCTCCCCCAGGATTCTGCGTAGTCCTGCTGCTGGCCCGGGCCCAGGCCCTCACTCTGCTCTCACGACCTCCATATTCCCTGGTCTTCTCCCTCCCTGCGGCCCACTGGGCCTTTCTTCTTTCCTGGGGCCTAGTCATGGTGACAGAGCAGGAAGCAGGGCACTGGCCCTCATGTGCCTCATCTTACATACATGCGCCTGCGTGTGTGTGTGTGCGTGCGTGTGTGTGTGTGTGTGTGTTGGGTGGCAACATTGCGTGCCAACATTTCAGGTCATTTTCGGGTGAGACACTGTGCTTGGAGCACTTCATCTGCAGAATCTTCTGACCTGGACATCGTCAGATGGTTGCCTGACACAAACAGAGCATCAGTGATGGGAATAAAGAAACAATACACGAAACACAAAACATGTGGGAACCGGGGTCCCCCAAAGTATCCTCAGACCTCAGAATGGTCTGGCCTTGGACCCCCAGGCCCATAAGAGATCCCAGCCAATGAGGGTCTCCATCTGGCCCCCCACCCTGGGTTCTCAACAGGTCTGTGGCCAAGTAAGGGAGAGGACCCACCTCCCTCCCTGGTGCTCGTTCTTGGGACCCACTTAAGTCACATTAGCTCATGGAAAAAGTGGCCAGTGACCAATCCTCAAATAATAAAGTCATGCCCAGCTCAAAGATGTCCTTGAATCAAAGCATGTGGTGGCTCTAGGGACCACCACCTGCCTCGGGTGAGTGGTTTGTGCGGGGCTCCCCTGCAGGGCAGCCTCTGGGCTGCCTCGACTGCGCTGCAGGCCTGGGGCCCGGAGCCGCCTCCTTTGGCATCCAAATGAACTGCCGGCAGCGCCTGGGCCTTCGGGAACAGCCCGACCCCGGGCCACACCCTGCTCTCCTGTCTTGGCTCTTGGAGGCCTTGAAGGGCACAGGCTGTCAGGTGGATTCTCTTCTAAAGGGGGTTTCAGCCGAGCTCCTGGTCCCTGCAGGCTCAAGCTCCAGTCAGCTTGTCCAAGCCCCCTTCTGCACCTCTGTTATATACCTCAGGGATTGCTGATGTCACTGGTACCTTGCTCTGTCCCGCCTCCTGGCCTCTCTCAGCTGTTACCTCCTCCTGGAGGAACCGCCCCTCCATCACCACCTTTTCTGATCCTCTCCATCCACCAAGGCCCAGATCGGATGTGGCTGCATCCTGTTGTTTCTCCCTGGAGGGGGTCATGGGCCTCGTGCTACTGGATGTGGGCTCCTGGGCTTTCCCTTCCATTGGAAGAAGGTTGGGAATGTCTGGGTGGCTCAGTTAGTTAAGCATTTGCCTTCGGCTCAGGTCAGGATCCCAGGGTCCTGGGATCAAGCCCCGCATCGGGCTCCCTGCTCAGCGGGGAGCCTGCTTCTCCCTCAGCCTGTCACTCCCCCTGCTTGTGTTCTCTCTCTCTGATAAATAAATAAAACCTTTAAATAAAAAAAAAAAAGAAAGCTGATCTGGGATGAGCAGATCATCTATCTGGGATGAGACATCTGGGATGTTTAAAAGCCCATTTGCCCTGCGGGACCCTCAATGCCTCCTCAGGAAATGAGGAGAGCTGTCCTGCCCATGTCCAGGCCCCTGCCCTTCCGTGCTTTGCCCCGGTCATCTGTGGCCACAAGGAGGCAGCGTGGGCAGAGGGGCAGCCCAGAGCAGAGCAGGGGGGCCTGGTGGGGGAGGACGGAATTTGCAGGGGAGGGGCTGCTGAGTCAGGAGCAGCGGGTGGGCAGACTGAGGAGCAGAGAAGAGGGGCTCTCGGCTTCAGGCCCGGTGAATGGTGAGGAGGAAGTAGGCGAAGGCCAGGAGGTGTGAGCCCTGCAGGGAGCACGGGGTGTTATGCATGTGTGGTGTGTCTGCGTGCATGTGCGCGTGTGCAGTGTATCGTGCTGCTTCGAGATGTGTGGCAGGTACGGGCACGCACGTGTGCTCGTGTGCATTTGTATGTATCTGCGCGAGCATGGATGTGTGTCTATGTCTGTGCACGTGGCGTGTTTGTGTGTCTAGTGAGTATGCAAGGAGTGTGTGTGACTCCCATGCATATTGTGCAAGGTGTGTGTGAGCTACATGTCCTTGTGCCTGGGAGCACTGAGCCTCCCTGCCCAGCACCACTGGCCCTGGACCTGCTCCCTGGGGGGTCCCTGGGGCCCCCAGCTGCCTGGACATGTGCGGACACAGACCACTCACTGCCCCCCCACCTGAGACCTCATGAGGCTTCCTCACCTCTTATTCCCACCCTGCCTGGGGAACAAGAGAGCAAACGGGGCCTTACAGCGCGGGCAGCTGTCTGTGGAGTAAAGCAGGGAGGCCCCGGGCCCTGACGCCAGAGGTTTCCCTGTCCTGGGAGTGGGAGGCCAGCTGATACTACATGCACATGCACGCACACACGCACACATGCACACGCGCACACACACGTGCACACATGCACACACGTGCGCACGCACACGCACACGCGCACACCTATACACAGACGCGCACGTACATCATGTATGCCCATGAGCACAGAACAGTGAGGT
Source organism: Phoca vitulina (assembly GCF_004348235.1). Classification (NCBI taxonomy): domain Eukaryota; kingdom Metazoa; phylum Chordata; class Mammalia; order Carnivora; family Phocidae; genus Phoca; species Phoca vitulina. The sequence goes on along the minus strand of NW_022589723.1, from coordinate 40,293,423 downwards.
GATGGGGAAATGGGCCTGGTGGGTTTTTGGACTGGGGCAGATTCAGCCCGTGGAGAGAGAGGGCACAAGGACGAGCAAGTTGGGGACCCTGCATCCACACTGAGGGCTGATCCCGAGGCTAAGGCTGAGGAGGGAGCAGAGCTGGGAGAGCAAATGGGGAGGGCTCAGAGGAGAGAAGCCGATGAGCAGTGTGTGAAGGCCGGATGCTGGAAGGGGCCAGCGGGCCTGGGGCCGTGGCAAAGGAAGGGCTGCTGCTGGCTTGGCCACTCGGCTGAGCTGCACATCAAAGCCCAGAGTGTGTTCTGAGGAGCTGCTCTCTCCCTCCCTGGGAGAGACAGATGTCCCTTTCATGGTGAGAAGAAAGATGTTACACGTGGAGGATGCAGAAGGGGGCAGGGGGAGGTGGAGTCTCCTCCCTGTGGCCCTCCAGGGAGTGCGAGAGACCAGCGCTGAGGTCACACCCTCCATTTCTAATGGACTGTGAATCCAGATGCAGCACTGGAGCCTTCACCTGCGAGGGGGCTGGTGTCGGGCGTCCAATCAGGGGTCTACCACTGGCCCCCGAAGCCCAATGGGACCACTGTCCTGCTGGCTAAGTGGGGGGTGGGCCAGTCCTTCTGTGGGGGCAGAGCCGTGTCCTGTGGCAGCTAGAGCAGAGTAGGCTCAGTGGGCACCGGCCACTCCACACCTTGCTGAAGACACCTCGGCGAAGGGCGTCACCACCTGCTTGCCAGGCAGAGGAGCCAATGTGCTGTGCACCGGACCTGCTCCTGCAGCCCCAGTGGGCCCCCTCTGTCCAGCAAGGGTGAGGCATGCTTCCCGTCCGTCCCTGGGCTTCTCCGAGCCCTGCCTCCGCTGGGCTGACAAGGCTTCCCTGCCTGGCATGCCTTCTGGACCACCTTCAGGCCATAGGATGCCTTTGTAAGAATTAGCCACAGGCGCACTTCTCCGGATGCTTTTCTGCCACCTGTCGGAAAACTGTCACACTAAATATGCACATCTGTGATGAACTGGGGCCTTAACCACTGTCCCTGCCCCTGCTCTTGGTGGCCCAAATCCACCCTGTTTATCCACAAAGCCCTCTGATCCCCCCAGTCCCGTGGCCGCCTCAGCCCCTGGCGGGAAGCCTGCAGCCAGCTCTTGGAGAGAGTACTGGCAGGCCTCGGGTGTCCCGTCTAAGAGCCAGGTGCCAGGGTGGAGGCGTGCTTCCTGTCACAGGGCTCAGCCTCCTCCCTCGGCGGGGGCCAGCCCCCTGCGCTCCACCGTCACACCCCCAGAGAGGGCACACTCTAGGGGACTGAGCCCCATCTCACCAGTACGGGAGGGGCCCTGGGTTACAGGCAGCAGCTGGGCCACAGGTGGGTCCAAGGCGGATTTCTGTTCCAATGGGAAGAGCACCCTCCTGGCTGGCCATCTAGCTGAAAAAGAGGACTTGGCTCTTCATTCCAGTTCCAGGACCAGGAGGAAATGTCTTAGAAAGGCCCCTGGTATAGCTATCCTAGCTCTGAAAGCCACGGGCCCTATAGCCTTCTTCAACCAGCCTCTTTGGTAAAGCCTTTCTCTTTCTCTCTCTCTCTCTTTTTTTTTTAAAGATTGATTGATTGATTGATTGATTGATTGATTTGAGAGACGGCAAGAGAGATCACAGAGGGAGAGGGAGAAGCAGACTCCCCGCAAAGCAGGGAGCCCGATGCGGGGCTCGATCCCAGGACCCCAAGATCATGACCTGAGCTGAAAGCAGACACTTAACCAACTGAGACATCCAGGCGCCCTAAAACCTTTTTCGTATAGAACACAACCCCCCGTGGCTCAGTTGGCTAAGTGTCTGCCTTCAGCTCAGGTCATGATCCCAGAGTCCTGGAACGGAGCCCGGTGTCGGTCTCTCTGCTCAGCAGGGAGCCTGCTTCTCCCTCTGCCTGCCCCTCTGCCTACTTGTGAGCCCTCTCTCTCTCTCTCTCTCTCGCTCTCTCTTTCTGTGTGTCAAATAAATAAATAAAATCTTAAAAAACAAAAAACAAAAGAACACAAGCCCCCCAGCCATGTCCCACCCGGCCAGCCTGTGGGTGACCGCCGGCCACCGTAAAGGGAGTAACCTCTCTTCTGCCCAGGCCACAGCACGCTCTTCAGGTGGTTTTGGAGCATTCTGCTGGGACCTCTCCTGCATTCAGGGTCCTCTCGCATTCTCTGAGCCCACAGTCTGCAAGATCACGCTGCACCCTGCTGCCCCCCCCTCCCCTGGGACGCAGATCCTGATCCTGTGCCCACGGCCTGGTCTCCTCCTGCCCCCACAGCTGTCCTGTGGGGAAGCCTGCAGCCAGCTCTTGGAGAGAGTACTGGCAGGCCTCGGGTGTCCCATCTAAGAGCCAGGTGCCAGGGTGGAGGCGTGCTTCCTGTCACAGGGCTCAGCCTCCTCCCTGGCCCCTCCCAGGGGTTGCTGGGCAGGTCTAAGGCGATCTACAAGCCCCTCACTCCCACTCCGTCATGCCCCTGGGACTCCAACTTTTGTGCCATCAGCCCTGCCCCCAGGTGTCCACGAGACCAAAGCCCCCAGCTGTCCTCCTTCCTCCTCCTAGAAACAGATGCTTGCACACCGCAGTGTCCACACCTGCCGACCAGACATGCTCAGCCCCTGGGGCAGAAACTCAGCAGACACCCTGCTTCGTGTCCGGGAATTCCTGTACCACCTTGCACTTGGGCCCAGGCTCCATCAGCAACCTGGTGGGAAAACCCAGCCAGCCCCAGTGGACGTAGGTCTGACCTCTTGGGCAGGAAAGTAAGAAATAAAACGGCGCTGGGAAGATATGAAAAAATAAATTTCCACAACCTGTGTATGATGGTGACATCCCACCAGCGCTGCGGACGTGGCCATATAAAAGTCGCCGGCTTGTTTTCTCACCCTCTCTTTCTAAATGATTTGACGTTTTATCCCCCCATCAAACTCTCTATTCTCTGCTAATGGCAGAATAATAAAAAATTATCCCTCATAGTGTGTGAGGGAGAGGCCCAGACGGGAGCCCAGGAGAAGGAGGAAGGAGAGGAAGAAAAGGTTATTATAAATGTGTCAGCCTTGTTTATGGCCCTTTATCAGCGACGGAGAGACGGGGAGGGAGAGACGCCGTCAGCACACACTTTAAAGTGGCCTGCCAGCTCAGCTGGGGAGTGTAAATAATTTTTATTTTCAGCTGCATTTAGATATTTTAAAATATACACCCGCCAGCCGTTGTGGCAAGCCAGCAGCGCCTGCTGGGGAGAAGCCGGGTAGGGGCAGCTTTTCCTTGTGGCCCCTTTGATGGGACGGTGCTTGGCAATCAGGGCTTTCAAAGGCGGGCTTTGCTGATAAAGGCTTTCTTCCTGAGGAGCGAGGCGAGATAGTGAGGCCAGCCTCAGTGGCTGCCAATCTCCCTGGCCGGCTGGCTGGCTGGGGCTAATCTGGATTTGGAAAGGCAGCCCAGGAGGCCAGTGTCCTTCCTGATAAGGCCAGCAAGGGTACAGGCCACCCTAAGTCAGAGCCCCACCCTCTTTGCACCCCTGGATGCCTCATCGCATCCCGGGCTTAGGATCATGTAGCCTCAGGCCCTCGGGTTTCATTCATGCTGCCATTCACTTGTCAACATTTATTGAGCACCTACGGTGTGCCAGGATCATAAGGGTCCAAAGACAGGGGAACTTAGAGATCATCTCACCTAACTGGTCGTCTGATCCCTCCTCCTTGAGTGCCTCCTGAGGACAGTCCTTCATGACCTCCAGTGTTAGCTGGTTGCATCCCAGGCGTGAAATAGGCTGTCCCAAGGGAGTGCGGTATGGTGGTTGGCACGCACACTCCACAAGGGAGCATAATCGTGAGACCTTGGGCAAGTGGCTCCCCAAGGCTGAACCTCCATTTCTCCTTCATAAAATGGGGATACTAGTGGTACTTACCTCATATGGTTGTGCAGATTAAAATGAGATGATGAGTGTAAGACTTTTCTGTCTGTCCCACAGGGAACACACACTAAACAATGTCTCATCCTCAGTTGTGCACAAAAATGGCATATGAAATCCCACCAGTAACTGCTAAATGTTCCAATGCACCCAGCGCAGAGGCCAAGATCAATGGGAGGCTGCAAGGAGTTGAGCCTTGTCTTCTGGAAGCACATGGGCCAGGCCAGACAGGGTGGCTGTGCGTGGGGCAGTCTCATCAGGGCAGGCTCTGGAAGAAGGGTCCCTGAAGTAGTGGCAGGACGGTGAGGAGGTAGGGACGAGACTAGCCTGGTTGGAGAGGAAGAGGTGTTCAAGGCCCAGATGGCCTGATGCCCGCCCCAGGCTGGGTCCCAAACCTGGTCAGAGAGGGGATTTGGTGCCAATACCCCATAAGAGTTGGGTGCCGGGCATGTGGCCAGTGCATTACCTGTCTCCTGTGCCCTGGGGCTTCTAGCTCTGGCACCCACTGAGTGCCACTTCTGTCTGATGGATGTGGGCAACATCTTCCATGCTCCACGCCCCCCTCTAGATTCTTGGGACTAGGCAAGGCTGACGCTAGCAGACAGCGGTCATGGGCAGGCTCAGAGGAGCCAAGGAGGGCAGAATCCAATTCCCAGGTCGGCCACTGATGGTCACAGGAGAGCCCTCCCAGTAAGTTCTTTCTGCTGGCTGGAAGGACAGCTGACATCAGATCAAAAGGCAACTGGAAGTTTGGCCCTGAGTACAGATTTGAACAGGGTGCTGAGCTAGGCAGGACTGTACTAAGCCCTGCATGGGTTCTGTGGGCTGAGAGCAAGCCATGAAGCAAGGAGGAGAGGGAGAGAGAGGGACAGGAGGGAGAGGGAATAGAGAGGCGCTGTGCCCTGCCTCCCATCGCTTGTCTTTGCATCAGTCAATCTTTCGGGCCACATACACACTGCTGCCTGCTTTGAGCCTGGCTCTCAGGACCCACAGCCCAGAAAGGAGACAGACGTGTAAACAAGGACAAGGCAGCATATGAAGTAGAGGTCTATAGTGGTCCAAAGGTGGGGAGGGGAGGTGGGCATCAGGGGAGGAGGCACAGAGCAAGAGAGACCTGTGTGGGCTTCAAAAGTAGACAGAGTTTTCCAAGCAGTCTAAGTGGGGAGATACTCCTTGGAGAGGGTGAAGCATAAACAAAGGCCTAAAAGCACATGGATCATGGTGAAAAGCACAAGGTTAATTATGTAGGGCTGGTTTCGTGTTCCCCAACAGTCTCTTGAGGAACATGAGTCCTGGAGGATGTTGATCAATGTTACTTGAGATAAAAGTTCCCCTGGTCAGATACATTTGGAAACATTGGACTAAACGATGAAGAGCACAGGGTACAAGATCAATATACAAAAATCAATTATATTTCTATGCATAACAATGAAAAATGAAATTAAGAAAATAATTCCATTTACAATAGTATCAAAAAATAAATGTACTTCGGAATAAATTAACCAAGAAGGTACAAGATTCGTACACTGGAAACTACAAAATATTTCAGAAAAAATTTAAAGAAGACTGAAATAAGTGGAAACACAGCCCATGTTCATGGACTGAAAGACTTAATATTGTTAAGGTGCAATATTCCTTAAATTGATGTACAGATTCAATGCAATCCCTATCAAAGTCTCAGATGGCTTTATTGCAAACACTGACAAACTGATCCTAAAATTTATATGAAAGCCACTGGTGGGAATGCAAAATGGTACAGCTACTTTGAAAGGCATTTTGGGCAATTTCTTACAAAACTAAACATACTCTTACCATATGATCCAGCAATCATGCTCCTCGGTATTTACCCAAGGAAGTTGAAAGCTATGCCCACCCAAAAACGTGCACACTGGTGTTTATAGCAGCTTATTTATTTTTATTTTTATTTTTTTATTTTTTTAAAGATTTTATTTATTTGACAGAGAGAGACACAGCGAGATAGGGAACACAAGCAGGGGGAGTGGGAGAGGGAGAAGCAGGCTTTCCGCGGAGCAGGGAGCCCGATGCGGGGCTCGATCCCAGGACCCTGGGATCATGACCTGAGCCGAAGGCAGACGCTTAACGACTGAGCCACCCAGGCACCCCTATTTTTTTTAAAGATTTTTATTTATTTATTTGACAGAGAGAGAGAGAGAGAGAGAGAACAAGCAGGGGGAGCGGCATGCAGAGGGAGAAGGAGAAGCAGGCTCCCTGGAGCCCAAAGCAGGACTCAATCTCAGGACCCTGGGATCATGACCTGAGCCAAAGACAGACGCTTAACTGACTGAGCCACCCAGGCACCCCAAAGACGCACTTTTCACCTGCATCAGGAATGGGAGAAGGACTCAACAGACCCCCATGTCACCTGCTGAATGTGCCATTGTGCTATCAGTCTAGGGAAGACACCTAACGAACTGAGCCACCCAGGCACTCCTCAGGTGTTTACAGCAGTTTTATTCATATTTGCCAAAAATTTGAAGCAATCAAGATGTCCTTCAGTAGGCAAATGGATAAATGAACTGTGGTACATCCAGATAGTGCACTATTAGTGCTAAAAAGAAATTAGTTATCCAGCTATGAAAAGACATAAGGGAATCTTAAATACGTATTACTAAGTGAAAAAAATCTAAAAAGGTTGTATACTGTATGATTTCAACTATATGACATTCTGTAAAAGGCAAGACTACGGAGACAGCAAAAAGATCAATGGGTGTCGGGATTTGGGGGGAAGGAGGGATGAGTAGGGGGAGCACAGAGTATTTTTAGGGTAATTAAACTACTCTGTATGATACTATAATGATGGATGCCTGTGATTATGCATTTGTGTAAACCCATAGAATGTACAACACAAGAGAGAACCCTCATGTAAACTATGGACTCTGAGTGATGATGTGTCAATGTAGGTTCATCAGTTGTAACAAAATTGTTACTCTGGTGCAAGACGTTGATCATGGGGGAGGCTCTGCATGTGTGTGGGCAGGGATTATATAAGAAAACTCTGTAACTTCTGCTCAGTTTTGCTGTGAACCTAAAACTACACTACAAAAATAAAGTCTATTTAAAAATAAGTCTATTAATAAATGCCAGGGACCCAAAATAGCCAAAGTAATCTTGAAAAAGAACAAAGTTGGCAGACTCACATTTCTCAATTTCAAAATTCACTACAAAGCTACTAATCAAGACAATGTGGTACTGGCATAAGGACAGACACATAGAGATCAACAGAATAGAAATGAGAGTCCAGGAATAAACCCTCACATTTATGACCAATTGATTTTTAGCAAGAAAACTAAGACAATTCAATGGGGGAAAGAATAGTCTTTTCAACAAATGATGCTGAGACAACTGAATAGCCACACACACAAAAATGCCGTTGGACCCCTTCCTCACACCATACATAAAAATTAACTCAACATGGATCAAAGACCTAAATGTAAGGTCTGAGACTGGGAAAGGCCATGGTGTTGGGGCTGGAGGCAGGAGAATTAGATTACCACCTAGTCAGGCCGTCTGAGTCTTCCACAGTAATCATTACTTTTTCCCCTGGAATTTAGAGGTCAGTAAGTGTCAGTAACATATCCTGGGGTGAATCAGTAGAGACAGAAAGGGTCTGTAAAGGTTTTCCATTTCCTTCAATTTATCTGCTTTGAAAGTTAGTGGGAATGGTCATTGGTACAAACTTTTGGAGGACAACTTTGTAGTTAATAATACCCTCCCCCAAGAATGTGAGAGCCTTTCCACCCCATCATCCCTCCTTTGGCATCTGCAGAAATACCAGTCTGATGGAGCAGAGAGAAGTAGGTACAAAGGTGTCCATCACAGAACTGTTTGTGACAGCTTCTTCCTTAGATCAATTACAGAACGTGCCCCAATTCCCCCATACTTTCCTGTATCCCTTTTCAATCCCATTCTGCAGCTCTTTCCATCAAGAGGTGGAGTTGGCTTCCCCACCCCTTGAATTTGGACTGGCTTCTGACTAGCTTTGGCCAATGGAATGTGGTGGAAGCGATCACGTGCCAGTTGCAAGTGTTGGCCTCAAGAGCCCTTGTGTGCCCCCACTTGCTCTCTTGGAAACCTGCTACCAACATAAGGACAGCCCAGTCTGGTCTGCTGCAGGATGAGAGACCACATGAAAGAGAATCATCTCAGGGGAGGCCATCTTTGACCAGCCAGCCCCTAGCCGATCCTCCAGCTGACTGCAGATGCCCACGTGGCCCCACCTATAGGAATCAGCCTCACCTGGCCCAGACCAGGGCTGTTCAGCTGGCTTCCAGACTCATGAGCATAATAAATGTTTTTTTTTTTAAACCACTAAGCTTTGGGGTTGTCAGGGAATCATTACTTATAGTACTAAAAACCCGATATAGCCCCAAACTGGAGGTAACCCAGATGTCCATTGATGATGCAGGGCTGGAGGTATCAACAGTGGTAGTTGGAACACCCTGCAGCCATTAAGAAATGAGGTCAATCCATATGTACTGACCTGGAAGATGTCCATGATATACTGGTGAGGGAAAAAAGCAAGGGACTGATCAATATATATGCCATGACCCCATTTTTTCTTTTTAAAAAAATCTGTATATGAAAATATAGAGAGTAGATACACTTAGGAAACAACCCGCAATGATGTACAGCAAACTCTTCACAAGGGTTGTCTGTAGAGGAGACAAGAAGGAGTTTTATATTTTTTGCTTTCTTTCTTGATTTTTTTTTTTTTAAGTGAAGATTATTTGGAAGCAAAACTAAGTTGGTGTTTTCAATAACGGGATTTGTTGAAATTGAGGCCCAGCTGTCCGCATGCAGATTTTGCAGCTTTTTCTCTTCTGCCCTGGCCCATGTGCACTCCTTCCTGTGCAAGACCCACATCCTTGACCCCTTGACCCCTTGACCACTCAGGCATTCACTGCACATCCCGAACCCCTCAGGTATTTATCTTCCAATATTAGAGCAGGAAGGTCCTTCTGGGATCAAGTCCCACCTTCATGGTACAGAAATAGGGAAACGGGGGCACAAAGGGGTCAAGGACATGTTGGAGGCCTCTTTGAGAGGCTGCAGCTGAGCTGAGGCCAGACACAGGTGTCCTGAAGAGCCATCCATTTCAAGTAACCCAGAGCGACCCCGGTGCCCAGCCCTGACTCTGCTGGTCCCAATTCCCTGGAAGGGGGCCGGAGGATCAGGGACAAACTTGGTCCTTCTCAGGAGATGGAGGAGGGGCCAGAGGAGAGGTAAAGGGACAGAGCCAAAGAGGAGGAGGGATGGGGGGGGGGGCATCAGTGCCAGCCTCAGCCTAGAGCCTCCAGCAGCCGCTAGATAATAAGCAAGAATAATAGAGGAAAGAGAGCGAAATGTCACACGCGCTCTGGTGCCATTAGCCACCAGAGAAGGGAAATATCACGTAATTAGGCCAGGCCTTTGTTTGCCTTTGTGGAGGAGGAGTGTGAGGGGGTCTGGCTGTTGGTGGGGGGGGGGGGGGGGCGGCGCCTCGGGGGACGGGGGGGGGGGGCTATGAGGGGGGGATTTCAGGGCTGGGGTTCCTGGACCCTTGGGCCTCCACTCCCCAGGCCCTGAGCTCCCCCCCCACCCATGTGACTGGCAGGGGCTGGGGTGGCAATGGGGACAGAGAAGTCATGGGACTTGTTCCACCTCGGACCGAGACACAGAGCTCCGAGCCTCCTCGCTTAACTGTCTTTGCTGCTGTTTGTTTATATTTCCCTCGTTATTACCCAAGTCACAGAAACGCCCGGGTAATAGCTGTAAAATTACACACTCGCAGCTAATTCGGGGACGACTCTTGGCATAGCAGCCGCATTTTAAGGAGAAATAAACAAGGCCTGAAATAAAAGTCGGCAGGAATACAAATCTGCCGCAATGAGGCCGGCTCCCCCCTCCCCTCGCAACGAGCAGCACAAAGCTCACTCCGCGCGTGCGCACACGCACACCCAGGCCCGGGGACCCCCAGGCCGGCCTTTCCCCTTCCCTACGGGGCCTCTGAGAAGGCTCTTACCACGGTCCTATCCTATGTCGTCCCGTCTCCCCCGACCCCGTCCCCGGAGTCCCAAATCCAGGGCTGGGGCATGGTCCTTTGTTTGCAGACCCAGGTTACTCCCCTGCCCTGATTGCCCACCTCTCTGGGTACCCACCTTCCTTTCCCCCCTAGCCATGGCAGCTCTAAGCACCAGCTCAGCCTTCCTCTGTTCACGCCACACGTGTTTCCTGAGCACATACTTTGTGCCACGCATTGTGCTCTAATGGTAAGAAGACACACATCCGGGTTCTTTCTTGTCTGGTGCATGATATTAGACAACTAAGTGCATGAATAAATGTATACTAACAAGTGAGGATATGGGCCCTAAAGGAAGAGAACAGCGTGGAATGGGAGAGGAAAGGGTAGGAATTGCTTCAGATTGGGGGTTCAGGAAAGACCTCTCTTAGAGGAAAGGAGAGGCCTATTTGAGTTGAGGACTGGAAGTGAGAGTTTTCTGGGTACAGAGCGGGGGAGTCCAGTATTCCAGGGGGAGGGGGGAACATCATAAGCAAAGGCCCTGAGGCAGGAAGGCTGGTGAGGCACTGTGATGTGGCCAGCCTGGAGGGACCACATATTGCTGTAGGCTTCTTTAATGATCTGGGAAGGGTTATGAGATTCTAAGGAAAGGGGGAATGAAATGTGATTTATGGTTTTGCAACATCTCCCTGCTTGGCTGGGAGAGGCTTGCAGAGGAGTGAGAGGGAAGGACAGCAGCTGGGGGAGGCTGTTGCAGTCATCCTGGTGAGGGATGACAGTGGCTTGGGGAAAGGACTGTGGTGATGTGGACAGGAGGGGCATGAGAGAGATCCCAAAGGCAGACAGGACTTGGGTTTCTGGAGTGAGGGAGAAGGAGTCAAGGGGGCTGGAGGCTGAAGGTGCATTTCCCAAGATGGGGAGACTAGGACGGGCAGGTTTGGGACATGTATTGGAGGTGGAACAGCGCCTGTTGTCCTGGGGTTGGACCATGGGCCTTCTCTGGGAGCCTCACACTGACCAGTAGCTGTCCTAGAAGAGATGGGGGCTCCCCCTTGTTGTCAGGCTGGTGGGCTAAGCTGGGGGCAGAAGACCCAGGGTCCTAGGACCTGTTGAGGGGAGACTGCTTTGGGACAACTGGCCTGGGGCTGCTGAGGGAGCTGTGCGCCTCAGCAATGCCTAGCTGTGCCCTGTGTACCCTGGACGGGGTCTGGCTCCAGCCTCCTTGCCTCTTGGCAGAGCCCTGGGAGGGAGAGGCTGCAGGCGAAACGGCCTCCTCGCAGCCAAGGACACCTGGTTAAGGGAGGTCTCACCATGCGTTGTTAAATGACGTTTGCTTACACACCATAAATTGTCTGGGTTCTTTCAGGTCTGGCCCTGCCACCGACATGCCCTTGATGCCCGACAACTCCCTCCTCCCAGGGCTTCCATTGGCTTATCCATAAGATCAGCTGGGGTGTGGCATGGGGGTGGACCGGGTGTCCCCTGAGGACCAGTTTGGCTCTAATGCTTTGTTGCCTAATTGAGGCTGAGGCCAGCAACCCTTGGCCACTGCAGACCAGCCCAGACCAGGTGGCACGAGTGGGGGGTCATGGGCAGGAAATCCAGAGAGCACAGCGGTGGAAGCAGTCCTAGGACCCCGCTGGCCACCAGTGCCCTTGCCCGGCTTTGCATCACTCCACCCCTGCAGGATGGAGAGCCAGGCCCTCAAACCTTGAGGGTCACTTAACAACTCCGTCTGACTCTGCGCCCCGGCAGGCCCACCGGGAGAGAGACACCGTGCCATCTCCAGCCATGAGAGCTTGGAGACGCTCGTGTGGACGTCTGGCTCTCCCCCACCCCCCCACCCATGGCCCCCACGGAGGTCCACATCTTTACCTTCCCATCTTCCCTCCTGCATCTAGACACAACTAGGGAGAGAGAGTGGCTCCAGGAACAGCTGAAACATTTTATTTCTTATTTTGGAAAGGGAAAATAAAAATAATAATATGGCATAGAATAACAAACTTTCCTCCTCCTCTTCATCCTGTAAGTCCTCCTCTTAGTTTCCTGTGTGTCCGGTGGTCAGGGTTTCACTTGTTTTCAGAAACCAACTCGAATGTAAACGGATGACTAAGTACTCTGGGGGCTTTCATGGCACAGCGAGGGCCAGGCCCCTGTCACCGCCCACCCTCCAGCCCAGGGCTGCCACCATCACAGGAGGAGAATCAATCGGACACTTTCAAATATTTATGAAACACTGATGGATTTTCTCAGACTGGAGATGTAGCTTTCATGGAATTTGGCTTTATTAGCCAGAAAGTCAATATTTTCCCTGGACCACCGCCGAGAGGCCTGCGTTCCTCTCATGCCCCCGGTCCTGGGGGCCCAGCTGCTCCTGCTGTGTCAGCTTCTTGTCGTTGGCTCTCGACTTCTCTGCCAATGGGAGCTGGTGGGGAGGGACACAGAGAGGCCAAGCCTCAGGAGTCTCCCTCCCTGAGCCTCAGCTACCCAATCCGGAAAAAGGGAAGCCCGGCAGATCATTGAGTTCCATCGCTGCTCGCTGCTCACGGGGGGCCTCTCCCAGCCTGGGGGCTCCCTAAGTGCAGGCCTCGGTCTCTCTCCTCCCTGCATCCCCAGACACTGGGCAAAGCTTGTGTTGGGACGGCACAATCAAGTCTCCAGTATTCTGAGAGGAGGGCATTTCCATGCGATCTAATGGGCCAGGACCCCTGGGCTTTGCACCCACATCATGGCTCCTTCCCACTGGGCCAGGGTGAGCCGCTGTTACAGAGCTGATGGGCTCCCAGTCTGATTGGGGTGAGGGATGGTCACAGAACATGGCAGAGGTCAGAACCGGGGGAAGCAGGGAGAGCTAATGAGCTTGGCTGTGATGGGGGGGTGGGGGAGCAGGATGCCAGGGGGAGAGGTAGGCAGGCGCCCTCCTGGCGTGAGGGGGGGCTCTGCCAGGCCTGCTTACCCCTGTCCAGCCTTTTGAAGTGTGTGCGTGTGTATTTAATTTTATGGTCTTATGATCTTAAAAATATACATGAATACATTTTCACCACAATCTACAAGCATGTCACACAGGAGGCTTCCTCTCCCTACTGAGTATCCTCCACTGTTTACCATCCTTAACAGTCTGATGTGCGCTTGCAGACTTTTCCCCACATATTATATTTATATACACAATACGTACATGTACACTGGTACGATGTTCTTTAATAACGTAAATAGGATCCTACTAGATATATCCTAAGTTTGGGAATTTACTTTTTTCCCCATAAGCTTTGGGGATCTTTCCACATTATTATATGTAGATCTGCCTTCTTTGTCTAGCTGCTCCCAGGTATTTCTTACAAAGGATGCATCTTAGTTCTTTTAACAATTTCTCTGCTGATGGGCATTCAGGCTGTTTCTGTTTTTTTTTTTTGCTATTACAAACAGTGGTGCTGGAACATCCTGGTTGATCCTGCTCTCCTGGCCTAGCCCAGACGTCCCCTCAGTCTCCAAGTGTATGGGGCCCACTCGGCTGAGAGGAAGTGTCTGATACACACACACACACACACACACCCGCCCCGAGTAGGAAGGGTGGAAGGCCTGGTCCCTCCTGTGCGAGAAGCTGAATGCTGAGCCCAAGGGCAGCTTGTCCAGCTCCGTGCTGGTCCCCAGTGGGGAAGTATTTCGGTGGGGGACAAATGAAGGAAGCCCTGTCCCACCCCCTCAGAGAGCCCTGGGCAGGCCTGGTGGACAAATTCCAAGCTAAGCCACAGAATTTGGACTCTGGGGCTGCAGGAGTTCAGGGAAGGAAGCAGCCCAGGGCCCAGATCCATCAACAACTGAGGCCCTGACAATGGCAGACGGCTTTAGCAGCATACAGGCAGGGCAGGCTTCCTGGAGGAGGAGGGAGACTGCATTGAGCGCGTCTCCTACGCATGTGCCAGACATGCCTGGTAACCCTCCCACCTCATCACTTTTTGGATGTGCAACCAGGAACAGCTGGCTTTGCTTCTCCGTGCCACAGTGCCCTTGTCCGTGAAATAGGAATTATAATAGCTTTGAACCCAGAGGGCTGTCATGAGGATCCCAATTGTTTATAATGGTGCCTGGCACAAAGCAACTGCTCCACAAAGATGAGTCATTTTTGTGATTATTTTCATCAGTATGATTAAAGGATGGAAAGAATCTGAAAAACTGAAGGAGCAGTATGCACTCCAGGTGGCCACCAATGTGGGGCCAAGAGCCCCAAGGCTGGGCTAATCTCAGAGGCTCCACCTCTCCAGGAACAAGGGAGCCCAGCACGGATTTACAAGCAGCTGGATTATCTAGCGTCTGCTCCAGCACCCCCTCCCAGGGCACCGAACTTTGCCAGCTTTCTCCCCCGAGCTGTATGATGACCGGCCCCACCCTAAAGATCCAGTGCATGACCGGTGGAATCAGGGAGAGTGAAGGTTCAGGAAGATATGCAGTGGGGCTGGAAGTAAGTGGATGGCCACCCACTTTGATCATGCACAAGGTCAGCTCTCGTGGGAGGGAGCAGGTGGGTGGATCAGTCAGTCAACAGCTCTCAAGGGACAGAGCAGGTGCTTTTCCTGGTCTGGACCTCTACTTCCTCATCCATACAATGGGAAGGCGGTGGTTGGACCAGGTGCCCGGAGCCCCAGCTCTCAGTGGCTGTCTCTGAGCTAGCAGTCCAGGGCAGAAGAGGGATGTGGACGGTGGGGTAGGTCTGCTCTTGGGGAGACTCCCCCGCAGAGGGAAGGTCGGCAGGAAGCTGGGATAGGACAGAACCTGTCCCATCCCTGCTTCCTGCCCCACAGGTGACAGTTCCTCCACTCCCTGAACGAGACTGAGGCTGACTGACAAGAAGGCTCCAGAGCCAAGCTGGCAGCAAGTGCCCCTGCCACCTTTGTGTGGCTAATTTGCATGAAATCTGCATGAATCTGCATAATTCAGGAAGCAGCCAGAGCTCATCTCAGGCAGTCCAATTCACTGATTTTATGAGCTTTGAAGTAGCCCTTTCTTTTCCTGCCCACTCCCCCTCCTTCCCTTTTCTCCGAGTCTGGCCTGTCAGATCCCACTGCCTCTGCTCACCTGTCCCAGGCTGGAGGCCAGGCCCCCCAGGTTTGCTTGGGTTCCCAGAGGGAGAGCCCTCTGAGTCTGCTGAGTGTCACTGCCTGGGAGCTTCCAGCCCAACCTTCTAAGAGGCATTCACAAGGGAGGTCTGGAGACTCTGAGAAAGCTCTAGGTGGTTCACCAAGAATGAGCCAGGTCAAAGTGACCAAATCCTTTGTCCTGACAGGGCACGAGGGTGCAGTGTGTCTAGGTTCCTTCGAGACTTTGCACCTGATGTTGGTAAGACCAGGATGGTGTCCCGAGGCTCAGTGACGGGGCCAGGACTATGACTGACTGATCAAACAGCTGTCCCCAAGGGAACTGACTCATGGATTACTGTCAGTCCAGATGGATGTCCCTAAAGCTATGCCACCGAGCTCTGTCCCTGCCCTTCCAACATTTTTATTCTTGGATTAGTCAAGATTCCTTTGGGTACAAGTGACACTAACTCAACTCCAACTGGCTTAAGCAAAAGAAAAAAAAGAGAAGGGGGGGATTTATTGGCAGATATAACTGAGAAATCCAGGGATACTTGGACTTCTAGATCTAGAGGCTCAGTTGTTATCATGAGGACATTGTCTCTGTGCTCTGCGTCCCTTGGTATTGGCTAAAGCTGTCATCATACCTGGAAGCTCCCGTGTTATATCCTACCAGCTCCAAGTCCAGAAGAGTCAGAGCTTCTTTCCACTAGTTCCAGTTCAAGTGTAGAACACAGTCTTACTGGGTTAGCTTGGGTTGCATACCTAAAGCTGAAGCCATCATGCTGACTGGAAGTGTGTGGCCCTCTCGTTGGCCAGGCACAGGTCACATGGCCACCTGGGGCTGGGAAGGAGTCAGCCCTGCTACAAGGATTGAGAGTGGGAAGGGGGAGTTTCCTCGGGGGAAAATCAGGGACACTTTCCTGAAGACAGAGAGACGGGGTACTGAGCAGCCTGATTCCAGCTGGGCACACAGTGCTTTCCATGAAAGAATATGTGGATGCCAACCTGAAGGGCAAGGAGCTGGAGACTGGTAAAGGGGAGGTCCGGGAGACTCTGGAGGGAGAGTGCGTGGTGGGTGCCTAGTGACGTGAATTTGCCTCCCTTCAGAAGCTAAGACGGGACTTGGATGGGATTTGCTGCCAGCCCCGCTGGTACCTGGGCACTTGGTGGGGAGGCCAGGATATCCAGTGAGTGCAGAGCCCTGAGCCACCTGGCCTCGGCAAAACAAAGACAATGAGCATCGGAGAGCAGAAGGGACTGCAGTGACCGTCTGGGTAAGGAACGGGAGGCATTGTCATTTAGCTCTGATGGAGGGTAGGCAGGGAAGACCCTGGATTTCTTTCCAACAAACGCTGACCAAGCCCTGGCCCTTTAAAGCTAGGGAGGCAGAGAGAAGGCAGTAATCACAGACACAAGAAGCCTCCATTTTAACACAATCCTTTATCAATTGCAGGCCCTCCATCCCATCAGAGGCTAGAATTGCTGAGTCTGCCCTCCTGCCTCAGATGAGCTCAGCACTTTCCCTGCACACACAGGTCCCTGTGCTGCCCCGTCCGGGAAGGAGGCTGGAGCTCGGACCTGGGGCTCCCCCCCCGCACGCACCCTGCTGCCTAGGCCAGTGCGCTGGGGCAGACCCACCAGCTTCACCTGGGGTCTGGCAGAGCTCAGGCTGTTCTTCATGCAGACTCTGCCTCCGGGAAAGGCCAATGCTTGCCAGCACTCATGATGAGCCAGGCACTGGGCTAAGTGCTGTTACTCGTTTAATCCTCAACAACCCACGAGACAGATACGATGATCACTATCCACCTTCACCCTGTTTTAAGAACGAAGAGACTTGAGACCCAGAGAAGTTACACAAATTGCTCAAGGTGGCACAACCAGCATTTGCAGCAGTGGGGTCTGAACTTCCAAGACCTGGGTTCTTTACATCGTACTGTGTCCCTTCCTGCTTCTGTGCCTCAGTCCCACCATCTGCACAATGGGCAGAACATCACCTGTGTGCCATGCTGCCAGAGCTGTAGGGAGGATCGCACAAGATCATAAAAGACAGAGCTTGAGAAAGTGTCCTGTAAGCCAGAGCCCTTGTCCTCACTGCCACGGACGAGCAGAGGGAGGCAGGAGCCCCAGAAGATCCGGGTAGA
Organism: Phoca vitulina; assembly: GCF_004348235.1. Lineage (NCBI taxonomy): Eukaryota > Metazoa > Chordata > Mammalia > Carnivora > Phocidae > Phoca > Phoca vitulina. Next base: position 40,276,270 of record NW_022589723.1, on the reverse strand, counting down.
CAGAATGTGTGGAGGAAGATGGTCAGCTGTGTCTCCCACTGCAAAGTGGAGGAGGAGAAGGGGAATGGCCTTTAGGGGTGGAGATTGGGGCCTTAAGTGTGTAGGCCTGAGGGTGGAGGATTTTAGCTGGCAGGGGAGGAGGGAAGAAGGGAGGGTGGGGAACAGAGCTACTAGGAGAGAGCTTTCTGATGCTGAGGAAGTGGGACATGCTTGGGTCAGAGTAGGGGCTGCCTGGAGGAGGAAGGGGCAAATGCTTCATCTCTTGGTTCCAGAGGCCCTGCTGGGGGCAGCTCTATGGCAATTAACCATTGTCTCCTCACCACAGTCCCCTGCAATACTGGTGTGGTGCCCATTTTACGGAGGAGGAAATTGAGGCTCAGAGAAGCAAAGCCACTGACAGATCTCCCAGCTTGGGGGGCGGGGGGTTGCGGGGGCTGGAGTTCACACAGGGCAGAGCTGCCTGCCCACTCTCTGTCTGTGGTTTGGGATACACGGATATTTGGGATATTTCTGTACACTGTCATACAGTTTTCCAGTGCTTGAGCATCGAGCCCTCCATTGGAGGGCTCAGGGGTTCCCAGGGCAGGAGGGAAACCCCCTTGGGGTCATCACAGCCTTACATGTGACCAGCAATATCTCCCTTAGCCCCTGCCTTCCCCCAGAAGAAGGTTCAGGAAGGTTCAGAGGAAGAGGCCCAGCATCAGGAACTTTCTCCAGTCACTGCTCTTACCAAGATGACAAACTGCTTCTTGAAGTGGTGAGCTTCCCATTCCTCAGGATGTGCAAGCAGAGGCTAGATGCTGTCTGGTCCGGGCCACTGCAGCTGGGATGCTGCCCTGCATGTACATCATGCCTCCGATGCCCCTCCCGATTCTTAGGGAAGCTTCATACCAGATGATGGAATTTCTGGAAGGCCAGGTTGCAGGATTTGGGGTGGGGGTGGGGCTGTCCCAGAGCCCTTCCGACTTCACTGTACAGCTTTCTCTACTTCTGTGCACACATGTCCCTGTCCCAGGTTGTCCCTGGACATAGGCTGGGCACGTCCTCATAGAAATAGCCAGCACACACTTGTGTGCGCCCGTGGCAGCTCTCCAGAGCAAGAGCGGAGAGAGAGGCCCAGGCCTGTGGGCCCAGAGCCACAGGAGCTCGTTTGTGAGCTGCCTCAGGCTGCCTGGGGCTCCCTGGGACGCCTCCTGCCTCCTGGGGGTGGGGGCAGCTTCCGGAGGATCAGCACACCCCACGCAGGAGACATTTGGGGCACTTCCCGACTTCACCGACTGTTTCTGCTTCCAAGCCCTGGGCGGCTGTGAATTTCCTTCCAAGTCTCAGTTCCGCAGATGCCAGCTTTTGGGGCCAACTGGTGGTTACCCGGCAACGCAGCAAATATTTGGGCCAGCCAGGCTGGTCTGTGCCCCCCATCCTGGGTTTAGTGAGACCCTAGAAGGCATGCAACACTGTGGGCTCAACGTATTTTTTTTAAATATCGGGGCACTAAGTAAAAATAACTCCCCTGGGCAAACACCTTCCTGCTGACCCCTTCTCGGGGGCTTTCTATTTAGGGACTTGGCCGGATAACTGGGGGGAACTGGCAGAGATAAGGTGGGGATGGGACGAGAAGGTAGCATGTGACAGTGGAAGGAGGAAGCATGGGCTTTGGGGTTTAAGCCTGGCTCCCCAACCTTTGGCAGGTGGGAAGGAGTGGGCCCCTCCCCCTCAGATCTGCTCTGCCCCCCATCCCCGGAGTTCCCCCAACCCAGTCCCTGGCCTACCTTGTCCTCCCCTGCTCCGCCCCAGCTAAACGGGGCTCCTCCCCGTGACTCCCATACTGTGCCCCGACTGCCACGGCACTCAGACATCCATCTCTTTCCTGGATCCTTGGTCCTCCTGGCTTCTCCAATTCAACCGCCATAGGGCAGCCAGAGAGCCTGCACTGAAGCGCACCTCAGATTCCCACGTCAGATCCCGCTTGGAACGTCCCCTGCAAGCCCCGCTGCTCTTACCTGGGGCCTGCCCAGCCTCTCCGCACAGCCACTCCGCCACTCCTCTGCTCTGCCAGTTGCTATCATCGAAACCAACCTTCCTCCCGGCCCTCGTGGGGGCCACTCCCCTGGCACCACCCACCCCCTCCTCCCCACCCTCCTGTGTCCGCCTGGCTACCCCCAGCGCCTTCCTGACCATGTTCAGCCTGGGTTAGCTCCTCCGGCATCCCTGGCCCCTCCCGCCCTCCCGCTGGTCCTGTCCACCCGCATTTGGAGCACCATGGGCTGGGGACCAAGGTAGGGCCACTGCTAGCCCACACGGGGCCTCTGGGCGAATTAGGGAGAGACGTCCTTCCCCCCGGGGGACGCAGCTCCAGGCCAGGGTGCAGGGCCTCATGAGTGCGGCCTGGGCTAGACTTCAGCCCCTCCCCCCTCTCCCAGCCGGGCACTGCGACCCGGAACTTGGCTTGTCTCGGCTGCCTCCCCCAGGGCTGCTGCTGCCCCTTCACAGCGTGGGGACTCAGAGGAAGTCTGCGTGTCCAGCCTTCTGCCCTGAACTGGTCAGGTCTCCTGCGGAGGGCTTACGTTTTCTTCTCAGCTGTGGGAGCTTTCTGCTGTGTCTGTCGCAATAGGGCTCTCACCGGGGTGGGGCTCCCCACTCCGATCCGGCTGGGCTCTGTCTGGCACTCTCTCCATCTTTGTAGAGGTTCGTGCTCATCAACTGAATTGATTTCATTCCTGTTCTTGTTGAGATTGCACAAAAAAAATTGGTGGTTGGAACTGACGGGCTGTGTGTCCAGGATATGGAGGGCACTGGGAATGTGAGGCGGGAGGGCGGCTAGCTCCCATGGCAGGGCGAGGCAGACCCTGGGACCCAGCTGCTGTGGTCCAGGGGCTGTCCTGAGGCAGAAGGGCCTGCGGAAGGGCTGGGGCCCAGGGTCTGCTCCACCTCCCCACCCCCCATCCTTTCCTGTTCCAGGCTGCAGTTGCCTCCAGGGCTTCTCTGGGAAGAGTCAAGGCCTCCAGCCTATCTACCCTGTCTTTGGGGAGCAGGCACCTGGCTCACTGGGGCACCGAAAGGGATGACACTCACTCATCAAGGGAGAAGGCTAACCCTGCCAGGGTTCCTGTCACCCTCAGAGAAGAAAGCCCTGGCCCTCACAGCGGCCTACGTGGTCTTCATGATTTGGCCCTCTGCCCTCTCTGGCCTCGGGTTTTCCACTCTCTCCCTCCCCTGCTCACACTGCTTCTACCACGCTGGCATCTTTGATGGTCCTCCAACATGTCCAACACACTCGCACCTTAAGACCTTTGCACTTACTGTTCCCTCGATCTCAGATTCTGTTCTCCCAGACCCACAGGAATCACTGCCTCACCCCCTGTGCACCTATTCTCAAAGGCCAGCTTCCCAGGGAGGCCCTTCCTGACCACTTGCGTAAACTGCAGCCCCTCCCAGAACCCCCAGGTTCCTGCTGATTTTCTTCCACAGCACCTATCACCATCGAAAATGTAATTTATTTTACTTTCTTACTTGGCTTGGTGTTGGTCTCTCCACTAGAATGAAGCCCCAGGAGGTCAGGCACTTTTCACTGCTATCCCCCACCCCGTGCCTGGCAGAGGGTAGGCAGAATGGAGTTTGTAGAATGAACGAATGAATGACTAAATAACCATAGTGATTAAAAAAATAACTGCCAGGTATGAGAGCAGCGGTGCCCACCCTATGCACCCCTTGTCTCCTCGAGTCCTGCCAACACCCCACAGAGTGAGAAAATTGAGCGTCAAGAGCTTAAATGACTTCCCCAGGGTCACTCAGCCAGTGGGTGTTTGAGCCAGGCTGGGGGGAACCCGGTCCCCGAATGCACCCACAGTGTGGCCACTACTGCAGGAGGGGTACTGCCTCGGCTACTGCCATCTGCAGGCGCACTTGGCTTTGGCCTTGGCATCATCCCACTCTACCTGCAGACCCTGACGTTCCCGACCAGCATCGACCAGCGACGGGCCAGGGCCTTGGGGTGGGGAGGAGGTGGGAGGGGATAAGCGAGCATCTGTCCTCTGTGCCGGGAAGCCCTCCTCTCTGACCCCTGCAGGGTCCCTCCATGCGCGCAGGCCTCTGACGTCCTCCCGTGGCTGGCCTACATCGGTGCTCCACTTGCAGCTTCCCAAGAGCACGACTTAGAAGGCACAGCCTTTCGACTCCCTGCTGCCCGGCCTGCCCCCCCGCCAGTCATTTCAGCAGTCCATGAAATATTTTCCGACTCAACCTCTTTCTAAATCTACTTGTCGCTCTCTCTTCTCCTATCAGCCCCCAGCCCCCATTCCCCGCCATCCTCCGCCATGGCCTCCTCCAGCAGGGCCCCCAGGGAATGTTGTATATGAAATTATTTTGTGAAATCCAATAAAAATTTTAATCAGGTCAACATCATTACAGGAAAAGGAAATGATGGATCTTCCGTGGTACAGAAAAAATGTGAAGAAAGTAAACCCCCACCAATCCACCCATGCATGCAGTCACGTGCGCTTGAGTCCGTGCGCGTGCACCTCCGCTGAGGCACGGGGTACCCTGCATTTGCACACACGTGTGCATGCTCCTGGGGTTTGTGTACATCAGTGGCAAGTCCCTGGAACCCTCTAGGTCTCGGTTTTGCCATCTGTACAATGGGAAGTTCATTGCTGAACTCAAATCCCTACCAGCTGGGAGACCCCAAAGGCCGGGGCTTGCTCACAACTGTGCCCAGAGTCACATCACATGGTGGCGTTGACTGCCTTGCCCCACACCGCTGACAGAGACTGTCTCAGAGCATAGATAACTGAGTCTAATGCCCCAGCCTCCCTCCCCAAGGCTCACGGCTAACATTTGTGGGATCTGGGGCAACGGCACAAACGGAAGTCTGTATGCCATACGTCTAGATGTTTAAATTATAAATCAAACTAACAAATTGTTAAACATGTTCTAGGCTCCTACTTTGACAAATATACCTTCATAGCAACTTGAAAGGCCAGGTTCAAATATAGAATTCTCGGGAAGAGCCAGCCCCCAGACTCTAGCCCTGGGCCCTGGCCAGCGTCCCCACCTCCCTCTACCCCTGGCTCTGTCCCACCCTGAAAAGGGCCTTGCTCACATACAGGGGGACAGACAACCTAGCCTGCGAGGCCACGCTCTGTCCCCACCCCATGTACAGAGCCCCTGGGATGACCCTCAGGCCCTGAGTGTGGACATCAGAGGCATGGTGCCCTCTCAGAAGGGTGGCCCAGGGAGGAGGTCCCTCTTGGCAGGGTTCCAGGGCCAGAACAGGCTGTCTAAAGTGCAGGGCTCAGGGCAGGAGCCCCTCTTACCTGGGTTTAGGGTTTAGGGCCCTGACGTCTATGGCGTTGGCTCAGCAGTCTGCCCTTAGGCCCTTCTTTCTCCACACTTGTCTTCCGAGGCTCCCTCCATGGCTGGCGTACAGCATTTAAGGGGCGCACGCCAGGGCTACCCTGGGCCCACAGGCATGGCCCCAAGTGGACAGGAAGCTTCTCTGCATCCGCCCAGTGTGGTGAGCTTCCTCACTCGGGGATGTGGGTGGAAGCTGGCCGTGAGGAGACACAGGGAGAGGGACCCCCAGCCAGGGCACTCACGCTCGGGAGCAGTTGGCCCTTCTAAGACGGTCAGGGCGGATGTGCCCGCGGGAGAAGCTATCAGCGCCCCGGCGGGTGTTTTGTGGGTACTGTAAGAGCCCTGCTCCAAGGCGACTCCAGGCTGCCAGGAACACTCCCTGTGTACGATTCTGGAAGACAAATGTATTAACCCACTGGTGCCCACTGCCCCTTCTGCAAGGAAGAGGGTCCCGAACGTAACCAAGGGAAGACATAGCCTCCCTCTGATTCATTTCCCCGTTTGTAGCGTGCAGCAGTGACACTGGTCACGCTGGGGTTCCTGGGGCAGTTATAGGGGGCTGCATCTCTGAGGTGAAGAGGGTAGGGACAGAGGAGACCCCCCCACTCCCTCCCTTCTCCACCCCTGCCTCTACCTCCCCTCCTCCCCTTCTGACATTTACAGGTGCCTGTCTCTCCTTTCCTTCCAGATAACGCCCGCACCTCCATCTGGGCCAGCAGGGCAGTCTTGAGGGCAGGCCTGGGAAGCTGCTTAGCCTGACCCTGTCTGGGGGTGGGGGGCAAACGTCTAGAGTTCCTGCCCTACCCAAGGCTGGTAGGAGTGGAGGGATGGGTGGGAAGTAAAATAGAGCCAGAAGGACTGGGGGGGGCTCCCCCTGCAGGCACAGACCTCTCTTCTCCCTCCTCACCTTCTCCCAGGACTCTTCCACTGCCCCCTAGGATGAAGAGGCCTTGACCCCACGGTAATCTCCTCAGCTTTTCACTAGACATTCGTTCTGTAATCGGGGCCTGAGATCGCTCAGTGTCCTACACAGCCCGTCTCTTCCTGGCCCTGTGGCCTCCCCAACAATCAGGGTCTGGGATGAAGAGGGGGCAGGGCTTGCTCTCTGTGGATCCCCAGACCCCTGGGCAGTACCCTGCAGGCCTCCCTGCCCCATATGTCCAGTGGCACAGGCTGGTGGCATGCCTGCTGCCTGGGGCCAGGCTGAGAGGCATAGGCTGTCAGCCCTGGGAATGTCCTCAGCTGTGCCCAATGGTCTTCCTAGTGGCTCTGACCACCTGAAGAATAATCAGTTACTCATGCTTCTGTTTATGGGCCTGGGGCTCTACCAGGGACTAGGCCCTGGGCAGTCATGAATGACCCCATAGCTCAAAAAATGGCTTTAGGATAGTCAACAAGTTGCCAAAGAAGGAAGGAAATCTTTACTGAGTGTCTACTATGTGATGGGCACTGAGCTACTATTATCTCACTTAAAGTTCAAAAAACTATGCCCATGTTATAGGTGAGCAGATTAAGGCTCAGAAGTTACATAACTTTCCCAAATGCACTGTGTGGCAGATGCCACTGGGCCCTGCCCATGACCCCTTCATCCCATGCATGGCGACCCCCCAGCTTCCCGTGCAAATGTTTGCGAGTCTTCGCTAAGAGCTTCCTCTGGCCCAGGAGCTAGCTCAGCCCATGGGTGGGGGACCCCAGCAATGTCAGCTACTATCTTTCCTGAGAGTGCCTCAACCAAGGGACAGGGGTGGGTGTGGGGGGTGGATAACTACTCCAGCTCCTCACCCCACAATAACACAGCTCTGAGGGCGTGGTCCCTCAGGGGTCCCTGGGCAGGCGAGACCCTGGTTGTCCACAGCAGTGCGCCACGTTGGCTTCCTTCCCTTTGCCCTCACTTCTCTTCTCCCCTCCCGGTGCTTCCTGGGCTCACTTCCCAATTAAACTATTGCACTCAAATCCACTAGATAAATAAGCAACATCTGCCAGACTATATAATGGTTAGATATCGAGAAATGCTAGGGAAAAAAATGAATCAGAAGAGTATAGAAAGTGTCAGTGGTGGTGGGGGTGATGGTGGGGCTGGAAGGCCTGCAATTTTGGGGGGCCAAGGAGGGCCGCACTGAGGAGGGGACATTCGAGCAAGTTCTGAAGGAGGTGAAGGAGGAGGTCATGTGGGTGCTGGGAGAAAGCAGATCCGGCAAAGGGAACAGCAAGCCCTGAGGCGGGTCCTGTAGCTGAGGAGGTGGGGGGCTGGCAGGGAGGAGTTGGGAGATGTGAGGAAAGGGGATGGAGGGGTCATGCAAAGGACTTTGGCTCTTGCTCTCAGAAGGTGGGAGCCACTCAGGCACTGGGGAGAGGAGTGAGAGGACCTGACATGTGCTTTGACAAGTCACCGTGGCCACTGAGGGGAAATGAGGCAAGGTGGCAGCCCGGGACCCGCCAGGAGGCTGCTGAGCCGGTCTTGGTGAGGGAGATGGCCCGGGGTTCCCGACGCGAGGGCTAACCTGGCGGGAACTGGTGATGACTGGTGGTAGGGAGGTGGTTTTATGTCAGACATGGACATGTCATCATGTCATTAAATGGTCACTTGATGGGAAATTTATTCTGCTTTCAGTTAGTCTCAAAAGCCTTCTGGAAATATTGAGAAAGTGTCAGTTGGTTCGCCTTCAGCACCTCTAACTCTTGCAAATCTCCTCCCCTTAAACAAAAATGACCAAAATGACAGGCCTCCTACTCAAAGACTGCTGACTTCCACGACTAGTTAATATTCTAGAATGGGGTTTCATTTTTATCACTGTCATTGTATTTGGTTTTACACATACCTTCTATTTATGAAAATTGAGACCAGATTTTTTTCTGAAGTTCCTAGTAGAAAGGTTTTCTTTTAATTTTATTATGCATATGAGAGAGAGAGAGCATGAGTGGGAGGGGCAGAGAAAGAGGGAGAGAGAATCTAAAGCAGACTCCATGTCAAGCAGACTCTCAAGACCCTGAGATCATGACCTGAGTGGAAACCAAGAGTCAGATGCTTAACTGACTGTGCCCCCCAGGCACCCCTGGATAAATATATTTTAAAAGAAACTTTTCTGGGGCTCAGGTCATGATCTCAGGGTCATGAGATGGAACCCCACGTCGAACCCTGCATGGAGCCCCACACTGGGCTCCGCTGAGTGCAGAGTCTGCTTAAGATCCTCTCTTCCTCTGCCCCTGCCCTCCAGCTCTCTCTCTTTCATTCTTAAATGAATAAATAAATAAATCTTTTTTAAAAAAATAAATAAATAAATTTATCAAAGTAAAAAAGTAAGTTGGCTTAAAGAGTATTAGAAAAAGAATACAGATTGGGGCGCCTGGGTGGCTCAGTCGTTAAGCATCTGCCTTCAGCTCAGGTCATGGTCCCAGGGTCCTGGGATCGAGCCCCGCATCGGGCTCCCTGCTCCGCGGGAAGCCTGCTTCTCCCTCTCCCACTCCCCCTGCTTGTGTTCCCTCTCTCGCTGTGTCTCTCTGTCAAATAAATAAAATCTTAAAAAAAGAAAAAGAAAAAGAATACAGATAGTATAGCGGTCAGCAAAAGTCGTGGGTGGAACCTGAAAGCCTGTGGTTCGGGAGTCTCCTAGCTGAGGCGGGGAGCCTGTCTGCAGCTGTGCACTGCCTCTGTACTTTCTGGACGCAAAACGGACATGGATGTGCCAAGGCCCTGTGGCCCTGAGCAATGCTTTGCCTTTCCCGGTGTCCCCAGGTCTCTGCGGGCCCCCAAATCCCCACAGTGCCTCCCCTGACCAACCCTGCTCTCTCTGCCCCTCCCCCACCCTGCTCTGGAAAGAGCAGGAGGGGGGGCAGGGGGCGGGGGGAGAAGGCATTGGTGTCCGGAGGAAGCTGGGGAGGACTTCAATTACCATGACCGTCACAACCCTGAGCCAGCCTCCTGCTCTTGCCAGCCCCTTGGGAGCTGAACCACCGTCACATTTTCTTAGCCTTCTCTTCAATCTCAACTAGCCCTTTCTCCACACGTGGCCCGTACATCATCCTTGAAGGTTGGCACAACCAGAAGGGAGGGAGCAAGGGGGGGTGTGGCCTGTGGGGACATCCCCAGGAAAGAGGTTTGTTTTGGCCCCAGTGCAGCTGTCTTGAGGCTCCATTCAAGAAGGATGGGCCTGGACAGCCACCCGCCCAGCCTTGGGGTTGGCTGGAGCCCTCCTGCCCTGCCCAGAACACGTGTGGTCAGGGCCAGGCCGGCTGAGCCTGGGGCTGACCATTTGGAGCGGTGTCATGGTCACCGCTTGTGACCCCATTGTCCCGCCCATCCATTCTGCACACAGTGCTCCTGGGCTCCCATTCTGGCCACTCTCCTGCTCATGCATTGGCTCCCTATGACCTACAGATTTGGATTCAGAGCAAGCACACTGAGTACCTCCTGCTCTCCAAGCAAGATTCTGGGTGCTTCCATAAATATCACCCCTTTTGAAAGACTCTTCCAGGATTCCAAGGCTGTTTTGGCATCTCCATTGGCGTTTTGGCTAGAGAAGATCAGACCTCTGCTGCCTGCCTGCCTTTGCTATTCCAGCTGTTGCCCCTGGGCCCAGGCCCTAGCCTCCCTCAAGGTCAAAGTCCCAATGCGGAGTTCAGGTTCTTGTCCTGAATCCCCTGACTTTTCCACTTGGGATGGCCACATCCAAGAAAGACCAGGAGGACAGGGGACATGCAGCCCAGATACCCAGGTGCATCCCCTTGGGCTCTTCTCCAGCTGTGTGAGGTCCCCCCACACCTTTCTCTCCAGCCAGGACCCATTCTGGCCTGGCCCTGCCATTGACTTACTACTACATTAATCGGGGATATGGGGAGTGCGGACGGACACTGCACAGACAGGCCAACTTTAAACCCCAGGATTGGCTGGCCTGGCCTTGCCCACCTGTTCCTTTGTCTGACTCTCCCCCAGCCTCAGCAGCCTCACCCTCTCCAAACCCTCCCCTGATGCCTCATGGGGCCTTTGCCACCTGTTACACAGGGGCTGGGGCCATCTCAGCTGGTTATCAAAGTCCCAGATGGTTCCTTGAGGGCTTCTTCTCCAGGTTTTGTCAGATAAGTTGGGAGGAGGGCACTGTCCCTTCATGGACCCAGAACTTGACCTAGGAGCCTGGGTTAGTGAGGAGCAGAGAGTCAGGCAGGCTGTCCTACCAGCTGGGTCCCTTCTCCCTTGGAGGGCTGGGCGCCTGGTTTGCCAGTTTCTTCTGGGTTCTGACTGAAGGTCCCCACTGCTCTCGAGCCCTCCTCTGGGATAGCTAGGAGACAGTCTGTCAGATTTCTAGGGTGTTCTGGAGCAGCCCTGCCTGGATATCAGGAATGACGAGGAGAATTCCCAGGAGACTTCCTGCCCTAAGGAATTAGAGTGCACCAAGGATCCAAGACCAAAGGTCAAGAGGGTAGGCAGTGGGGTTGTGGGATAGTGGTGGGGAGACAACACAGGAAGCCTGAGGAGAAGAAAGCATGGGAGCTAGGGTATGAGCAACAGCAGAGTTTTACCAGAATATTCCAAATCCCTAGAGTCAAGGGTTTAGACATTCACAGTAGTGTATGACAAGGACATGCAAAGCAAATAGGTCCCAACTATGGTGCATCTGGGAGGAAAATCCTGGGATGGCCCTGGGTCAAGGCAAATCAATTCAGACCATATTCTACCCACAGCAGGGGCAGTAGGGAGGGGTGGGGGAGGCAAGGCAGTTAAAAAGTCTTCATATGAGACACTTCTAAGAGATCAATGTTCTTCTACACTTCCTTTCCATGCATCTTCGCAACACCCGCACTGGAAGAATTTAAGATGTGACGATAATCCTAAGGAGTGAAAGAGTCCAAGAGTCCATGGCATAGGCATGAACCTTCCCAACTCTTGAGGCCCCAGTGTCCCTACATTGCTGGCATGTGTCAGGGGGCCCATTCTCCCTGGGCTTGAGAGAGAGGATGGGGCATCACCATAAGATGCCTACGGTGTTGGTTCTGAGCTTCAAATGTTTCTGAAGGCCAAGCACTTATGTGTTTGGACAGTACAGCCTTTGTTTTTTTAAGGGACAAGGCCATTTTCCTTCTTCACTGGGGTGGGCCAGGCCTGTTGGAGAACCAGCCGTGGGCAGTTGTCCCTAAGGGAGATTATGGCATGATGGCGGCAGCGGGCTTGCCAGGAGGAATGAGGACGGCTCCACTCATCAATCTAGTGAAAGGGAAGGGGCCTGCCTCTGGGGAACACCTACTCTCTGGGGAGACAGGGCGGCCTCTGGTTTGGGTCTCTCTTCTCTGCTCCACCGGGAGACCCCCAAGTTTAGAGCAGCAGCTGCTAGGTGTGGAAGGAGAGGAGTGAGCAAAGGATGGTCTGGTTTCTCCTGTCTGCTAATGTTCCTTCACTCCTCTTACCTGCCTAGACCCTCCAGGTCCAATTTCCCAGGGTTGGGCTCCTCTCCTCCGCACTCCCTAAAGAACACTTAAGGTGGGGAATGCATCGCTTATATTCCTCCCTGTGGTTTTCCTCCTACAGGTCCCCTTGCTTGAGTGGGCTCAGACTGACCTTGAAGCAGGAACTCCATCCTTTCCTTTCTCGTGGTGTTTTACCAGCACACGGGGTGAGGCTGTCAAAGGCTGCGCTGTCCCGCATGGAGCCCCCGGCCATACGTGGTCACTGAGCACTTGACATGGGGCTCGTCTGAATCCAGATGTGCCCTAAGTGGAAAATATGCACCAGATTTCAGAGACTGACGACTATAAAAGAATGTAAAATAGCTCCATCGTTTTTAATACTGATTATATGTGGAAATGATACTATTTTAGATGCATTGGGTTAAATATATATTTAAACTCATTACACCTGTTTCTTTTTTCCTTAACTGTGGTTACTTACTAACAATTTTAAGTCGCATGTGTGCTTGCACTGAAGTCGCGTGTGTGCTTGCACTGAAGTCATGTGTGTGCCTTGCACTGAAGTCGCGTGTGTGCTTGCCCTTGTGGCTCATGTTACATCGCTGCCAGCCAATGTTGATTTAAGGGCAGGCTTTCAGACGTCCCTGACCACAGAGCTGTCCGTGCAGGAGAACTCAGGGGGCTTGGAGGTGTTGACGGCGGGAGCCCTGGAGGAGTTTTAGCCTCTCACCTGAAAGCCAGTTCTGGGTTTGTGAGGAGGTACCTGAGGGGCGGTTGTGGTAGGTGTGGGGCCAACCAGGAGGGGGCCTGGGGTCTCTGGGGCTCCTGGTGATGGAGGTCACAGAGTCTTGGCAGTGAGGTCCCAACACCGTGGCGCTGAGTGCTTAAGGCTCTGGAAGAAGCAGCACTGGGTTTAAATCCTAGCTCCACCATCAATCAGCTGGTGAGACCGGGGGCTCTGGGCCTCAGTTTCTTCATGTTAACATGGAGTTAATATGAATACCTCCCTCACGGGTGTTTGGAAGATTAAATGGGTTAATGCCGGTGAAGGAGAGAATAGTGTATGGCACGCGGTAAGTGCTCAGCACGCGGCAGCCCGGGGTATCAGAGCCCGGAGGGGAGAGGAGAGAGGAGGTAGGTGGGTGGGGCAGGCCAGCTTGAGAGCCATTTCTGCCATGGCCTCACTGTCCTCAGTTTCCTCCCTGTCACATGAGGGCAACCAGATCCAGGACGGCCCGGGGTGGTAATGGTGGCCCAGGAAGCTCGCACCCACCTCCTGATCCTCTTGCCCCTCAGGGGCCCCACCATCTCCCCTGGAAAGCCTGTGTGGAAGACTAGAGTCCCCCTGGGGCCTGGCCGGCTGGGGAAGGTGACCTTGAGGCCTGGGGAGCAGGCCAGGCTGGTGAAGGGCTAATAGCTGGAGGACCCAGGAGCCTCGACTCTGCCAGCCCCTTGGAAAGCCTGGTCTTAACACCGCTGGAAATTCTTAAGGTGGGATTTCGGTTTAATTACATATTGATTAAATGGAACAAAGGCACAGGGGCTCCAGGGAGCAGGCTCAGTGAGTGCCTGATGGAATTTCAATCCTGCTTTTTTCCTGCCTCCTACTCTCTTAGAGGCTTGGAGCCCTACCCGCTGAGGAAGCCTGAATTTACATGGGCCCTGCTCTGCGGGCATCACAGCCCCTGCCTTGGACAGAGGGGCAGCACGTGCCTTGGGCTCAGCTCCCTGCCCCAGCTCCAAGCAATACCATCTACCCACCATTCCCAAACCCTGGTCAGGCCCAGAGAAGTCCTGCCCAAGGTCACACCCAAGGTCAGAGGGAGATCTGGCACTTGAACTTGGGTCTCCTGACCTGGCCTGTCCCTGTGCAGGGTACTACTCTCTATAAGGCCCTGGGTGGCATGGGGACCTGCTCTGTCTTCCAGGCTCACCACAACTCCACAAGGAGAAGTGCCCAAAGATGGTCCTATTCAACAAGTATTTATTAAGCACCTACTCTGTATAGGTTCTGTGCTAGCACTGGGAAGTGAGTATGCTGTGGTCTCTGTCCCTCATGGAGCCCTCGGTCTGATCTGGGGGACCAGGTGTGGTCTTCCTATGGAGATGGCATCTGGCCTGAAGCTTAGAGGAGAAGAGGAAGTAGCCAGGCAAAGGTGAGGAGAGAGGCAGAGAATGGGAAAAGCATTCCAAGGAGAAGGAACAGCATGTATGAAGCCTTAAAGGCAAAGGGAGGCACTTCGGTGGGCCAGAGGAGGCTAGATCATAGAGTGTGAGGCCGAGGGTGGCGGGGATGCGCCGGAGGCATGAGCTGAATCCATCGCAAGAGAGCTGTGCTAGACGGCGGGCTGTTACAACATCCTCCCCACCCTCCCCCAACGCAGCAGGGGAATTGACCTCAGCCCGGGGTAGGGGAGTGGCCAGTCTATATCTTTACCAGTGAATGATTGGCTCGGGGATGGGCATGTGACCCAGTTCTGGCCAATGAGAAGTGAGGGGAGGTCCACCTACTTGGATTTCCTGCTTTGTGAGTACATTTGATTAGGTTTAAGGCAGTGCTAGTTTGACATTTTGTTACTTGCGGCAAAAACCATCCTGACATATATCCCTGGAGACCACAGGAAGGGATTTTGGACTTCACTTTGAGAGCAACGGGGAGCCACTGAAGAATCTTAACATGAAAATATTATGGATATATTGGCTTAAATAAACTATATTAATAAAATTAATTTCACCTGTTTTGTTTCACTTTTTTAATGAAGCTACTACAAATCTTAAATTACCCATGTGACTCACATTATCCTTCTATCGGATAGTTGCACCAGACCAAGGATTGACCAACTAGGGCCCATGGGCCAAATTTAGCCAGCAATCTGTTTCTGTGCAGCCCATGAACTAAGAATCATTGGTGCATTCTTAAAGGGTTGTAAGAATACAAAGACGAATGTGCAACAAAGGCTGCATGTGGCCCATGAAGCATAAAATATTTACTTCCAACCTTTACAGAAAATGTTTACACAAGACCCTAAGTTTGACAAAGGCAGGAACTTGTCTGAGTTTTGTTCTTCGCTGTCCCCAGTGCCCACAGCTGGAGGAGCACTGCCTGGCACACGGTAGGTGTTGAATTAACATTCGATGAATGAATGAATTGTTCCTACCCCGGATGCTGCCCCACCAGCCGGCCTGGATGCCCTTTCCCCATGTACCCCACTACACAGCTAAACATGAGGCCTGTGGGTTGGGGGTGGGGGCAGGAACAATACACTCCGGGCGTGTGCTGCTTCCTCCCACCCCTTCAGAGGCCAAAGTCACCTCCATTATTCCTGCTGCTCCGTCATCCCTGCTTGGGGGCAGGGGAGGTGGACAGAATTCACCCACCCCTTACATCAGAGAAATCCAGATCCCTATAAGGGACGAATCTCTTGACAGAGAGAGGGGATCAGCGTTGGCCTGGGCAGCTGGGTTTGGATTATTTTTTCTTCAGGGTCAGTTCTTCTCTGTCAGTGAAAGGCAAGGTGGCCCAGAGCCACAGAGGCCCAGAGCCACCAGGCCCAGCCGACACGAGGCTCTACCTGCCCTGCACAGGATGCTGTGGCCTTGACAGATTAGAAACTGGGGCTTAGCGGTCACGTTCTCATGCTTTAAGAGAAGAAGTGTGTCTTGATGGTTTGTTTTTGGCTCCTCTGTGCTTTGTTTTTATTCCTTTTTTAAGATTTTTATTTATTTGAGAGAGAGCACAAGGAGGGGAGGGGGGAGGGGCAGAGGGAGAGGGACAAGCAGACTCCCTGCTGAGTGGGGAGCCCAACTTGGACAGGGACTTGAGCCCAATTCAGGGCTTGATCCCTGGACCCTGAGATCATGAACTGAGCCAAAGTCAGATGCTTAACCAACTGAGCCAACCCAGGCGCCCCTGTGCTTTGTTTTTACATCCCTTGCAATAAAAATGCTTCTGACCATCTTCACCCATCCAGTATATGCAGTGAGAAAGGAGAAAGGATTTTGGTGGCTTTCCTTGTCCATTCCCAATGCAGAGAGAAGAAAAGCGAGAGAATGTGGCCCTTGCTGGGGCAGCAGAGGTAATGGTGGAATTGCCCCGGAGATGCTCAAACCACCCCTCAGAGGGGGTCGGCTTGCTCATGTGGGAGGCAGCATGGTTTCATGGGAAGTGCAGACCTTGAAATCAGACCTACTTCCTAATGGGCAATCACTTTATCTTTCTGGACCTCAGTTTCCCCCCTCTGGAATGGCTTATGGTAAGTGTTGTTATGATGATCATAGCAGTGGTTGAGCCAAGTGCCTGACACACAGAAGGCCCTCAATAAACGGCAGTTGCAAAGGATTATCTTCATTTAGGAGACAATTCTCCCACCAGGGGCCAGAGAGGGAGAGGTCTAGAGAGCTCCTACCTGCCCAGTGTAGCCAACAAGGTCTCTGGCCTGGAGAGGCCCCAGTACAACTCGTCTTGGAGCCAGAGATGATGAGGAGGTACCAGTGTGAGAACCACTCTCCGGTCTGAAACCCTCTCTCCCACCACCTTTGTCCTGGCTCAGAGCTCCCGGGATGCCGCAGCGAGAGGCTGGCAGCATCTGCACTTCTCTTCCCTCTTTTATTTATTTGTTACATGGGCTGTAATTAAGGAGGAAAAATCTGTAAAAATTAAGTGATTCTGAAGGTGCTGAGCAGGGACTTGGGAGAGAGAGGGGAAGGGATTGGAGGGAGGCTATGTCCTTCCTTCTTGCCAAGGGCTCTTTGGAGAAAAGGTGCTGGAGGAAGCTCCTAGAACAATTCCCCCCTTGCTTCTTCTGGAAATCCAACAGAGGAGTGCACCTTTGTGTGCCTAGCGCTGGGTGAGACAGACCTGGACTCTGGTGTCTCAAGTAGATGTACCTGGTGGGGGAGACAAACACCTAAATAGACAACCACACCTCAGATGACAGAGAGAAGCTGGGGCCCTGTCCTGACCTCTGCTTTCTTCTTGACTTGCTTAGGAACAAGCCCTTCAGGGCAATTCCTCATGGGGAAAGTGGGCTTTCTTTTAAATTTGTCCAAGACAGGGGTGCCTGGGTGGCTCAGTCGTTAAGCGTCTGCCTTTGGCTCAGGTCATAATCCCAGGGTCCTGGGATCGAGCTCATCGGGCTCCCCACTCGGTGGGAAGACTGCTTCTCCCTCTCCCACTCCCCCTGCTTGTGTTCCCTCTCTCGCTGTGTCTCTCTCTGTCAAATAAATAAATAAAATCTTTAAAAAAATTTGTCCAAGACATAACCTCTCTTGTGGGTGGTTCCCTTAGGTGGCCCCAGAGAGAGGGACTATATAACCCAGCCTGGGATGGGTGGTGGTCAGGGAAGCCTTCCTAGAGGAGGTAACACTGGCACAGGGGTTTGAAGGCTGCTCAGGAGTTTAGCAGCCTGGAGCAGGGCTAGGGAAAAAGCAGAGTTGAATTTCCAGTCAGAGGAAGTAGCATGTGCAAAGCACAAATCTGTATGCAGGGGCTTGGGGTGGGGAGTAGGGTGGAGGAGTAACTAGAGAGGTGGAAAGAACCAGCCCAGGTGGCCTTGAATGCTGGCCTCAGGAGCTTAGGAATCTTGGCCTGGGGGCGCCTGGGTGGCTCAGTCAGCTGAGCGTCCATCGGACACTTGATTTCAGCTTGGGTCATGATCTCAGGGTCGTGAGACTGAGCTCCAGGTCGGGCTCTGCACTCAGCAGGGAGTCTGCTTAAGATTCTGTCTCTCCCTCCCCCTCTGCCTAACCCCTCAAATAAATTAATAAATCTTTAAAAAAAAATCTTGGCCTGTAGGTGATGGAAGCTACAGCGCTGTGTGTGTGTGTGTGTGTGTGGCAGGGAGGGGCACTCATGCCCCAATTTATAGGTGAGGGCCCTGAGATGTGAAGGCCTTGCCCAAGTTCCCCAGACCGTGGGCTGGGGCTAGGAGGCAGGCGCCAACCTCTGCCTACCTCTGATAACAGTGTTAATGACTTCAATTCACTTAAGTCCATTAATGAGTCTTTATTGAGCAGAAGCAGGCGCCAGTGGTGAGTGTGTGTGAGCTGCCATGTGGGCACTCCAGAGCCCTGCCCCCAGAGAAGATGGCCATCTGAGTCATCCTGGACAGCAACCTGGGAGGCCAAGATATCTCCTCCTGCTCCCTGTCACCACCCCTGGGCTGCAGTGCCCCCACATGTCCCTCCAGGCTAGTGAAGCCTTTATTCAGGAAGTAGATGGCAGACAAGGAGGTGGGCCATCACTGTAGTCGCTTATGACCTGCCTCCGCCTCATCCCTTTTGGGGTCCAACTTAGACCTTGGGGAGGTGACAGGATGTGTGGCAGCACCGGCCCGGCTGATGCAAATGTTCCTTCCCACCAGGTGGAAGCGTGCAGAAGCAGCCATAGCAGCAACCAGAGGAAGAAGGAAGGTATCCCGGCACCCAGAGGAGCTCCCTGCCCAGTTTCCCCCATTCAGCTCCCAGTGCGTGTTGGTGTGGAGTAAAGAGGGCCTATCAGTGGGCTCCCTGAAGGAAACCTAGGAACATTGGTTGACAGAGAGGGCCCTAGAGCACAGGAGGACCTAGCTGGAAAGTAGCGCCTTAGCTCAGCTTATAATAGGAATAAATCATACATATGCATGAGGCCTCATGACTATGCATGTCCAGAAGAAGCCTAAATGCTCCAAGGGGCTGGCTCAGCTGAGCTTGGGACAAGGCAGGGGTCTCTGGCCCCAACATCCCTGTGGCCCTAGGACTCTGGCTTATGTGGCTGACAGCTGTCAAAGCAGCTGGAGCTGGAACCAGACCCCCCCCAGTTCCTGCCTTGGTTCTCCTCATGTCTCCTGCTGTGAAATGGAGAAAATTACTGCCCTGCATTAGGCCTCAGCTATCCCATCTGCAGAATTGGGATAAATTTCTGCTCAAACGCCTTTGGGGATTGTGCTGAAGGTCAAACCCAGGGAAAAGCCTTCATTTGGATTGGATTCCCCTGGGAAGTTCAAGAAGAGTCTTTTAGAGTCAGGGGTTGCCCAGCACTCGCAGTCAAGGTCCCAAAGAAGCAATGCTACAAAATTAACTCCTTTCAGGGACTTGAATCCTGTGGCCCAGAAAGGTAGAGAGAGACTTGACCAAGGTTACACTAAGGGATTCTAAGCCCTGTGGCCTGGCCCTCGCCCGGGTCAACTTCAGCACCGCGGACAGGGCTGCTTCGGCCCAACCTAGGCACCTGTGCTGTTCACTGTCATTTCCCCAGGGCTTTCTGAGCCATTTGTTTTTATGTCTGTCTGTCGGGCAGCCTGCGAGCAGGGCTGTGAGTATAAAACTGACAAGAGGCGCTGGCGGAGTGTGGAAACTGTCAGCAGAGCAGCCGCCTGTGAAATTAACATGATATCGAAAGCGTCAATGTTTATTTACTGGAAATATCTGGACAGGATGCAAAGCAGGCCTGCAGCTGCTGCCTCAGGGGTGAGGGTGAGGGTCACCCCTGCCCAGCTCTCTTTGCCAGCTCCCAGGCCCCGCTAGCAGAATCAGCCGACCCCCTTGTTAAGACTTCCACTCTCTTCTTGACTTGCTGAGGAACAAACTCTCATGGAGAAAGTGTGGTTTCATTTAAGTTTATCCGAAAGTAATCTCCCTCATGTCCCAGAGTTCCAAGGACGGTGTCCAGGAGCTGGTGAACAAGGGTGGGTCCTTGTTCTCCATGGCAGCCCTCCCCCGGCCCCAGCCGATTGGACCAGGTTGAGGTCACCTGACTATAACTCGGCCAATCAGAGTGTGTCTCATGGGAATTTAAAATCGGAGCACAACTATTAGGTTACCTGCAGGGAACTGAGATTCCAGGTTGTGCGGGCTCCTGGCAGGAGCTGCTATCTTGGGGTAGTCAAGCTCAGCTAAGTGCACGTTGGTAAGTAAAATGTAAAAGCTTGGTTGTCAGAGATGAGGAGAATGGAGCAAATATGACAGAAGAGCAGAGATGAGAGAACTTCTAGATGGTTTTCAGTTTGGGGCAGGGAAACCTGGCAGTTCATGGTGCACCGTGTTTCTTTAAATTTCTCTGTAACCTTACATTCAAAGGACGTTTTTCTGGAAAAGGAAAGAAATTCACTGAAACTGGCCCTAAAACAGAGGACCCTAGGACTCAGGTGACAAGAAACAGACCTCAGATAAAATGTGGGATTAGCTGAGAAGGGGTAGCCAGTGGCCCATGGTATGTGGTAGGAAAGGTGCTAATTGTGCTGTGCCCATAGTTGTTGGGACTCAGACCTGGGGCCCACCAAGAGCCAGGCTCAGGGTACCACAGAGAAAAGCAGATTCAGGGACACTCCCCACAATTTGCCTTTACTTCTCCCTGCATCCTCTGTGAACTGGAAACTTGGCTCATGGTAACTCCCAGATTCACCTTTCCCAGTCTGTACTCCAGAGAAACACCGGTATTGGTATTCTCTGCTTCCAAGTTCAAATATCCTAGGGAAGGTTTCTGACTAGCTACACTTGGGGTAGGTGCCATTTTTTCTTGTCTCCTCACACCAACAAGGAGAGGTGGCTATGGATTGGCTCAGCTGGTGTTGGGTACCCTCTCCTAGATGGAGCTATGGCCAGGAGAGAGGGTTCCATTAGAAGACAGAAGACAGGGGCACCTGGGTGGCTCAGTCAGTTAAGCGTCTGCCTTCAGCTCGGGTCATGATCCCAGGGTCCTGGGATTGAGCCCTGCATCGGGCTCCCTGCTCGGCGGGGAGCCTGCTTCTCCCTCTCCCACTCCCCCTGCTTGTGTTCCCTCTCTCACTGTCTCTCTGTCAAATAAATAAATAAAATCTTAAAAAAAAAAAAGACAGAAGACAGTTCTTAGTCTTAGTTGGGGGGCAGGCACCTCACACAAGGCAGACGGGACAATGGATGTCCACCCTGTTCTTTGAGCATGGAGATCTGGGGGTGTCAGGGCTGCTCCCATCACTGACTTCTCTACAGAGGGGACAGGTGGGCCTCTGCTGATGGCAACTGTACAGTGCTGGCCTGAAAGCTTTTTTCTACTCCCCCCTGCCTTGCTACCTGGAAGTGTTCACTGCACTTGGGGTGATTTCCCCCATGACTGAATGTCAGCTGCATGGAGAGTGGGTAAAGTTATCATTTAGCCCAGTGTCCCCACCTTGCTTGGTGATAAGAATCAGCAGAACTCCTCTCCCAATGTTCAGATTCAGTAGGGATGGACTGGACTGGGGAATCAGGATTCTGACCTTATCTTATCAGGGGGATGGCTTCGGAATCACTGATTTAGGCCATGGAGGATGAATTTCTCATCTGGCCCAAAGGGAGACTAACTAGAGGGATGGATGACACCACAGTGTGGACTCAGCCAGCAGGAATTCTTGAAAGTAGTGGTCTGTACCTTGGCTGCACTTTAGAATCACCTGGGGAACTCTTGAAAATTTTATTACCCTGGCATCACCCCAAGCCAATGAAATCAGAATCTCTGGGAGTGGGAGTTAGGTAGCAGTATTTTTTTAAAGCTCCCCTGGTGATTCCAATGTGCAGCCAGCATTGTGAACCACAAGTCTAGAGAAAGCCACCTTTTTCACTATACTCACACTCCTACTTAAAGATCCCACTCCTAAATCCTGGAAGAGGTGGCCTTCCCTACCTTCTGTTCCCTACCTCAGCTGATTGGACAAAGGGTGGACAACTGACCTCATCCTGGCCCATCATGGTTTCTTTAGAATTGAACACAGAGGCCATGGGGAGCCTTCCTAGGTTAGCTGTACTCAGTCAGACAGCCTCTGATCATCTCTGCAGAGACAGACAGGTGACCCGAAAGCCAGAAGCTGAGCCACCAGGAGAGAGGGGAAGCTGGCTGTGATGGCCTTCCCTGAGACTATCTGCTTACAGAAAATCCCTTGTGAGAGTACGTTTTTAAGTGGGTTTCTGTTCCTTGTCATCCAATCGTTTTGGATACAGACAGCACTGAAATCTGAAATGTACCCCAGCTTGGAGCCCCATAGTCCTGAAGGGCCCAGCAAAGGACTGCAGCTGGCCCCTACTGGGCATATCCCGCAAGCCAGGTACTTTCCATAGGAATTGAGGCCAAACTTCCCAACAAACTGTAAGGTGGGAATGATTATCCCTGTTTTTAGGGAGAAGTGCAGTATTATACTCCAGGGCGCCTGGCTGATTAGTGTGGAGCACAGACATAAACCAGGGTGTGCCAAATCGCTTCCAGTGGATCTCACCAGAAGCCAATTATGCAAAGCAGGGCAGAGTGGAAGTCCTGCTGCGATGGGGGTGGAGGGCTGCTGCTTACCCACCCCCCAGAGTGGGGATGGGGATGAGAGGATGGGGGCTGGCCATTTGAAAACAACCCCACTTGGCCCAGGCCCTGGGAGAGACTGCAGGAGAACTGGAGGCCAGAACCGCACACAGGGCTTGCTCAGAGGTGGGGCACTGTGATCACGCTAGAAATCACTGTGGCTGTTATGCAGGGCACAGAGTGACAAACAGAGTGATAAAAGACACCATGGACTCTTAATTTCTGCCCCAATGGGACAAGTCTCCCTCTTGGACAGGGCACCCGGTGTTGGACTAAGTCTGGCTGTGTATCAGGGGCAAAGCCTCCATTGTTCACCACCTTTGAGTCTCCTGGTCCATGGCCTCATGTTCTGAATGAGGCCGGGGTCTGGAAGCTCTGTGGGGAAGGTGGCATTATTTATAATGGGGAGTCCATAAGAAGAATAATAGCAGAAGCATTTACTGGTCAGTTGCTCCATGCCAGACACTGTTCTAAGTGCTTTGCAGGTGTGATCTAATTTAATCCTCACAAGTTCCACGGGCAACTTGCCCAAAGTCACACACAGCTGCTATGTGGCAGAGGCAGGATTTAGACCCAGGTTGTCTGGCTCCAGATCCCTTGCATTCCTACACTTGACCCCTTTGACCAGCCTCCATCTCTTGGTATCTCCTGTGTTTCCAAATGCTCAAGGTGTGCTCTTGCTAGTCCCGGTGATGGCAGGCTCTAGCTCAGGGGATTGATTTCAAATGGGGGGCAGGGACGGCGGTGATGAGGAAAGGACTATTTGGGGAGGCGACCTATACCACGAGCTGAAGTTTGCCAAAAGAAAAGAAGTGAGTGTGTGAGAGGGTATGGTGCAGGAAGAGGTGAGTAGGGGACATCCCAAGCAGAGGGAAGAACATGTGGGGAGGTCCCAAGGGGAAAGCTTGGGCATTTGAGGAAAAGAAAGGAGGCCAGTGCAAGCTCTTCAGATTCCTCTGGCGAGAGGCGACGGAGCTGGATCATAGAGGCCCCCCCTGGAGCTTTCAAAGCCAGGTCCTCCCATAGACCTCTTTGGGTGGACCACACAGGGCATCTTTGGCCAGGATGCTCACCTGCCCTGGCCCATGAGGGGGAACCAGCGTCATTGGGGTTCGCTTTGGGCTCGATATCTGGGCGTCTCTGAGGTACCTCTCCCACTCCTGCCCTCAGCCTAGCTCTGCCTTCTAACCCTGTAAAAAAAAACCGAGGGCCTCGGGGCACACGGGTCAGAAGTGAGGGACGTCCCCATGGCCACGCCCTCCCCCCTTCCCAACCCGGAGCCGGACAGCTCCACGGGTTGCCTAGGAGACAGCACCCGCTGAGCTCTCATTGGCCAGCCGCAGGCCCGGGGGCGGAGCGAGGCTCGGGGCCCGCTGTCTGCATGGGCACGTGTGTGCGTGCGCAGGCTCACGTGTGTATCAACGGGTGTGTGAGCGCTGAGCACAGAGCAGGGCGTGGACCTCTGCGAGGGGGCGCCTGGCGACGTGTGTGCCGTGCTTCCGTGCGCCGCGCGAAGGGGGCTGCTCTGCGGGTCTGAGAGTATCGGTGTGGTGTACCAGCGTGAGCACCTAGTATCTGGACCAATGTGTACACGCAGGGTGTTTGCTTGCATGAGTGCGTGCAAGGTTTCTGTGTGGACACATAAATTGCTGTGTGTTTGTGTGAGAGAATATGTGAGGTTGTAGAAATCCGTTTGCACATGTGCGTGCTGCAGTAGGTGTGTGCGTGCGTGTCTGTGAGCATAGAGTTGTGCAAACTCATGTGTGCATTCTCCGCCTCTGCTTCCTCTGCTCCCACACCTCAAATCTTTCCTCCTTAGGTTCTGAGATGTGTCCCTCTCATGCTCAAGCGCCCACGATAGCTCCCCATGGCCAAGATGGTGCTCTACAGAACGCCTGCCTCCGCTTCTGCAGCCCTGCCGCACCCGCCCCCCCCACATCCGCCCTCCCTTTCACAGGAGCACTGAGAGCTCAGAAGAGGGATTCCATCCCTGCTACAGGGGAGGCTTCAAGGGCAGAGAGGAAGCGATCAAAGCATTTTCCCTCATCCTAAACCAGGGAAACTGGAACTGAAGGCCTGTGGACCCTTGAAAAAGGCTTTGCTCTCCCCTATCTGCACTCTCGGCATGAAAGGTGACCGTCCCTTAGCCCCCCATTGCCTGTGGGGCACTGCACTCCACCGCTATGGGGTCTTTACCAGCTCTTTCTCCCTTATCTGCCTCCCCACCCCAGCCTCCCCTGCCTACACCTGTGTTTGGAAAGCCTCCTTTTGTGGGGAAGGGCTGGAGGCCGGCTGGAGGGCCCAGTGGGGACCGGAAACCATCATGGGCCCTTCCAGCTCTTTGCCGCATCACAGAACAATCCTCCCATCTACCCTACACTTCCAGCCGTCCCTTCTGCCTCTGGCCAACTGCAAGGGCCCGGCAGCCTTGAGGTGTCCCTTTCCCTTCCAGTGGCCCGACAGGAGAAACAGAACAGTTAGCCTCCTGGCTCCTGGCCAGCCAGGTGCCCGCCAGTGGTCAGGCAGGCCTGCCCGGCACATGTGGCCGCAGGGCCTTCGGCCAGTCTTACTGCCCTGCTCGTGGCTCCACCTGGACTCACCATGGAGCAGAGGATTTTGTCCCACTCTCCAGGGTCATTTCACCTAGCTGAGCTCTTGGAGCCCATCTGGTCCAGCTCCAGCTAGAGAGAGAGGGAATGTAAGGCAGCAGGGGCAGGGACTCACCCCAAGGGGCAGAAGACAGGCAGGGTCCCTAGGAGGTCATCGGAAGACTCCAGAAAGGTGATCTCCAGGGTATGTTTGTGGAGATGGGGCTGCTCGGATGGCTAGGCCTCTGGGGACTTGGACTGTGCTGGCCCCACACTGAGAAGCACCGGAGGGAGGTGGGAGGGGATGGGTAATAGATGGCCTGAGCTGGCCGGGGCCCGGGCGGGTGGATGGGCTGGCAGGCCCCTCGGGCCTCTGTTCACAGTGACTGCATGGTTGGTGCCAAGCATGGCGAGGGCAATTTATGGGCACAGGTGCAAGGCCGGGCAGTAAATGTTGTTCTACTAGAGAGGCTATAACTCCTGCTTCACTTCAGCAGCTGTGTGGGGGCAGGGAAGTGGGATGAGGGACACCATTGAGGTCTGGGGTGAACCCTGAAGGCAGAGGGAGTGGGGAGTCCTCTTTGGGACAGCCTTCTCTCAGGCCCTTGGGAAGGGTCAGCCTAAAAGCGCTCAGGGATTGGAGCAAGGTCACACAGTGAAGTGTCTCACCTCACAGCACTGGGGTCAGGACAGAGCCTAAGAGAGACAGACACCCAATTCCAGCTCTGGGGCTGCCACCCAGGTCTGCGCCCTGTGCCCTTGGAGTGTCCTGTCAGAGGCTCTGGGCAGGCAAGAGACAAAGGAAACGCGGCTTTACTGGGCCTGTGTCTCTCCTGTTTACGCCGCTGTATTTCTTCATGAGCTATGTAAATGCCTGTTAGAGAGCAAACCAGGGCCTCGAGCTGCTCCGCTCTTCTGGGGCTGGGTGCCCCCCTGGGCCATCCTCACCTTGTGTCTCCCATGGGAAATCTTTCTGGAGGCCACAACAGTGGCCTGCCTATTGCTGCCCCCCAGTTCAGTTGAGTCAGAGCTGGTGCTACAACTGACTCATTCATTTTGTGGCCTTGGACCTGTCACTTCCCCTCTCTGAATCTCAGTTCCTTATCTGCAAAATGGGAGCACAATGAACATTTTTGTGTGTGTGCTTTCCAAGTTGCTACTGCTTAGCTGTGCAACCTCGGGCAGTGCTCAGCCTCTCTGAGACTCATGTTTCTCATCATCAAAACAGGGAGACAGTCACGCTAGTCACGGCACTTGGGCTGAGCTCTGGATCCTGGGAACCTGGCGTGGTGGTCATCCCACCCATCCTCCCTCCTGCCCGGCTTTTTCTTTCCTCTGCCATCAGCTTCCCCCTCCTCTTGCTCCAGAACATTCTGCCGCTCCATCCCCAGAATGAGCCTTCTCCAGGGCAGTGTGTCACAGCCCAGACCAAGAGTGAAGGGATGGGGGATATAGCTGGAGGGGCCGAGGAAGAGCCAGGCCCTGGTCCCTGCTGGGGTCACATCCAGGGCAGGGGTTGGCGTGAGGGCTGGGGCATGATGGAACTGGGAGATGAGACACTGGGGCATGCTTAGTCTCCATGGCTCCCAAAGGACCCACCACCCTAGCCTTCCCAGACACCAGCAGTCCGCCGGCACGATGACAGGGCCTGGGCTGGGGACACAGCATGAGCCATAATAGTTTATGGGGAGGCTGCAAATCCCTTTACAGGCTGAGCAATCAACTACCTCGGGCAGTCAGAGCTGGCGCCCCCAGGGGAAGGCTCTAAACCCCCAGGGCTGCGCTACATGGACCCCCGCCCAGTAGTACCCAGTGCCCCAGTAGGTACCAGGGCCAGATTGCAGGTCTTCACAACAGGCTGCTGGGCCTCTGGGTCCCACAGAGAGGCCAGGTGGACTGGGGGCTGGGAGGGGAAAGGACTGGTAGAAGCCTTGATCGTGCCCCCCCCCCGCCCTTGCACTCACCCACCTGTCCCACAGCACATGGTCCACTACCGACCCATCCCGGCCCACAAAGGAAGGCGGCCACGGGAGGTGACGCGGCTGTGGCCACGTCCACACAGGAGAAGCCTGGTTCCAGGGTGGTTCAATGTGAGGGCCCCAGTCTGGTGCTTTGTCTGCTGTGAAGTCCTGGCACCCTGAGTAGGAATCTGGGCTTCATCACCTCCCTGGTGGGGAGCCCGGGACAGTCACTTCTCCCTGAGCCTGCCTTCTCATCGGAAAAGGAGATTAGAACCTCCTCGTGGTGGGATTAAATGAGACAACATAAGTGAGGGGTACCTGGGTGGCCCAGGCGATCAAGCGTCAGACTCCTGATCTCAGCTCAGGTCTTGATCTCAGGGTCGTGAGTTCAAGCCCCACATTGGGCTCCGTGCTGGGTGTGGAGCCTACTTAAAAAAAAAAAAAAAAAAGACAATGTAGGGGAAGCGTCTGGCCTGTGGGCAGTGATGACTATTACTATTGCCATATAACTCCAGGGGAGCCCCCACCTCCTTTCTGCTCAAAGGGACACTTGCTCAGGGGCAGCAAGCTTGGTTCAAGTCCTGACTCTTTCCTTACCAGCTAGAGACCCATCTGTGGGGCAGTCATCATCGCTCGCTAATTCCCTACTCCCAGGTAAACTGTAGAGGCCTGTGCACCAATGAGTGGTTCCTAAGAGGACAAAGGCGCCTCTGAGGTCCCTGTGGAGGTCCCCAGAGGTGGCTGCACTAACCCTCGCGTCCTGCATGCCCTTGTGTCCTGTAACTTCACTGCTCCTCCCACCAAGAGCTGGAGGCTGTCCTCCCTCCCCTCGAAGCCAGGCGGGCCTGTGACTTGCCTTGATTCCTGGCCTAGGCTTCGAGAGACCTGGCAGTTTCCGTTTTGCCGTCTTAGAGTGCCGAGCCACCATGAAAAAGTCCAGCTAGCCTGCTGGAGAGACCACAGGGAAATGGAGGAGCAGGCTGGCCTCCAGCCCTTCCGGCCTCCCCCGCTGAGACAGCCCTGGCCAGAAGCCACTGTGGATCTTCCGGCCACAGCAAGAACCGCTTGCTCTTACCAGAAGCTTGTCTGGTCTACCAGTCTACCAGTCCTTTCCCCTAATCTCCCTAATCAACACCACGCACAGCAGCGCCGAGCTGCCTTTACCAAGCCCTGCCCAGGTTGCGCGTTGGAGCAAATAAATGCTTGTTATTTTGAACCACTAAGTTTTGGGGTGGTTGTCATGTAGCAATAAATAACTGATAGGGTCCCTTAGCTCTTTCCGCATCATCTTCACCCAAACTTGGCTTAGAGCCGGTTGAGTTCCTTGGCCTCAGCTAATTGGATAAAGGGATGAGCATCTGACTTAGGGCAGCCAATCCATTGGTTGGCAGGCGGCCAATCAGATTCTTCTCAGGAGACTATGAATGAAGAGATCAGAGACCCTAGCAAGCCGGACTCTGAAAGAGGCTAGAGTTGGGGTTTTGGAATGGGAGCTGGGGTGACTTTTAACCCTGTGTTATCAGAGGACATAATATTGGGGAGAGAAGCAGGAAAGGTGATAGACCACGGAACCAGGTTCTGTGAGGTCCCCAATAAATCACTTAATTCCAGATGGTCTGTGCTGCGCCCCCTCCTTATACCTCATGAACCTTGACTTCAGGCCCTAAAAGGCTCAAGGTCCCCCAGGACTCCTAATACTGGCCAGGGTCTACACTGCTCCTCTGACCCCTTCTCCCTGGCTCCCTGTCACCTCCATCCCCGCAAACACACGCAGGGGGAGGCCTTGTCCTCCAGGGCCCCAGAGCATGGCCACTCTTTCTGTCCTGGGCAAACTGCAGTGATGGCCTGCGTCTGCTCCCATCCTCCCACACAGCCCCGAGGCCTTCCGTGGCAAATCAGAGGACATCGCCAGGCTTGGCTTCTACCCCAGTCTCATTTGAAGTTCCAGCTCCCTGTTTCCCACCGTCCCCCGTCAGGTCCCTTTCTTTCCCCGTTCCTGAGTACACCTGCCACTTCCCTGCCTGTCCGTAAGGATGCCGTGGTGGTGAAAATTGTACAGCAGCAAACAACTGTCACACCTGAGATGGAACTGGACCCGAGGTCTGCCTGACCCCAAAGCCCAGGCCCCATCCATCACTCCGCTGGGTGACTCTGCGTGTGTTACTTCCCCTCTCCGGGCCCCCAATTCTCATTGGTGAGGAGTACACCAGGGGCGGGGGCGGGCTGGTGGTGACCAGGTGCTTGCTGCCATCTGACTCTGCAGGCCATTCCCCCTTCAATCTGGCAGGGCTCTTGAGTTCATGACTATCTTTGATAGATGGAGGTCCCACACCTAGGAAGGGGCTGTTCTAAAACCCAGGCTGCCTTTGCTTGGGCCAACCCAGCCTCCTGCCCTGGGCATTCACATTCCCCCAAAAGGACTCTCTCCCCTATCTGAAAACAACCTCACAATTTTCTTGTGTCCTTGAAGTTCCTCAGAGGTCTGGTTCCCTCGAAGTAGCCAAGAATACACTGGCCCCTTGAACCGCTTGCTCTTACCAGAAGCTTGTGAAACCCTAGGTGTCTCAGAGGGGTAAGTAACAATCCACGGGCTGGCTCCTGAGGGAGAACAGTGCCCACCAAGGTACCTAGGGCGGGGGCCGTGGACAGGCTGTGTGCCTGTCTCTCTCTGGAGGTGAGCAGGCCTATCAGGTTCTTGGAGCCTCATGTGGTACCACGGGCCTCTTGTTATGTACAAGCCACCCCCTTGCCCAAGGACTCCCCTCTCTGCTCCTGTGCTCCCCAAAGCGGTCTCCTGCTAGGTGGGGGTCCCCAGGCCTGGCTCTGAGAAGTCCCAAGCCAGGCTTAAGAGTCTGTGGCTCTGGGAGTCTGGAACTCCCAGGCCCTGGTCCTGTCACTTAGAAGCTGTGTGGCTTTGGATACGCTACCACCCTCTCTGGTCCTCAGCCTCTGCATCTGCACCAGAGTTGGCCTTGATAGGAATCACCACCAGCACCAGTAGAGGGCTTACTGGGTGCCAGGTACCACACCAAACAACAAATACACCTATGCTCCTTCATTTAACGTCCTAATGACCAAAAGGAGTAAGATCATCTTTATGTGACAGAGAAGCAGACCGAGGCTCAGAGGGGTTAAGTAACAATCCTGAAGAGCTAGCCGGTGCTAGAACAGGACCTCAAGCCCAAAGCTCAGAGCTCAGAGCCTATAATCACTAGTCTAGCCTGCTCCCCAGGGACCATCAACCTTTTTCCACACCAATGGGCGCCCTCCCTGCCCGACAGAGATGCTGGCCGAGCTAGTCCCCAGCCTCTTGAGTCAGGGACCACGGAGTCAGGGAAGGTGACAGGGTGACCGGACTGGCCCTTGGCAATTCTGTCATCTGGAGCAGCCCTTCCCAAGGCCGAGTTTGGAGCGGCCCGGTTTGGTGTGAGTGGGCGGGGTGGCGTCTGACCCTCCAGGTCACCTCCAGTGCAGTGGACCCCGCTCCCACACCCACGACTCTTCAGAGCCCGGGCTAGGCTCATCAGATGGCGGCAGCCTGGGCTGCTGTTCTAAGGAGAGCCTCTGCAAGTCCCTGGAGCCAGCGGCCCTTCCCCGATCTGCCCCCAAGCCTGACCCCACGCTCCCCCCACGGTGAGATAATAATGACCATAATGAGAACAGTCACCCACACATGTGCACAGCGCTTTACAGGTTACAAAGTGTTTCACATACATCATCTCATCAATTCCTCACAACAGCCCTGTGAGGTAGGCAGGGCAGGGGGTCACGTTTCCATTTGTACAGATGTGGAGACTGAGGCCCAGAGAGGGTCAGTGACCTGTCTGAAACCACACAGTAAGTCAGTGGCAGAGCTGGGACCAGAAGTTAGGCCTCGGTCCTGCCTCCAGCCCCGGGCCCTCTGCACTGACTGTGCCGTCCTGCAAGAGGACCCCAGCCCCTGTCCAGAGTCTCAGCCACACCCGAGTCGGGCCGCCGACCCCCGGCAGTACCGCTTCCCGGCGGCTTGGCCACCAGCCCCCACCCCCACCAGGCAGCCCTGTCTCCTCCGCCTGCTCCCTGCAGACGGCCAGCCCGGAGCCTGGCCCACACCTGCCGCCCTGCCCGCTCCTGTCAGCTGCCCGGGCAGGGGGGGCTGGAGCCTCCTTTCCTGTTTTCCTGAGTGATCCCTCCCCATAGGGGAAGAGAAGAGAAAGGAGGAAGAGAAGGAGGAGGAGGAGGGGGAGGAAGAAGAGAAAAACAAGAAACTGAGTTGGAAGAGGGCCCTGGAGCAATCAGGACGTCAAAAGTTTGCATTCCGACTAGCTATAGGAAATAGGTTTTTTTTTTTCTCTTTTTATTATTTCAAGTTTTCATAAAAATCCATAATTATTGAAACCCAAGTTACAGAGGAAGTTCGTAACTTTTTTTTATTGAATTATTGACTGTGCCGCGTGTCGGTCTGTCGGCTTCCGACTCCAGTCTGTCAACGTGTGGCCCTGTGCAGATGGGGTCCCCAGGCCTGGCCTGCGGAGGTCCTGGTAGACAGAGGGCAGGCGGTGAGGGCCGGCAGGGGGTGGGGGGTAGGGGGGAGCCGCAGGGAACAGGGGTGTGTGTGGAGGGCCAGGGGAGCGGCGGGAAGGACTGAGGAGCGAGCGCTCAGTGGCCAGGCCCCTTCCCCTGCCCGGCCTGCCCCGGGGGTCCCTGCTCCCCCCCGCCCCGTCCTCAGATCATCTTCATGTTGAACTTGCGGGGCGCGTCGGCAGAGCTGATGCCCGCGTCCGACTTGCGGGGCACGTACTCGATCTCAATGTTGTGCTTCGTGTTGCCCTTGCCCCGGCTCCAGAGGAACAACAGCACCAGGCAGAAGAGGACGACGCCCAGGAAAGAGATGAAGCCCATGGTGGTGGCGATGATGAGGGTCTTGATGTCGAAGGGGAAAGGCACGGTGGCTCGGGTGCTGTTGGCCTCTCCCTCGCCCGGCTGGTTGGAGATGAAAGCGAAGGTCTTGTTGGGCTGATGGGGCCAGTCGGGCGAGTAGCTGCGCACGTGCAGGTGGGCCGGCATCGAGTCGTTGCCGCCCGCGTTGGCCGCGATGCACAGGTACGTGCCGTTGTCCTGCACCTGGGCGTAGCGCACCTCCAGCGTGCCGTCGGGGAAGACTGTGAGCCGCCCGTTGCTCTTGGCCGAAACCAGGTGCTTGCGGGGTGAGAGCCAGAGGATGGCGGGCGGCGGGTCGCCGTCCGCCCGGCACACGAACTGCACCGTGTGGCCCTCGTCCACGAACACCTGCTGCGCCTTGCGGTCCCGGATGCGGGCGCGGCGGCAGGTGAAGTAGTTGGGCAGGAGCACGTCGGGGAAGTCCTTGAACTCCTTGCCCTGGACGAACTCGGGCGTGGCGCACGTGGGCTGCTGCCGGTTGAAGTTGAGCCGCCAGCGGCGCCGGAACACCCACAGGAGCCGGCAGTCGCAGGCCAGCGGGTTGGAGTCCAGGATGAGCGTCTCCAGGTTGCCCACCGAGTGGAAGGCCGACTCCTCCAGGGTGGTCAGCTGGTTGCCCGAGACGTTGAGCACGCGCAGGTAGTTGAGGCCGCGGAAGGCGTAGGGCTCCACCACGGCCAGCTGCCCACCCACCAGCTGGATCTCCTGCAGCCGCAGCAGCTCATGCAACATGGAGCCCTCGATGGTGCCGATGGGATTGTAGGAGAGGTTGAGGAAGCGGAGATAGACCAGGTGGCGCACGGCCAGGTAGGGCACGGTGGTCAGGTTGCAGTGGGTGATGGACAGGGAGGTCAGATTGAGGCCATAGAGGCAGTTGGGTGTCATGGTGTCCAAATAGGGCCAGTGGGAGATCTCCAAGACCTTGAGCCGGTACAACCTCTTGAAGGAGTAGTCCCGAATGGCGTTGATGTTGAGGTGCCGCAGCCTCAGGACGATGAGGCTGTGCAGGTGGGACAGCGCCTCGGTGGGGATGGAGGTCAGGTTGCATTTCTCCAGCGTCAGCTGCTCCAGGCTGTTGAGGCCGCTGAAGGCCCGGTGAGAGATGTAGACGAGGTCATTGTCGCCAACCTCCAGCGACTTGAGGTTGTACAGGTCCTGGAACATGTAGTCCAGCAGGATGACGATCTTGTTCTCGCTGATGTCCAGCTTGGTCAGGTTACTGAGGCCCGTGAAGACGCCCAGGGGGATGAGCTTCAGCCGGTTGCTGCGCAGCCCCAGCGTCCGCAGGCTGAAGAGGTTGTTGAAGGCGCCGGGCTCCACGGCGCTCACGATGTTCTCGTTGAGCTCCAGCTCTTCCAGGTGCGGGAAGCTGGCGAACTCGTCCTGGTTGAGCGTCTTGATGCGGTTCTTGCCCAGGTCCAGCAGGCGGGTCTCGGTGGGGATGCCCTCAGGGACCGCCACGAAGCGCTTGCGGTGACAGAGCACGGCCCGCTCCTGGGCCGAGCACTCGCAGCGGGGCGGGCAGCCGGAGGCCGAGCCTGACAGCACCGAGCCCAGCACCAGCAGGAGGATGGGCTGCCAGCAGGCCAGGAGGGGGCTGGGCATGCTCCTCGCGCCCCCCGCCAGCATCCTCTCGCTCACCTGCAGCCAGGAGCAAGCACAGGACAGAGGCGGCGGTTAGGGGACAGTGTTTGGCCGGCCCCACCCTGGGCCCTCCTGCCCTGTCAGGGGGTCCGTGACACAGACAGAGAGCGGGGGGCGGGGGGCCCAGAGTGGCACAGGACACCCACCCAGGACCCCCGAGTGAGGTCCAGATGCCCAGGCCAGAGAGTCTCCTGCCACCCCACGCTGCTTCCTCCGTGCTCCTGACCCTGCCCAGAGCCCTCCCAAAGGAATTCCCCAGCATCCCTGGGATGGGGGGTGGGGTGCACTGAAGAGGAGCCTGGCATTGGCACCCCAGGTGGCGTCCACCTCCTTTACATTTAATGTTTCATAGGCAATGTGATCCAGGCAAGCACCCCATACCCCACCGCACACCCTGAGCCTCAGCTTCCCCTGGTGCTCATCAGGGATAAAGCCAGACCTGCTGAGTTGCCCTCAGGGCTCACAGAGGGAATCAAAGGGGCTCAGAGGCTGAAGCCTCCGGGAACAGCCTGCGGAGGAGTATGTCTGGTCCCCAGCCTGCCAGGCCAGGGCTCCTGAGGCTGCTGGGGGCCACCCTCTCAGCCTGAGCTTCCCCAGGCACAGACACCATGGCCCCCTCCTCACCACCACTGCAGTTGAACCCTAGCCCAAGAGCCCTGGGATATCAGCAAACCCGGTGGCACCTGTCCGTGTTCATGAATCTGCTCCCCAGTGGGCTTTCCTGATCAGTGGCGGGCTCCCCAGCCAGAAAGCTGGGACTCTGCCCTGATGCCCGCCCCCTCGCCGTGGAGTCTCTCCGACTCTCCCCTTCCTCCGGGTCCACTGTGACCCCCCGGCCTCCCGAGCTCAGGGCTCAGGGCCCAGTGAACGAATGTTCCTGACCTTGGCCCTTGCAGTTCTTTCTTCCTGGAATGCCCCTTCCCCTGCCTGTTGAACCCCATCTCCATGGCTTGATTTAATGTCTACTGCTCCAAGAAGATATTTCTGACCCCCAGGGGGAGATGCGGGGAGATGAAGGGCCACCAGACTTCATCTGTCTGTGTCTCGGGGTTCCGATCACGCCCCTCCTAGAGCCAGGGTTCTGTGCAGCTGCTGGTCTGAGGTGGGTAGCCACGGGCCGGGCCGCTAGCTGGAGGCCAGTCCCCGCTGCAGCACTGAGGACACGAGGCTCATCACAGCTGGGCCCTGAGGAACATGCAGGGCTTGGGTGGCTTTCACAGGGGTAACGGCACCAGGAGGGGGGCCCAGCTTGAGTGCAGGCTGCAAGAGGAGTAAGCAAGGGGTGTGCGGGAGCTAGCCCCCCATGACCCTCTCCCAGCCGTGTTGCGAGGCGACTTGTTCCTACTTGTGCCCAGACTGCCTCCCCATCTCCTCCGTCCCTCCTCTGTGCCACCGCCTGGGAAACTGGCCCAGCAGGGTAAGTAGGGGGCTAGGAGGACTTCTCCAAACTCCAGAGGGTGGGCCAGATGGCCCCAGGGGCTGAACCAGAGCCCGACTGCTGCCTGTTCACACGCCTCACACGCATGGCGCCCAGGGGGGCTCACTGCAGGAAGGGGAAGCCCAGGCTGGGGGGGTCCCACATCCCTACCTCAACTCTCCCAGCACCACCCCTACACCTGCACAGAGCCTCTGCTTTCAAGCCTGCAGGTCTTGTCACCCACCCTTCGCCCCTTCAGGCAACGGGGGCTCAAAGAGCTTGTGGCTCCAGCCCGCAGAGGGGGTGGATCTGGGAGCAGAGTTCTGCTCTGCGGGACATGCCACACACCTTCCGGTGCTCCAGTGGCCTCCCAGGCCTGACAGGTGCTCCCTGGTCGTTGATGGACTAAGTGACTGATTAACCAGAGGGGGCTCTGGGTGTCACTGACATGTTATGGAATCTGCAAGGTTTCGCTATCCCCAGCGGCTTTGTCCACCCCCGTCCCCTCAGCCCCTCTCATCCTCTCTCTAGACTCTGTGGTTCGGCCTCCCCCACCCCACCCCCACCAGGCCATTTCCCACAGCCACACATGCTCCAGTGACCCACCAGAAAAGCAAACATCCTGACAGGCGATCGATACGTAATTGGGCCGGCAGCTGGGGCTGGCGCGGGAGTGAGGCTGGGGACCTGGGGAGGTAAATGGGACTTTGAGCGCCCAGCTCAGGGCTGGGCTGGTGGGCGAGGTGGGGGCTGCTGGAGAGGGGGCTGAGGACCGAGAGGGGGGACAGCCAGGGCACAGGTCACCTGAGATGTTCAGAAACCCCTCACACACACCAGAATAAGGCATTCAAAGCCACCACCACCACCTTGCCTCCCCCCGACCCATGTTCTCATCTCCCACCAGTCTGCCCCATGAAGCCACCCAGGTGTCCCCACCTTGTCCTGGCTCTAAACCATCCTTTTGGAGACCGCTCTCAGCCTCCTGCCCCAGCGGCCTTTGTGACCTCCTTTCTCAAAGGCCACCTCCTCCAGGAAGCCGTCCGTAACCTACGCAGTCAGAAATCATCTTTTTCCCATAACTTCGAAGCATCTTAGACTTAGTAGTAGTGACATTATGCAACCGTTGTACGGCACACACCTCATTCTAAAAATCACTTGAGCCAATTGACAGAAAATATTATGCCACAAGACGATAAAAAGATAAAGCAAGCCAACGAGGGAAGAATACCACCGAGTCCTGCATAATGACGAAAGGGGTGAGCTTCCTGGCAACCTGAACAAAGAGGGAAATATGCTGCAAAGCCTCAGCACTTGGCGCTGTGCCTGTATGTTTAATGCTGGGTCAGTCACGGGTGCCTCTGTCTCACAGAACAGCCCCCGGTGATGTTCTTGGACAGACAAAGTGTACGCAAGAGCTTTTGCAGGGGTTGAGGGCCCTCTGAGTGAGCAGTGAGGGACCTGGGGAATTCAAATCCATTGATGGAAAAGCTGACTGGCATGGCCTTGCATGGCTGCCCTCCACCCTCCACCCCCGACCCCCTGACCTGGCAGAGAGACCCGCAGAACAACAGGCCACGCTCCACAGGACCAAGACAGCTTCAGGAGGGCAAGGCCCCCAAACTGCCTCATCCCTCACCTTTTACATGTGGCTGTCCTGAAAGGGGGGGAAACTGAGGCCTGGAGAGGCTAAGATGCCTGCCCAAGCTGGCACACAGGCCCGAGTCTCCCAGTCTCACACCCCCATGGGGTCCCTGTCATCGAGGGGTGCGGACAGGGCTGTGTCTGCGGGGGTCACCAGAGCTGCTGACGGGCACTGTGTCGCTCCTGCCTTTCTGGCACCGTGAACCCTGCTGGTCACTCCTGCAATGGCAAAGGAGAAGTGTTTTATGCATTTTAATCAGCGTTTTATTTTGGACCCCTGCCCCCTGAAGGGCTTCCCACAAGGCAAGAGTCTAAAAACTGGACCAATAAATACAACGGGAATAAACATCAAAGGCAGGCAGGTGGGCAGGCAAAGGGAGAGCCGTGCCCGGGGCACAATGTTCAGAGCGCACAGCAGCCTGAGTCCTCCCAGTGCCGGAGTGATGGGGGGAGCAGAGCCCTCAGACCCACACGCAGAGGGCCGCACCACCACCACACTCTCACTCATATGCCAGGGCATAACTGCTTGGCTCCGTTGCTCCCCAGACCGGCCACTCTGCTGTGTGACCTCGGGCACAGCCTGCCCTCTCTGGGCTACTTCTTCCACTGTGCAGTGAGGGGTGGATTCCAGGCTCCCTGAGGGAGCCCACAGCAGACACTGACTTCTTCCAGCTAGAAAGTCAACATTCTCAAACCTGGTTAGGGGTGAAGAGGAGCGGGGGCTCAGGCCCCAAACTGCAGTTCCACTGGGGCTGGAAGGATCTATTTGAAAGGTCTCACCATGGGGCTGTCCCCTGTGGGGCTCAGGATGGGACAGGAGGGGCATGGGATCACCTGGGAGTGGACTTGGGGAGGGAGGACAGGGGTCACTCCGTCTCATAAGGTAGATTTCAAAAGAGATATTTTTTTTAGCCATTTTACAGATGAGAACTCAGGCTTCCAAAAGGGAATTCATTTGCCCTCAGGCCTAGGCACAAAATGAGGAGGCAAGAGAGCTCCATTCCTCCTGGTCCACTCGCCTGCCCCAAGAGCTGCAGGCTGGGAATGCTTCTGGACACACAGGGAGGGGCAGGCATGTCAGGGCAGTGGGTGAGGCCCCGGGCCCAAGGCAGGCACCGGTCCTTGGATACCTGCAAGTAGGCACCCTGTGCCCCACAAAAGCCTTTCCTCAACTGTGTATGTTGAACATGCTGAATTTTTCCTCCAGCGCCTGTTGCCACGGTCTCTGCTAGAATCTCACCTAATTTGGGGTCGGCTGCAGCACAGAATGAAAGGTTTAGTTATTTTAGGTTTATAGTATCAATATTTCATGGTGTTCCCACTCAGCATTCCGCAGGGAGCGCAGGGCTCCCCAGCACACACGGGCATGAGGTCCCCGGCAGGGAAGCGCCCGCCGCCATGGCTAGGGGCCAGGGCCTCTGGGGGGCAGCCCGGCTGTGGGACCTGAGCACCTGCAGCGGGCTGTCTGCCCACGTGGACATGAGGCGGGTGTGCACCGTCACAGGCTCCGCATCTATGACGGGGTCTGCAGCAGGAGGGAGGACGGATGGCTGACCTGGGAAGGGGGCTGAGGGTGTCAGAACATCTGCCTACAGCCCTATCCAGCTCTGCCCCCCAGAAATGAGCAGAAGAGCAGGAGAGGGAAAGGTGACAGAAATAGAGAAGACACACAATGGGCCACACGGGAAAGAAAGGGAAGAGAAGAGAGAGGAAGAAAAAACGGAGGAGAAAGATGGGTACCCGGGGCAGCGGGTGGGTAGGGGCAGCCTGGGTTGGGGGGAGATGGAGCTTGGCCTGCAGACTCAGCTACCAGTCCCGGAGCTCCTGGGCTCATGATGCCTGGCCCAGGCCCCGGGCCTGTTACCACATCCTGTCCTCAATTCCACCCCATGCCGGAGGGCTGATCACTCAGAAAGGGGAAGGCACTCCTGCAGAGTGACCAAGGAACAGGCAGATTCCTCCTGACTTGCCCTGTCCCCAAGTGCCCGGCTGCCTGCCTGAGGTCCCTTCTTCGCCTTCAGCTCCAGAGCATGGAGCCACTGGATCCCTGTCCTGAAATGATGAAGTGTGTCAGTGGGGGTGGGGGGTGGACGTGGGGGTGGAGGGAGGTCTGCCTAGGAAGCCCTCAACAGTCACCCCAGGTCAGGGACTTTCTTCCGCAGCACTGCTTCGCTGCCCACCACGTGCCCAGAGACCTCCCGCTCGGCTTGCAGACTCCAGCTTAAGAAGGGATCACCCCCCTGGGGGCCCCCTCTGGATCTCTGTAGGGTCTGTGTGTGATCTGCTGTGTTTGCCTCTCTCCCTTGCCTCTCCCCCGTCTGAGTTTCTGGGCCTCCCCTCTGTGTCTCCCAGATTGAGAGCCCCCAGGGCAGGGCCAGGGCTGATAGAACCTCGTCCATCCTCAAAGGCGCAGTGAAAGCCAGTCAAACAACAGCTGGGGCAGCTCCTGAGAACAGCCTCTCCTAGTCTAGGCTCTTCCGAGAGCTTCCTGGAGGAGGAGGAGGCGTCCCCTGAGCTCAGTCTCCACAGGCCAAGAAGGGAAGGGGGGGCATTTTTGGTGCAAACCAAGGTGTGCGGGGGTGGAGAGCATCCAGGGACTCCTAATTGCTTTTCTCCTCCCCCAAATCCTGACCGGTCTGGGCTCCTTCTAAAGCCACTCCATTCTGGCTTTCTAGGGCTAATCCCTGCTGAGGTGTGAACGGCTGATAATGGTTGAAGGTGTGAGCTGCTAATGGGGGAAACTCAGTCCCTGGCCAGCCTAATTGGGCGGGGGCTGCCTCCTGGCACAGGGCGTGTGGGAGGACCACAGGGAACCCTGAGAGGAGGGGTCTGGTGCCAGGGCTGGGCTCCCGCAGGAGAGAGCCAGCCTGTGTGGCCAGTGGGCGAGCAGCACGGCAGCCTCCGTCTGTCTCCTCCTGGGCTGCTGTGCCCACCTTGGCCTATCCTCTCCCTTCTCCTCCTCCTTCAGCTGCCCCTCACAAGGAGGAAAAAAAATCAACGTGGAAGAAAATTGAGGTCATGTCCTTTGTCGTGTATAATTTTTTATTTTCCTCTTGTTCTTTCTGGCAGAGTTGCTGGGCCCCCCGGGGCGCGTGTGTGTGTGTGTGTGTGTGTGTGTGTGTGTGTAGGGGAGGGTGGCCCATGCGGGTGTGTGGGCCTGCCGCCCTCCTCCCACCACTCCACAGCCTCCCTGGCCCAGTGCCTCCAGCGCCATCTCTTAGGTGTGCGTGGAAACTCAAGCGTCTCCGCAAGGCGCTCACCCGGCCTGTCAGCCGCGCCAGGTTGGAGGCTGCTGACTGGGCACAGTGGGCCTGCCTGCCCGTTCGCTAGGGCGGCTGCCCGTGTGTGGCCCCTGGGCAGGCACCCACCCCACGCACCAGAGGGCCGATGCCCCTGCCCACCCCACAGCCCACCCCACGGGAGCAGGGATGCTCTCGAGCCGCCAGCCTTCCAGCCAGCCCACAGCTCCAGGCTATTTTCAGGATAAATTATGAATTTTAACTGTCCAAGCCTCTTAGTGTTTAAAGGCTTCTATATACAGGCTCTGCCCTCCAGGAGTGGCTGGCTTGGTGGAGAAGAGCAGGGGGAGGGCAAGGCCTAGAGGAGGCCACTTCTCAGGAAGCAAAGGGCACTGGGCCCACAGGTCCCACACTGGAGCTCCAGTCAGGGCTCACTGCACACCTGCCCTGCTGTGTGACCTTGGGTGAGTCCTGGACCACTCTGGCCCTGGCTGCCCCTTCACAGGCTTGTTCTGAGGGAAGAGTCCAGCTGTGAAGCTAGGAGCTGTCCTGGGGAGGGTGGGAGGGAGCCACTGGTTCTAGGAAACTTCCATATTGTCTGTGCTGAGCCCACCTGAGTGAAGAGCACCCCTCCTTGGATTGGAGCTGTCCCAGAATTGAGGAGGGGTAGGCAAGCACCCATGTGGTGACCTGAGGAGGCTCAAGGAAAACCCACGTCCATACCACTACCTCTCCCTTCCCACGTCTCTCTGGCTCTAAAACACCAACCTAGGCTCACAGGGGCAAGAAGGTACCGCTGAAGGTCTCTGGCCCCATCCGCCACCCAGGCCATCTTGGGAGGTGCCTGGCAGATCCCCTCATCCCTTCCTGACCGCCCCAGTCCTCAGGGCTCCTCTACCTTGCGAACAGCTCAGGTGGGCCCATCTCAGGCTTTGGAGGCCTGGAAACCAGCCAATCCCCACCTGGGAGGGCCATCAGCCTCCAGGTTGGAAGAGGAGGAGCTCACAGCCTCAGAGGACCAGGGCAGGGAGCAGGCAAGGGTGCAACCAGCAGGGCACTGGAAGGCCAGAGACCTGATCAATATGATGGTGATGAGGGCTTTTCGTGTGCCAGGCATGATTCTAAGCACTTTACATACAAAAATTCATCTCTCCCACCACAACCTGTTGAGGTAGGCTGTGTCATTATCCCCATTTTGCAGATGGAAAAAACAGAAGCACACCCAAGTTCTGTAACTTGCTCAAGGTCACAAAGAGGTTCTGTAACTTGTTCAAGGTCACACGGCGAGCAGGCTATGAACACAAACATGAGTTTGTTTCCTCTTCACAACAATCTTATTAGGTTGGTATTATGATCCCCGTTTTACAGATGAAATAACTGAAGCACAGAGAGGTGGTGCAGCCTGCCACGAATCCTACAGCAATAAATGGCAGAGCTGGGACGGGGCCTGAGGTGGCTGAACCCAAGGCTGTCTGACCACTCCTGCACACTACACTGCCTTTCTCTGAGTCGGGTTCAAGGGCCTGCTGAGCTGTAGGGCTGTGGGCAAGCGGCTTCATGTCTCAGGGCTTGAAACTCCTCGAAGGGGAGGGCAGACTTTACGGTGCCCTCTCGGGGCTGGGGGCAGAGAGTTCAAAGAGAAGGAAGAAAAGAGATGTTTAGATCGAACACACCCAGAGTGCTTTGCAGAATGACCCCACCAACCCTCACCACATACCGCACTTCATGGATGAGGAAACTGAGGCTCTAAGCCATTAGATCACTTCCCTCCCGGTCCCTGAGCTTGTCTGACTCCAGAGGCACGGTAACCCTAGAGACCCCCACACAGGTGAGGGAAGTGAGGCCGGAGAGCATCAGGGACTTGTCCTAGGTCCCACGGCATCTCAGGGCTAGGGCCTCGGAAGAACCCCGGCCTCCCGACTACAGCCCCCTTCTCTCTTCAGTGTACTGCCAGGATACCGTGGTGGGGCTAGATCAGGGGCAAGTGAAGGTTTGAGTTATTTCTGCCTCAAAAGGGGGAAAAGATTTAAAAACAACCCCAATATGTCCCAAACCGAGGTCCAGTGAGTTTTTTAGAACATGGACAGGCAAACCATAAATAAAAACGCCCTTCTACCACCACTGACTATTCAAAGCCCTCTCTGCTCAAGTGAATCTTGGCCAACCCCTTGCCAAAACCCATTTTTGCAACCTGTGCACCGAGAGCAGAATCCAGAGGTGGTGAGCCCGTCTGGTTAGACACGGGCCGGTGCCAAGTTCTGCTCAGCCACAAGCGATGTCGTTGCCCGGCTGCATGTCCACGAGAAGCCCGGGCTTGGGGGGGACATCTCTGCAAATCTCTAAGGGGTGTCCCAAGGAGGAGAGTGCAAAGAGCCCGATGCAGGCCAAGAGGGTGGAGTCAAAACCCACGGGAGGCCCATTCAGCTCAGTGTGAGAAATCAAATGGAAGACCGGATGGCTCAGGATGGAAGATCTGCCCTAGTATTAGTGGGTGAGTAGCCTGCCAGGAGACGTATGCAAGCAGGGACACTGGTGGGAAACCCCTCTGCTAGGACATACACCTCAGCAGCCCCTCTTAGCTCTGGGACACCCCCAACTCACATCTACGTAAAGGGACTTGAGATGGCCACCCCCCTCCTCCCCAACTGCATCTATAGCCCTACGGGGCCTGGGCCAGGCAGAGGAAGCACGCTGGCCAGGCCCTCACACCCTCTCAGAGACACGAGCAGGTTCTCTGTAGAGGGAAGCAGAGGAGGTGGCAGAGAGAGATTAATTCCCTGAAAGGGGAAAAAATAGAAAAACACACACACATCACACACCCTAATAACATGTAATAAGAGGTTGGAGACAAGGAACAATGCCCTGGTAATGTCACCCTGGCGGCAATCAATTTGGGTGTCACATAAAATAGGCATAATTATTCCGCCAGCCCTGTCGCTCATCTCTAACCAGCTCCAGGGGCCCAGGTCCGGGCGGGGAAAGCGGCCTGGAATCAATCGTTGGTGCACCAGGCTGGCGGAGGGAGCAGCTCCAAATTACCTTACCAGCACCGAGCTTCTCAGTCTCTGCGGGGACGCAGGGGGCTCGAGGGCCACCTGAGGGGACCTTGCTAAGGCCCAGGAGCCACCTTGCTCAGCCACCCCCCCCTCACTCACTCAATGGGCAAGAGCAATCAGGGAGGACTCCCCAAGGAGGTGGGAATGAAGGAAGAACAAATATACATTTTTTCATCCAGTATTCAGTCCTCAGCTCACCAAACTCTTATTAAGTACTCACCAATGCCAAGCCCCAGGCCGGACCCCAGGGTGTGGAGACAGGGTTTTCAGGGGGCTGCACATTATTAAGATAATGAAACACAAGCTCTCTCCCTCTCCCAAGCCAGGACCACCCCTGCCCATCCTGGGGTTGAACACAGAACCACTGGGGTTCCTTGGGCTCTAACCGTGCAGGACGTAAGCTCTCTTTGCTCCTCCTTCATCCCCCCTTCCCTGCGGAGTCCTCCTGAGTGCCCTTGCCCATCCCTGAGCTCAAGGCTTATAGAAACAGCACCCCCACTAACTGGGGAATGCGGAGGGACAAAAGGGACAATTGCTTCCTAAGCATCTGTTACACACTGGCTCCTGCCCATCTCAACCCCCATTTCCTACACCAGAAACCCTGAATTCTGGAAATGCAAATCAAGACCATAAGGTAACACCATTTTACACTCAATCAGTCAGTGAAAACCAAGACGGCTGACCCCACCGAGCACTGGTGAGGGTGGGAGCTATGGAGACACTCATCTCCTGCTGCAGGAAGCATAAATGGCCCAACCAATTTGGAAAACACTTTGGCACATTTTCTAGGAAAGCTGAATATGAACATGCCCTATAGCCCAGCAATTCCGCTCCTAGCTGTGTGCCCCAGAGACACTCTGCACGTTGCCTCAGGAGACAGGACAAGAAGGTTCACAGCAGCATTGTTTGTAAGAACCAAAAGGGGAACAAGCCACATAGAAGAATGATAAATACATGGTGGTAGGTTCAAATGGCAGAACGTTATGCACCAGTGAAAATGAATAAACTATGTCTACCATTATTTACAACAATATAGATGAAGCTTACGAATATGATGTTGAAGGGGGAAAAAAAGCAAATTCTAGAGGGCTGCATCCGGTTTCAGGTGCTTTTTACAAAGTTCAAAAACAGCCCAAACTGAACAATTCCCCTATATTAAAATACATGATTTTAAAAAAGCAAGGGAATGCTAACTAGATAATTAGGATAGTGGCTGTCTCAGAGAAAGAGGCCAAGGAATAAAGTGAGGGGAAGCTCATGGAAGATGTACACCATTGTTAGAGCACTAGTGTTCAGGTTGGGGAGTAGTATTGTCATATTTGTAATACTATTATTATCACTAATGCTAAAAACATTAATCAATTACCAGGCCATGCCCAGATGAGTGAGCCCTGAGCCCCAGGGCTCAGGAGGAAGGCATTCTAGACCACGCTTATGAGCTGGGG
This sequence comes from Phoca vitulina, assembly GCF_004348235.1. Taxonomy (NCBI): domain Eukaryota; kingdom Metazoa; phylum Chordata; class Mammalia; order Carnivora; family Phocidae; genus Phoca; species Phoca vitulina. Next base: position 40,232,332 of record NW_022589723.1, on the reverse strand, counting down.
ACTTTGGGCAAGTCATTCCACCTCTCTGGCTCTCTCCCTTTTCTCAGCTATAAAATCAAATCTCTGTACCAGCTACAGGGAAAAGACTAAGAACACATCACTGATATAAATTATGAGTAGCTAGCATTTCTTGAGAGCTTACTGTGTACTAGGCACGGTTCTAAATGCTTTGCATATATTAGCATACTTAATCCTCCTGCTGGCCCTAGAGGTAAATACCCTTGCTATCCTCACTTTATGGATAAGACTGAGGCCCCGAGATTAAGGAACTAGGCAGAGGTGGAGCTGAGGTCTGAACCCAGGCATCTGGCTCCAGGGTCCACACTCAACAAGTTCACTACAAAGTGACATCAAAGGAACCAAGTACACACGAGGAGGAGGTTGTTGTCAGCATGGCTCTCCTGGGCCCACAGCACCCAAGGATGTTCATTCATTTATACAATGCATAAACAAACGTCACTATCAAGAATGCCTCAAATCCATTTGGAAATGAACTTGCGTTACCACACTCTTTCTACTAAGAACCCTTCCAATTCTGGAATCCCCTGTTTTCTGTGTCTCTGCAAAGTCTGCTACCACCTCAGGACCCACTCAGTCTCTCTCTCTTTCTGGAGGACTACTTCAACCTCCCCCAGACAAATCCCATCCTTCACTGAGTGCCTGGGCGTGCTACTAAGGACACTGCCTGGGCACCCTTGACGTCACTTAGCTCTGTCCATCCATACAGGCAGAGGACACTGTGTCCCCTCCAGGTGGTCCTTGCCACCAGCCAATAGCTGCTCCCCAGTGCCACCCAGTGTCTTCCCTATCCTGGGGGCCAAGCAGGGGAGCCCAGCGGGTGGGTACATGATTGCCCAGGGTTGAACGTTCAAGGCAATACATGGAAGCCCGAAGAGGGCCTAGTCCAGGGCTAAACAGACAGCTCAGCCACGATGTGTAGAATACACACATGAATTAATTGGCTGGTACAATATTAGGTACAAACCAGTGCGGGTCTTCACTGTGGGCGCCTGGAGGAGGAGGATCTGTAACTTGGAGCAGTCGGGGAGGCTTCCCTGAGTAGAGGCGAGGAGAAGAGGGGAGGGCCTCTGGGTAGGGATGCTGGACCAAGATAGGTGATAGGGGGATAAGTAGAGGAACTGGTGGGAAGAGAACAGAGATCCATCAATGGGTAATCACTGGGGAGAGGAGGAGGAGACCCTGGGACTGGAAGGCACCATCCGTCCACAGAGTGCCACCCAGAGGACGGCAGGACCAAGAGACCCTGGCTAACAGGCTACGGCTCTGACTTTGAAATCACCACCGTCAAGTGCCTCCCCTCCCTGGCCTTTCACTAGCCCCACAGGACCATCTGACACACTGCCTTGTGCCTCCACGGGAGCCTGCGTGAATCACTGTAGTGCCTCGCTTCTCCACAGGAACGCACCCTTGGCCCCAGCTGTGATCCTCCAGCCATTTGCTCCAGTAGGCACCTGGAGACAGTCCCAGACGAGCCATTCCTGGTACCGGGGATCCTGTCTCGCTTTGTGCTGAACAAAGACCCACACACAAGAGGGTTTTGGGTCCTTTTGTTTTGTTTTTTGGTTTTTTTTTTTTTTTTTTCTGGTGTCTATCTGAAATTCTGAGTTTTAGAAAACAGTATCTAGTAAAGGGCAACATGGGTGCTCAGAGGCAGGGGATGGAGCAGCTGACCACTAGAATCAAAGAGGACTACCGCAAGGGGCAGAATAGTCTCTCCACTTCCCTCCAGGCACACAGGGCCCTCTGCCCACAAGCCAAGATTCCTGGGCTTTGAGCACACCCCCATCCCCCCAAATTTGGCCCCTTGGATTGAGGACCTTCTCTAACTCCAGGCCCTGGGGAGCCCTGCAGCCTTGACCAAGCCCTACCCGAGGCCAGTCTCACACTTAAATTGGCAGGGGGTGGGGGAGGGAACAGAGACAGCAAGCACATCACAGGGGGCCTGCCCTCACCTTTGCTAAACCCCCCTCTAGTAGGGGCGTCAGGTGCTGCCAGGAGTCCCTACCTGGGTTCCAAGGAATTCTTGGCCTCTCCCCTCTGCCACTTTATCCTCTCTCTCCTGCCTCAGGCAATGGGGAGAAAGCAGGCAAGCTGTCCCAGCAGACCAGGTCCCATGCAAGGACAAAGGGTCTCAGAACCGGTGACCCTCACTTCCCTCACCCACACTCCCTGCTGGATGTGGGGAAGCCCCAGGCGCTCTGCCTCCTGGGTGTCCCGGCTCATTGCTCCCTGGGCATGGGAGGTACCAGTGTTGGAGCTGTTGGCATAATGACCAGCCGGGCTGAGCCCAGAGCCCTCAGCCAGGCTGGGCTGCGCACCCTCAGGCTGCCTAAGCCAAGCAAAGGAAGACTGATGGTGGGCTGGGCTGGCCCCGGGAAAGGGCTAGCCCAGATGGTACTGCCCCCCACCTCAGGGCCTCCTGCACTCCCAGGGCACCTCCCACATGCCCCTTCTCCCCCACCCTGAGCCCAGGACCTCGGAGAACAAAGGGGATGCCTCCAGCATAACCAGGGCTGAATGGGGCTGGGCTGGGACCCAGGTCAGGAACAGGGAGGGGACAGCCCACTGGGCCTGGCCCCACCCCTCCCCAAAGTGGAAGCCACCTGGAGGGACACATCTGGGCGGGGAGGCTCGGCCACCTCACAAGAGGGTGGGGAGGCAGAACAGGATGCTCCCTCCTCACCTCCCTTTTCTCAGCTGGTTCCCACCTCCCACCGGCTGCCTAAGAATGAAAAGTGGGGCAGGAGGAGGTGAGAAACCAGGGCTGAAGACAGACAAAGGGAGGCCCCTAAAGGGTTCCTGAGTCCTCCACAACCCCAACTCCCTCCCCTGCACTCTCCCCACCCCCCAACTCCCCTTTCCTCCCTCTCCAGGGGCCAAAGCAGGAAAGGGGTTGCTCTTGTCAGGGGAGGGAGCTGGTGCCCAGGCTGAAGGCTGTGGAGAAAACTGGTCCCAGACTGGCATCCACCAGTGAGCCGCCAGTGCCCAGTGCTGGCCAGGGCTGCCTGGGGGTATCTGGGATCCGTGGAGAGGTGCAGCCACCCGCTGAGCAAGGGGCTTACCCTCCAGGATGAATAGTGCTCAGAACGGGAGGGGGCATGGGGCGGGGGGTGGGGGGCAAGCAGGACTGGGACCCTAGCGGGTCCGCCCTCCACAGCTCCGGCGTCCCAGCTAGCCAACACGGAATTTGGTGGGGTGGGAGGAACGGGAAAGGAAGAATCTTCATTTCTGAGGCTTGAGGAGGGTGCGACCCCAGAAGGGAATCTGGGTGCCGCTGGGGTGCCCCGCAGCCCCAGGAGGGCGCAGCCGGGCCAACGGCGGCCCCCACGGGAGCTCGCCGCGGGGCTGCCCGTGCGGGGCTGCCGCTCGGGGCTGCCCGCTCGGGGCTGGGCCGCGGCCGCCGGGCTCACCTGCATCTCGGGCGCACCGTCCGTCCGCTCGGCTCGGTCACCAATCGCATGTCTCCCCTGCTGGGCTTCAGCCCCTGCCCAGCCCCCTCCTCCGTCTCCTCCTCCTCGTTCGACACCTCCGCCCGGCAGTCCGCGCGCCCTCGCGGGGCTGTCTGTCCGTCTGTCTGCCCCACCCGGGTGGGAGCCGAGCCGGGGCCGGGGCAAGGGCGCGGGAGTGGGGAGGCGGGAGGCCGCGGCCCCGGCGGGCGGAGGGGCGGGCGCGCTCAGGACGCGCGACGCGGACTCGGCGAACCTGGTTCTGCGCCCCGAGCCGACCTGGAGCCGCCGCCGCCGCCTCTGCCGCTGGGGCCGGGGTCGAGGCCGGGCGCGCTCCGCAGCGGGGCCGGGGCCAGGGCTGAGGCCGGCAGGCAGCGGCCCCGCATGCTGCTCGGAGCCCCGCGGCGGGAGAGGGGCCGGAGCGGCGCGGGTGGGGACTCCGCGCGCTCCGGGGCCGGGGCCGGGACCCGCCGCCGCTGCCGCCTGCGCTGTCGCCGGTCGCCCGCTCCGGCTCCCGCACCGGCTCCCGCCCGGGCTCCGCGCTCTGCCGCGGCGCGGGGAGGGAGCGCGAGGAGCGAGCCGGGGAGGGAGGAGGGACCGAGGGAGGGAGGGAGGGAGGGAGCGAGGAGCGGCGGGAGCCGGGCGGGGGAGGAGAAGGCGCGGCCGCAAAACCAAGGAGGGGGGAGGTGGGGCGGGGGGCTCGTCTTCTTTCAGCGGAGGGGGCGGAGAGCGAGGAGCGCCCCAACCACTGCCCTGCACCGATGGGGCAGCGAAACTGTCAGAGGGGACGCTGGCGAGGGGCGCGCCAGGCTAGCGCCTGAGCCGGCTCCCCGGAGCGCCAGCCCCGCACCGGCCGCGCCCCTCCGAGTCCCGGGCTCTGGGCGAATCCCGGGCTAGGCCGACCCAGGGGAGTCCGGACTACGGTCCTCCCTGAGTGTGCACGTACCCTCTTGTGTGGCCACATGCGTGTGCATATGAGCGCGTGAATGTATTCACACGTGTTAACCAGGGTCACTGCACACTGCCGTGTGGACGGACACACGCACGTGAACGGGCAAGGCTCCCCACCCAGCCAGGGTTGTTTAGAGGACGGCGTGGGGTCAGGCCCGGAGCCTCTGTCCTGCCCCTCTTCTCCAAATGTCCGCGAATCTCTGTAGGGCCCACACCCTGGCGGCCTTGGGGCCAGGCAGGCAGAGAGGGCAGCTCCGGGGGGACCGAGAGGAAGGCGCGCCAGCTCCACGGCTTTACCCCAAGCGGGGTCTTCACCGGCCCTTTGCAGCCGGGATCCCCGCCCAACCCGGCTTCCTGTCCAGCAGAGGGCAGCAAGCCGCTATGGCCGGCTCCGGCCACGAACACGGCACCCATACACCAGCAGAGGGCAGTGAAGAGCCTCAGTCTGGGTATAGAGGTCCCTCACTTTGATCCCAGTGATCCAGAGGATCCTGGGCTAGGGCCACACACTCAGATGGGCCTAGAGAATGGGACCTCTCCTCAGAGAGCCAGATCCTCCTTGATCAGCAGATGCGGAGGATCAACTGTCTTGGCAGTCTGCAGAGTGGACTACCACCCTTAGGATCTCACCTCCTTCTACGTCCCCTCCATCTCCTTGAAGCCAGATGCCCTTTAACACTAAGTTAATTTGATTAGAATAACCATCAATGCTCACACCACCTGGCACATTCCACCCTTCTCCACTACTGAGAGTGCATCCCATTAGCACATTAGCGCCCCTGACACCGTGAGCCCACAGGGGTAGGGGTTCTGGCAGGCGGAGAAGGAAAGTGAGGCTGGCGAAGAGAAGACTGGCCCAAGGCCTCTCAGTCTCTGAGACAAACCCCGGGATCCTGCTGCCAGTGTCCCCCTCCCCCAGCAGAGCCTGCCTGACATTCATTGCAGATACCTGACTGGCATGGTGGGGCTCCCAGTCTCCCCTGACCCCCAACACCATCTCCTATCTCCACTGTTCAGCCTCACACGCACAGCCCAAAGAGTTGCACAGACCTTCTGTTCCAGCTAAACAGATTCCGGGTACTTCTCAGTCTCACTGCCACACCACTGGTCTGGACAGTCCTGCCTGAAAAACCGTCCCGTGTCCATTCTTATCCTAGGCCTAGCTGGAGCCCCTCCTAGCAGGTGCGGATGCTGTGCGCTCTCCCTTCATCCTCCAACAAACCGCTGAGGAGGCGCTGTTGTTCCCCCGGGACGGAGAGAAGGAAGCCCAGGCTCAGAGAGATTACATGCCTTGCCCACGGTCACACAGCGAGTAGAGCCTGGAATGGGAATTTGAATCGCCTTCCATGGCTGAGTAAACCAGTAGGGGGCAGGCTTGGCAGAGGGACTTACAGGTGGGCGGGGAAGAGGGGAGGCGGCACAGGTGTCCTCGTCTCTTTCAAGAGCCCGGCGCAGGCGGCTCCCTGGTCCCTCAACTCTCTGCTGCCTGGACCCCCTTCCCAGACTCCCCAGCTCCCCCACCCCGGCTGCTGGTGAGTTACCCGTGAGCTCCCGCCCTCCCGCGCCGCCTCCTCCCACCAGCCCGACAGGAATAGACGCTCTCTAGCTGCTGCGTAAAGGCTCCGCCAGGCGCCCGGCGGGCGCGCAGACCCGCTGGGGGGCGGGGGCGGGGGCGGGGGCTATTCCTGGTGCGGCGACTGACGCAGGCACAGCGCGGCCACGGCATCTCCGCCCCCGACTCACCTGCTCCCAGCCTCAGTGATCTCGGAGGAGAAATGGGGGAGAGCCCACTGCCCCCACCCCCAAACCCCAGATGCTGGCTAAGGAAGTCGGCGTCCGGGGGTGGGGCCTTCTGGGGCCCACCATTATCCCTCCGCGCCTTGAGGCAGCAGGGGTGACCAAAGAGCCTTGTCTGGAACTGCGCCGCAGCCTTATTTTCTCCATTATACACAGCATCCGGGCCATTCCCCCTTGCCTGTCTCTCCGAAAGAAATGACTCCCTCTCTTACTTCACCAGTGGAAACAATGGGGTGGGGGAGGAAATGGGGGAAGAACTTGGAGAAAAGGCCTTTTTGAGGGTCCAGCCTGGGCCTGGTGAGAGTGCAGGCTGCTGGCCTTGTCACTCAAAGACCCCATAAAAGGGTGGGGAGGTCTGTCACTGGGTCCTCACCCAGTCAGATGTCTCTGCATGAGCTGTGGAACAGGCATCTCTCAGCTCCTGCTGGTGGGGTGGTCCCCAGCAGAGCCCTCTCAGGGATCCCAGGGCCATGGAGAATGTGAAACATTGGAGTGGCCTGGCCCACGGCTTAACTGACACAACCAGGGGATTATAGGCTGGAGCTACAGCTGAAGAATGTTCCCACACTTTCAAGCCTTAGTCCTTGCTGATCCACCTGCTTGGTGTGCCCTCTGCCTGGTTTCCACCCGAGCTTCAAGACCAAACTGAGACCATTCTCTTCTATTCTTGTCTCCCCTTCCGAAACTAAAATGGCCTTAGAAGCAAGGCCCCAGTCTCCTCTCTCTCTGTCCTCAGACTAGGAGCTCCCAAGAGCAGACCTCAACCTACCTGTCTCACGGGTGGGCACATAGCAGATCCTGGCTTCAGAGTGAAAATTCAGCAAGTCCCAATAAAGCAGGAGCTGATGGACAGAAGAAGAAGCCAGCCTGCAGTGGCCTGAGTGAGAACAGCAAAGCAGAGAAACTGGAGCGGGTCTGCCAGAGGACTCTGGAGGAGGGGACAGGGCCCTCGAACCTTTACTCAGCCCCTACTGTAAGCCAGGCTCTGAGCTATACTTGACATACTTTGCCCTTCAAGACTGGTATTGCTATCCCTACGGTACAGATGAAAAACTGAGGCTCTGGGGAGGGCTGGTATCTTGCCCAAGTTCACTGTGTAAGAGGCAGAGCTGGGCTTTGAAGCTCAGTGTGTGTCTGATGTCACAGCCCAAGCGCTGTGCTCCCCACCCCCACCCCCACCCCCGCCCTGGGCGGCTGAGGATGCAGGAAGAGGGGCCAGTCCCCCAGGGCCCAAGAAGGAATGGGTGGCACAGCCAGGCCTGCCAGTATGCCTGCTCCATGCTGGTCCTGCCCGCTTGCAGCCCAGCAGCCCGCGGGCTTTTACGATGATGAGTATTTCTGAAGCCACTTGAAATTAATGACAGCTCTAAAATGGCTGGGACAGTGGAGTCATTGCTGAGACCTCTAATTAGCAAGAAAAACGGAGACCAGGGGCCGGGGGGGGGGGCGGGGGGGGCTGGACAGGCAGCACAGGGCATGGAGCAGGGTTAGGGAGCAGGTTGGAGCCAGGATCTAGTAGGAGTTCCCTGTGGAGCTAGTGGACCCCATGTCCCAGTGTATACCACAAATTTGATTCTGAGTGCTCTAAATAACGCTGTGTGACCTTGAGGGGCTGCCAATGCTCCCTGGATGAAAGCTGCCCCAGCTAGGCAATGAGGGGATGGTAGGGGTGGGGAGGTGGTGTCTCTGTGGCCCCACCTAGATAGTGGGGTGAATGGGATGCGGCCTCAAGAGGGGGCCCCTTCCAGGATTCTGAGTTCCTAGGAGACTGAAGCCCAGGAGCTGGGGGCACCGCAGGCCCCCAGGAGTAGCGGAAGCCCCACACTCACCTCTGGCTCTGGCAGCCCTCTATGCTGGGGTTGCTGAGGCCACGGGTATAATGAAGTCAGAAAGACTCGGCTGGAGTGAAGTGGGTCAGGACGTGGCAGAAAATCCATAGGTCAGGGCCCTGCACTGGTGCAGCTGTGGAGGGGGGCAGGAGATGGGGGGCATCTGAAGGGGCTGGCAGAGAAGTCCCTCTACGAGGTGGCCTGGAGCTGTGGCCAGGGTTAGGACCTTCCTGCCCCCTCGGAAGCCCCTTCCTGAGCCAGATGCCAGGGTCCCAGTGAGGCATGTTATAGAGGGTCGGGCCCAGGAACCTGCAAAGGAAAAGACACTCATCTGGGTGCACCCCAGCTCCTGGCCTCCAAGCCCTGCATGGGGCAGCGAGCCCCAGGGAAGGGCACCAGGGCTCAGCTCAAAGGGACTCTGCACATAGCACATGTGGAGATGTGTTGATCATAATGGAGGGACACCCACTGTGGCCAAGGCTGAGGCCAAGACTCCAAGGGCAGAGGTGCAGAAAGCCACCATCACTTCCTTGGGGTATCCTCTTCCCTGGCAGCCCCCCAGCAAGCATGTCTTGTCACTGATAGCTTTCTCAGACTCTCGACTCATTTCCTCCCACCTTTCCCCTCTTCCCTTTCAATTCAGGGCTCTGTGTGGCCCCCTCCTTCCAGAAGCCTACTCTGAGCACCTCAGTCTCCTGCTCTGTGTCTTGGGTACCTCTGTGGGCCTCAGTTTCCTCCTTTGGAAGACAGAATATCAGCAGAACACATTTCATGGGGGACGGTGTGAAGATCTCATGACTTAATCCAGTACTTGATGCTGGGCCTGGCCCACAGTGGGTGCTTGCTAAATGGAGACACAAAGTAGGTGCTTGCTACATGGTTATTATACTGTTACGGTTTCTCTCTGTTCCCTGGCCCCCCAGCCCCTCCTCTGTAAATACAGGGCTTGACCGTAAGGTTCCTTTCAGCGCTCCCACTAGGAGAAGCCTCGACCAAGTTCTTCGGCCTCTGAGAATCAGGAACACCCTCAAGGCAGGGATTGATCTTGTGTCTCCTCCAGTTTCTGCAGAGAGCCCAGAGCCCTGATTCCAGAGGGGCTGATGTGTGCAAATTAAACTCAACTGAAATCCACTCATCAGGAAGGACCAGTAGTTTCCCTTCCCAGAGGAGGGGGGGGGTGCCGGGGCATGGGGACAGGGACACTCGAGTCCTCAACTCTCACTTCCCCTTATCTTGGGGCCTTGGTCACCCACGCCTCCACTGGAAATGTTCCAGCATCCGTGACATTCACTTATCTAGCAGCAATGTAGGCAGCAGCCTCCACTACTTGGAATCACACTGAGAACTGGGGGAAACCAAAAGGCTCCTGGAGGACCCAGGGCAGGAGCCCTGCAGAGACATAAGGCCTCGGGAATGGCCCTTACTCAGCCTGGCCACACAGCCCTGCTGGGTTGGGTGCCTGGTTGCTGCATCCATAAGAGCTGAGAAGCAGGAAATTTGTCTGGGGCCAGTGAAGGGGCTCGTCAGCCCTGCCCACCCCAAAGTCCCTCCTGATGTTCCTGACCTTGCAGTTAAAACACAAGAAGTGTGCACTCCATAAAAACAAAAAGATCCCCCCCTCAAAATTACAAAAACACCCAAATGATTAAATTGAGAACAAAAACAAAAAAGCAAATATAAAAAGCAGTTTGTAAAAAGGGACCACTCCCTGGCTCTTTGGGAATCTGGGCTCCAGGCTTGGCAGAGCAGCTTCTCCTGAGAGCCTGGGCTCGGCTGTCCCCATGGATCATGTCAGGGGGCACTTGAGCTAATGTGTGCAAACAGGCAGCACTATTAGCAAATCCATTCATTAAGCGCTTGTCTTGAGTTCCGTTGTGCAGCAGTCTTGTTTATTAACTTAAGTCGGAACCTGTTATTAAGTCAAAGGCAGCGGGTAGCGGCTCAGAAGATGTCTAGCCTTAGAGCCGAGCAGTCCTGAGTTCCAGTTCTGGCTCTATCTCTAACCGCTGTGTGACCCTGAGAAAGTCACTTCACCTCTCTGAGCCTCAGTCGTCCTGTGATAGGCAGCTCCCTAAGATGACTCCCAATGGTCCCTACCTTCTGGCATCTCCCCTACTGCGTGCAATCCCCTCCCCTTGAGTGTGGGCTGGACTAATGGAGTCACTTCTAATGAAGAGAATCTGATAGGGTATCCCTTCTGAGATTAGGTTATGAAGAGACTAGCTTTCATCTTGGGTACCCTCTCTCCATCACTTGCTTGTTCGCTATGACACATAGCATATGCCATATTATTAGCTGCCCTGTTGAGAAGCCCACATGGAAGGGAACTGATGTCTAACCAGCACCCCCACGAAGTCCTGAGACCTACCAATACCCACACGAGCAAACGTGGACCCAGACCCTGCTCAATTCAAGCCCTGGATGACTGATGCTCTGGCTAACACCTGGACTGCAGCCTTGTGAGAGACCTGGAGCCTCCAGCTAAGGCCTCCACCTGAGCCTCACTTGGATTCCTGACCCACAGACCTGTAAGATAATACAAATTTGTTGTTTTAAGCCACTAAGTTTCAGGGTGATTCGTTATGCAGCCACAGATAACTAACTCATACATACTCCATCCATGAGACGGGCAAAAGTGTCTTTCTCTCAGTATGGCTGGGGGCATTGAGATAATGCAGGCAAAGTGCCTGTTGCTGGTCAGGGTGAGAAATGGCATAGCAAGTTCGCAGTTATCAAGTAAAGTTGAAAAGATGCACACTCTACAGTATATACCCTGGAGGAACATTCACGGAAGACAAGTACAGGAATGTTCACAAGTGTACACAGAGTTTCTACCAGTGGGGAACTGGAAACACCCTACATGCGCATCACTAGAACGGTGTCTAATCATACAGTGGAATACTACGCAGCCCTGAAGATGGACACATTGGAGCTCCACACACCAGCTGGGTGATCTCACAAACACAAGGTCAAGAAAATAAAAGCCAAAGATATGTATAAGATGATACCGCCTATATAAGGTTTAAAAGCAAGCCCCAAACCTTATAAATTGTGTATAGATACCCATATATATAGGCAAAGTCTAAAAACATGCATAAGAATGACCTATACTGGTTCCAGGGGAGTGTTCCCACTGGAGAGAGAGGAAGGGGGAGTGGTAGAGGCAGGCCCACCCAGAACCCCACACTCTGAGGTGCTCACTGTGAGCAGGCTTGGTGGTCCTAAGCAACACATTTTATCCTCTCAACAGTCCCATGGGTCTATTCTATTATTCTCTCTTCTTATAGAGGAGGACTTTGAGGCACAGGGTCTCCAGGGAGACCTTCCCAGGCCTTCAAGTCCAGTGGGAGGCCAGGGCTTGGTTCCTCACTCTGCCATCCCCTTGGGGGAGGAGGCCACATTACCTCCCTGGCCCCCATCTATTCTTCTGTAGCACGGGAGAGACTGGTCCTCTTCCCCCTTCCTGGGTGTGGATTGAGATGCTGGGAGTCTTGATTCATCAATCTGGAATATTTACAGGGCCAAGCCTAGGGCCACACAAGGAGGTGTGGACAAGAGAAGGTGTGAATAAGAGGATTCAATTCAACACAATTCAGTTCAATTCATCGACTCATTTCCCAGACAGACAATGGTTGAGGTTAAGGAGTATTGTTTGAGCGCTTATGACACACTTGGCTTTGCATTTGGTGCTTTTATAAATCGTGTCGCATAAGCCTCAACCCCACCCAGCAAAGTAGGGACAGTTATTATCTCCATGTGCCCCCTTCCATGTCCAATGTGGCCAACGAACAAATGACCAGCAACTTCCCCAGGTCACACAGCAGAGCTGAGATTATCACAATTGGCCCTCCTTCCATCCTGACCTGCCCTCTGTTTGGTGCTGGGGGCAGAGATGGAGGGCCCAGGCTTTGCTGTCCTTTGGGGGATTCCAACCCAGCCGAGGAGGATCTGGAGGAGTTTCAAGGAGAAGGAGGTGTGTGGTGGGAGCAACCAAGACGGGTTTCCTGGAGTGGAAGGGGCAGGTGTTTCAGTGGGCTCACTGGTGGTGAGGGAGGCGGGGGATCCATCCATCCATCTACCCATCCATTCACTCCTTCACTCAACAAACATTCAAAATAGCTTTCTCTGTGCCCCCAAAGAGCCCACGGTCTAGCGTGCAAGACTTAATGCAGTGTGATGCAGGCGGAGAAGAGGAGAGTGTGGGGAGATGCACACACACACAGGAGTCAGGATGGATCACTGGGAGGTGGTGGTGGCTGAGCTGAAATCCAGAGGCTAAGTAGGAGTCAACCAGCCCTACAGAGGGTGGGGGATGGTGTCCAAGCAGAGAGAACAGCAGGTGCAGAGGCCTGACCCTGGGATGGTGGGGATAGACAGCTGGTCCTCGGGAAGGCCAGAGCTGCCCCGGGTGGTTCCAGCTTCCCCAAGAGGGGGCATGGAGCTGAGGCTGCCACAATCTGTCTCCCAGGTATGGTGCCTGCCTGCTGCATCCTCCAGCCAACTGGACCCCCGTGCTGGCTCAGCCCTGTTGGGCAGGCCGGGCCCTGCTCCAGAGGGACTAAGAGCAGGGGAGTTCGAACCATCACGATGCATGTAATTATGTGCAAAAATGAAGGCTAGCTCCTTAATAATTGATGGTGGGAGAGAGTAAACATCGGCAGAGGCACCCGGCTGCATCGCCCTGTCCCGTCTGGCTGGGACCCAGGGCGGCCGCCTGGCCACTAATATGCCCATAAATTATTGAAGTTATAAAAAAGAAAGCAGGTGTCATGTCGCACCCATAAACAGCTTGTTAGCTAAGACTAACAAAGGGGCGGCTGGCCGCCAGGCAAGGCATGGGCTCCCCAACACCCTGCCTGCTTGCAGAGGGAGATGGATGAGGGTGGGTGAGGCGAGGGCCTGAGAGGCTGGCTGGCCCCGCTCCCCGCCCCCTCCCTCCTCCTGACCCCCTGGGGAGTCAGGTGGTACTGAGCAGATCCACTGACTCGAGGAGCCAGCACCGGACCCGCGAGCTCTCCCTCACTGCGGTGTGCACGCAGACGCCGGACAAACCGGCATGGAGGGCGCTAGGGAGCCCAGAGAGCTCTGAGGCCAGGGCTGCGGAGAACCGGGGACTGGGCCCAGATACACGTGGTGCACATCCCAGGGAAGCCACTTGCTGCTTGTGACCTTGAGCAAGTCACCTACTCTCTCTGAATCGCTCTCCATCCATGCCACCTGGGGATAGTCGTGCCTACCTGGGAGATTAGGAGGAGGGTCCCAGGACAATTTGTGTGTGATAGGTGCATAGGGCACTCCCTTGTCCCCCCCAATCTCACAGGAGCTCCTAATTAGATCAGGCCTAATGAGGCTTCCCTCTGCTAGGCTCTCTTTCCGCTCCATTAAGGCCTGCGTCCAGGACATTAGTAGAAAGGGGGGGGGCCGGGGGACTGAGAAGGAGGAAGGTGCCCAGCTGCCAGGGCTTGGCCCACCCCAGGCTCCACCACACACAGGGCATCCCCACCCCCCAGGGAGCGGAGAAGGAAGGTGGAGGCAGGGCTCCGGAGGCAGGGCTGCCAACAGAGAGAGGCTTCACCGGGCATGGGCAGGGAGAGTAGGGGTGGATGGGAATGCTGGGATTTTGGATCCTCAGTGATGAAGAGCCTGGCACCCCACTCTCTCTCAGGCTGAGGGTCTTCAGTCTCTGGGATACTTCCTTCAGGGAAGTGGAACCAGGCAGCCAGATTTGGGCACTTGGGCACCCCTGGTGTGCTCAGCTCTGCTGAAGGCCACACAGGGCAGGGGGGGGCAGTCCAGGCCTAGGAAGGCACCCCTCTCCCCAGCCTGGCCCTAAAGGGGCAGCCAGTTCACACATAACCTGCTGGAGGCCACACAGGGAGCAGGGCTGGGCACATCACCTGGGCTTTGGGTGGCCAACAGGCTCCTCTCTCTAGTCCTGGACTGTCCCCCACTGGTACATTAGTTCTGGAAGTGGTTTCCCTCTCCCAGAGGAAAGAAGGGAATCCTGAAAGTTCTTGTCAGCTACATTCTGGGCTGGGCCTCTCCTCTGGGGGTCCTCTCTGCACCCCTTATCCTATCTTGTGCAGCCTTGGTCTGTCCCATGGCAGCCTGTTTTGCACATGGACGAAGAGGCCTCCTAGCTGTCAGAGGCCACACAAGCCAGTGCTGGAGCCTGGAGCCTCGGCCTCCTGCCTCGCCCCACATCAGTTGGACTCCGTCCCAGGAGGAGGTGGGGAGATTCTCACGCTCACGCTCACGCTCCATGCTCGGCGTTATGTTGTAACAACTGGGACAAGCGCTCTGACAGCCACTGTGCTTTGGCATTTCCAGGAGCTCTCTTCCTGCCCAACAATTCCTGGTCCTTCGCACCTGCCTGCCTATCACCTGCCCGCTGGGGTAGGGGCCAGCTGGGGCAGGGGCCTGTAGTAGCAGCCAGATGGCCTGGGCAGAGACGGATGGAGGCATCTCAGAGGGCAGCTCTTGGGACTGGGTGCTCACTCGGAGCCCTAAGGATACCTCCCTCCTCCAAGAGGGGACCTCGTTGGCCCAGGATTACATAGGTCATATGTGGGGGAAAACCCAACATGTCCGTCGGGTTTCCAAGACTGCACCAAACTGAATGGCTGCAGGGGTACGGGGGCGGGGGGAGCATGCAGAAGGTGCAGGGATAAGGCCACCAGCTGCTACAAAGACCAGAGCAGGAGGTGTACTTTTGGGGATGGACTGGTCAGGTCAGGCCACAGCCCCTTTTGGCCCCCAGAATTCAGCATCAGCCCCTCTCTGACCCCTTGAGGGTCTATCCCTTCCTGTCTCTGTCTCTCCCTCCATCTCTCGGGCTGACTTTCCTTCACTCAGAGGGTCAGGGGAGAGAAGGCAAGCTGCACCCCTGGACAGGTAGCAGGTGGCCCTAACCAGGCCCCCTGGATGGTGCTGGAAGCTGAGAGGGAAGGGAGAGCAGGAAGGCTGCCTGTGCTGGACCAGGTGGGAGAGTAGGGCTGTCCGGGAGTTCAGGGGAGAACCACCAGGACAACCTCAAAGGCGGGAAGGGTCACATCTTGATAAGGACTGCCAGAACTATCAGCCGTGGTCAGGTTACACGGAGGTGTGAGAGGCTCACAGGGGCGTGTAGAAGGGGGTACACAGGGAGGAAAGCCCAGGAGCCTCGGGTCCCCAGGGCTTCTGTGGGGCCTCTTCTGGCTGTGTGGCCTGCACTGTCTTTCCTGCCATTCTTGGGCGTGCCACCCTACCAGTCACAGTATAGGGGCAGGGAGGGGAAGTACTGAAGGCGGCCCCCCCCCAAGCACCATGGTCTAGGGTTTGTACCCCGTGAGGAGCCACAGCACTGGCCCAGAGGCAGCAGGCTGAGGGAAAAATCTCAGGCAGGGACTTGGGAGACAGGGGTGTCTTTCCTGAAAGTCTGGTGCCACCCCCAGGCAGGATACCCGGGATTTTGCCCTCCCTCTTCATCTCCCTCTAGTATGGGGCTGGGTGGGGAGATGATATCTGCAAAATGGGAAATGAGTGAATGTGATATATGGGAGAATCTTCTGGAATATGGACTCCTCTGGGCAGAGCACTTGGGCAAGCCCCTTCACCTGCTCCAAAGGGTCGTGAGGATTACTGAGATAATCCATTCAGAGCCCTGGGAATTGGGCCCCGAGTATGCTTTGCCCTCTAGAGGGCAAGCCGTTGTGATCATGAGTCTAGTAGGTAAAGTTGTGTCTGCTTTGCGTGTGTATCCAATTTTTGTGGTTGCTGTTGAAATATCACTGTGTTGTGCTGGAGATCTGTGCTGTGTGCATCACGGTTAAACATGATGTGTCGCTCAGCTGTATGTGTCGGGGTTCGGTGTCTTGAGCAGGACTCTCTTCTGTATTTCCCTCCATTCTCCAAGGCCCATCGGTCCAGACGGAAAACCCAGGGCCTCATTCAGGGCTTCCCAGCTGTGCTGGGGCAGCCACTGGGGTCTGTTGTGGGCAGTGCCCTCCTTCTCTATCCCTTCTCTGCCCATGCTGTCCTAGGAGCCCAGGAGGTCAGGTTGGTGAGGGGGTACCCTGGTTCCTGGGGTCCCCATGGCAGGCCTGAGCATCTATCTGCTCCTTCTGGGCCCGTCTGCTTGTGGCATTTCTGTTTCCTGGGAAATGAGGTTGACATTGCTACAACTGTGAATGACAGCAGGAGGGCAAGAGAGAAGCCAGCACATGCACCCTGAGGTGCCAGGAAATGGGCTCCAGAGCAGGGCTGAGCCAGGAGCAGGCCGAGCCCTGGGCAACTTCTCACTGGCCATTCCTGCAGCCGATGTACGCGGCACTGGCTCCCTCCATCCCTCCAGCAACACGTGCAGAAGGAGCTGCTGTGCCCATCTCACAGATGACAAAACGGAGGCTCAGAAAGGTGAGCTGACTCACCCTATTGCAGCCAAGAGCAGCAGCCAGGGCTGACCCAGGTGACGGTCCTAGAGGTTTGGGGTCAGATGGAGGGCCCTCCGGTGGGGTCCCCTCCGTGGGGTAAGTGACATGAGGCTCAGGCTGGCTGCCCGAGGTGGAGAGATCTGGAAGGCAGACAATGGGAGAGCCCCCACACTCTCAAACCAAAACACAGACATTCAGGCAGTGTGTTCACACCACCTGCTGGGGCACGAAAACCAGCCATAAATACCTGCACTGTCGTGGTGGCTCATCAGACAAGTGGGGACAGAGGCCCGGTGTGCCCTCAGGAAATTTCCCAGTGACTCACAGACTTGACCTCCCTCTGCATACCCAGACACCCCTCCCCCACGCACACACCCCCAGAACTCACTCGTCCCGGAGCCTCTGGCCTCCCCACAAAGAGAGCAGGGTGGAGAAGACCACCCACCCACTCCCCAAACCAGGGGGCTGAGGGGTCTGGTACGAAGGAGCCCTGGCCAGCCAGCTTGCAAAGACTTCACATAGCACAGCCCAGGAAGTCGGGGCCAGAGAGGGTCCCTGGGGCGCACAATGGGGTGGGTAGGATGGGCTGGGATGGAGGGCTGACCCTGAGGCCAGCCCCTCCTCACCAGCTCGTTCTGTCGTCAGCCCAAGCAGCAGGCGGAAGAGCAGACCTCACTTCCACCAGGGCCGAGCTCTCTCTCCACTCTTGAACTTGGCAGGAATATGTTCACATTTAGTGAACATGCTGGAGGTTGGGGGGAGGGAGGCATGTCCCTGCACATATCATGGCTGAAGAGAAATGCCAGTAATGTCTGAAGTGTGGGAAGCATCCTATACAAATTCAGGCCCACTATGTTGGCCCTCCCACCCCCAGGCAGTCTGGCCCCTCACGCTTGCCGGGCTGCATGCCGGCACCCACTCTGTGCCCGCGCATGTCTTACTGGTCCCACTAGAAAGGTGGCTCCGGACCTACTTTAGAAAGCCTGGTGGCCCTTCCTTCAGCCAGAGGTTAGCCCTGGGAACTAAAGTCTGAAGAGAAGCAAAGTGAAACCCCTTGCTGATAATTCTCCCCTCGTGGTGGACATTGACCAGCCTTCCTCAGGTGTGGAAGAAGAGACAGCCCAGGAAAGTAAGATCCCAAATGCCCCTCTGACACCTCTCCTGCCTAGGGGAGCCAGCGAAGGAGCCAGCGCATGAGCAGGCCTCCGTTTCCCCATCTATAAACTGGGACAGCAGTGCCTAGCCGGCCTGCTTCATGCAGGGGCCAGCAGCAGGAGAGAGTGGTGAAGGGTCTTCTGCATGAGCCTGCTGGGGGTGTGATAGGGCAGATCCCCGCTGCAGAGGGGGCAAACACCTATGGCCCCCACAGTCAGCAAAGGCACTGACTGCTCCTGCATGTGCTCTAGCTGCATGTCAGGGAAGTGTGCGGGGGCCAGGCCTGAGGTCCCAAAGGAACTCCACCCAAATACAGCCCCCACCCCAGCCCGCCACACACCAGCTTGCAGGAGGACCCGGGCGTGAAACAGAGGCGCCACCCACCCTGGGCACACATGCTGGCATACTCTGGTTCTGTCCCCAGTGCCCTGCTGTCATGGCAACCAAGAGAGCAGAGTTGGGGGCGTGGACGGGGAAGGAGGAGAGGGGTGAGGGGAATGGGCTGTGGCTCACGATTCCTCAAGAGGACTCAGCTCTCCTTCCCTCCTCTTTGTGCCCCAAATTTAGGTCACAAATCTATGAGCAGGTGGAGCAGGGCAGGAACCACCCCCAGGAGAGCCAGAGCGGAGGCTGGCCAGCCCTCTCTCCCGAGAGCAGATGTGGCAGAGTATAAACCTGCATGCGGGGCAAGATCTGAGGGCCGGCCCCTGGCCCAGACATCTCTCCATGCTGAGCCTACCATGATTACTCTCCCATCTCCTTCCACACAGCCTGAAGTTCCAGCAGGGAACATGTCCTCCATTGGGTCTCTGAGGCAGTTCTGTCCCCAAAATCCCCCCCAAGAAGGGTGGGGACTTTGACAGGCTTAAGTGCCTGGCCTGGGATTAGCCGACCGGCCAGGGAGGGTGTGTTCCTCTAAACTTGGCCCTGAAGGGAGCCACAGACCCTGGAGAAAAATAAAAATGCCTAACACCTCCTAAGCATTTACTCTGTACCAGGCACCAGGGCCCTCCCATACTCTAGGCATGAACTGTTCCATACTCTCAGTAGCAAAACGAGGAAAGCTCTGTTAGTGTCCCACTTCACAGATGAGGGAACAGAGGCACAGAGAGGCACAGTGACTCACCCAGGGTCACAGAGAAGTCAGTGTCAAAGCTGGGACTGGCACCCCAGGTACATTCTAGCTGAAGAGTGTGGAGGCATGAGGAGGGCCCCCGGCTGGTCAGGTGTATGGTTAGGGACTTAGAACTTATGTAGTCTAACCGCCTATTTTATAGGTGCTGATGCTAAAGCCAAGGGGCACTTTCCCTGGAGGCCTCCCTAGTGGGAGTCTAGGGATGGGCGAATGGCCTGCTGAGAACCCAAGGCCCCTGGAGGCTCTCAGACCAGGCCCTACAATGGTCCCCAGGCTGTCCTGCCCCTGGCAGAGGGCACTAGAAGGCCAGAGCTGAAAGGGATCAGTCCATCTGCCAGAGCACAAGCCAGTGGAGAGTCAGGCCCAGCTAACAAGAGGGTCTGAACAAGGTGGGTAGTCATCAGAGCAGGAAGGGAGGGGAGATGAACCCTGGGGGGTGGGAACCCCAGGGGTCCCCCTGGAGCAGGCAGTCTTGCAGGAGTGGTAAAGTCCTGACATGCAGACAGGGGAACAGACTTTCTAGGAGGAAGGAACAGAAGGTATAAGGTGCAGAGGCTGGACAGAGTGGGGTCCATACAAGGCCCATGGAGTGGCCACAGTTGTCCTGCATGGGGTCAGCATCAGTATATGCCAGAAGCCGAGTGGGAGCCTGGAAATTCCTCTCCAAAGTCTCCCTCCCCAGCACTGAGGCCAGTGTTTAACCCATGGCTGAGATGCCTCCTGTAAGGCCCGGGGGCCTGAGGTCCTCCCTGAGTTTGGGCCGGGAAGACTCACAAATGCACCCAGGGTTAACTCTCACACGTGGCTCCTTTCATCGGCACTGCCTTTGAACCCAGGTTCTGGCGGGCATGCAGTGGCTGGTGGCTCAGAGCAGGCGCTGGGTCAGTGGCAGCCTTGCTGAACGCTCTAAGCCCAGGACAGGGCTGGTAAAACCTGGGGATCCTCCCTGCTGCCACGCCCCGTGCCTTCCTCTTCCCTGTCTGCTTTGCCCTTCCCTCCCGGCGCCCCGCCCTTCTTGCCTTGTGTTTTCCTATCATTGTTCCTTGATTTTATTTTCAGCCTTCAGCGCTTTTCCTGAAAGGGAACAGCTGGGCTGCTGGAGTCACAGAGGAAATATTTTTTTGACTACTTTGCAGATTCCCCTTCTCTATAAAAACTGACACCACCATTGCTAACTGATGGACGGACAGAGAGCGATTTATTTCCTTGCTCCCTTCTTCCCTCCCTCTCTCTGTTCTAGGATCTCTAGGAAAGACAGGGCCAATGGACAGCAGATGGGGAGAGGGGATGGGAAGCTGGGAGGACTTTGGTATCAGGTGGCAGCTGGGGCCCCCGGTAGCATCATTAACCCCATTTTACAGGTAAGGAGACTGAGCCCCAAGATCACCCAGACATAGGAATTACAATATTAACATTAGCCATCGAGCTAGCATTTACGGAGTGCTTGCCGTGTGGCAGGCACCGTTCCAGACACTTCACATGCAAGCAACCTTCGGAAGCAGATACGTCACTGGCCCTGTTTTATAGAGGGGAAAACTGAGGCTCACAGATGGGCAGTGACTAGCGCCAGGCCACACACCTGGGCCAGGAGAGTGTGCGTGGAATGCCGCCCACGCAACCATGGATGTGGCCATTCTGCCAGACGCCCCCTTCCCCCCACTCCAGCTGGCTGGAAAATGGGAGAACCAAGACTTGAACCCGCGTTTGCCTCCATTCTCATTCCAAGGCTGGGTTCTACTCCCAAGTTGATCGCTGCTGCAGAGAGAACATTAAATAGCAATTCTAATCATAGGATGACCTGGCCTGATCCTGACCCTGACCTTGATTGCTGAGGCCAAGGGGTACAGAGCTCCTGGCCCCTGGGCTTTGCTGTCAAGAGACGATCACGGGGAGGCCAATTTGATGTCTACACGGCGTGTAAGCACAAGCACAGCATGTGCACGGATGTGACAGAAGACCCGAGGCTCTCAGCGACAGCCACGGAGGACAGAAGTGCGGGGGAAGAGGAGGAAGTGAGATTTCAGGATAATCTTCAAAGTGAAAAAAAATTATTACGTGTCAAAAGGAGTCGGGAGGCTTAAATGGCTCCCAGGTGGGACACAGAATAAAACAGTCTTGGCTGTTATTTTCCGATGGTCTCCACACAGGGAAACCGGGCAAGGGTCGCCATAGCAACCTGGGCATCCAGCAGGGGGCGGCGAGCCTTGCAGCTCTGTCTGGGTGGAGCAGGGCCAGTCGTTGCCGCAGGCCCCACAGGGTCTCGTCCTGGGCCACCAGCTCCTCCTGCCCTTAGGTGCCATCACGACAGGGACAGGACAGACCGGAGTTGCCTGGTTGTGGGGCAGGACAGGTGGGGCAGGCCAAGTGGGGCCTGGCAGCCGCAGCTGAACATGGAGATGTCTCAGGACCGGGCTGGGGTGAGAGGAAGGGCTGGGGGGTTGTCGGAAGCAGCAAGCGAGTCCCGCAGGGTGGGCCCGGAGGGCAGAGGCCACGCATGGTCACACTGACAGCCGGGTGAGGACTGGGGAGGGGAGGCAAGCGGTAGGAGGGTCTGGGTGCTGGCGTGGACCAGGCACGGTGCAGAAGCTGGAGGCTCTCCCATGCTGCCCCGAGTCTGTGTTAATGGAGGGCAAGTAGACATCTTAGAGGCTGAGTCTAGAGTGAATCTGGCCTCCCTGGGAGGCTTCAAAGGCAGGGGTCAGGCAGGAGAGGACTGTGGAGAAGGAAAATACCACCTGGAAAAAAGTAGCTGTGGCCGACTCATGCATCTGGGTCCACACACGGAGGCCACTTTTGATGGAAAACTGAACTGGGGGGAAGAGAGAGTCCTCCATTTGTGGAAAGAGAGCTGAGAGCTCACACCCTCTTTCACGGTGTAACCCTAGTACCTGACACTCGAGACAAGACTTTTTGAATAAATGAATGGATGACAGAAGCCTGAATGAAGTGTTTAGAAAGCTACACAGAAGCTCTAAGGAGACACCTTCTCTCTGATCATGTGCAGGCTGGTATTCAAAGAGCTGCACCGCTAAAGAAACCAAACCCACCAGAGAGTCTGCCTGGCTCGGTTGGTAGAACATGCGACTCTTGATCTCGGGGTCGTGGGTTCGAGCCCCACGTTGGGTGTAGAGATTACCAAAAAATATAAACTTAAAAAAAAAAAAAGAAAAAGAAACCAAATTGACCTAAAAATGCAAATGAGGAAGTGGCTGGACCTAGAAGCCAGAACTATCTTCACGCCACGGGGACCCGAGGCACGCCCAGAGCTTCCAGCAACCCCTATCTGGGAAATGTGCTAACAGTTCCTTCTTAAGGCCAAATGATAAAAGCCCAAATTTGTATCAAGTAGTGACTGGTAACAGTCAATTTCTACCAAGAAAGTACCACATCGTACCTAGGGGTTTAGATCTAAGTCGTGCTCTGACTTAATAAGCAATGATTCTGGAGCCCGCTAGCCTCCCCACTTGAAGCCACACTTTCTCAACAGCTTCAGATGCAGAACAAGTACTGACAAACTTGAGGGCCCCTGATGGGTGAGCAACGGCAGCAAGAGGATCTACAGACTGGGGGGCAGGGTCCTGGCCGGCCCCGTGCCCGTGAACTGCCAACTCTTACTTCCCAGGGAAAGAGGCCCTGCAGGAATGTGGGGGTGTGGGGTCTTTGGGTCTCGGGGAGCCTGGGTGGAAGGCTGAGCAAGGGTGGCCTTGGGAAACGTCTCAAACTCAAGAAGTCGAGGAAAGCCACAGAGCAGGAAACTGAGTGTTGTTTCCCATTTGGGCCAGAACCCTGCTCCATCTATTTTTGAAAGAAGAACTCCCCTTGATGAAGGCCCATGGGACTCCTGAAAAGCAGGCACGTGGAGTCAGACGGTGTGAGCGGATGTCATGCATCCACCAGCTTTGGGCAAATCTTGCCTTCTCTGTGAATCGGGGAATCAGTGGGACAGAGCTGCCCTCCCAGGGCCATTGTGAGGATCCAATAAGATGACGGTATCCTAACGGTAAAGTGCCAAAAAGAGTTACTACTGTTCTTCTTGCTGTTATTGATTCACTGGGGAGAGAGGGCCCTTCCCACACTCCCTGGGGGCGGGGGCTCAGAAGCCTCTCTGGACCTTCCAGCAACATGATTTCTCCATACTATGAAATCCTGGCTGACAGCTCTTCTGTCCTCCTGAACAATCCCAACATCTCTTGCCTGCATCTGCAGCTGGAGAACAAGTGTGTGTGTGTGTGTGTGTGTGTGTGTGTGTGTGTTGCTACTAGAACATGGAAATCACACTTCCCCATGTCAATATATCCTCCAGGTCACGTCTGTACTCATACCCACTCCAGACACACCCTGCCACCAAGCCTCTGCTCCTGCTGTTCTCCACCCGCAACCTGCTCCCCATCCTGGCCCAGTTTTGTGGTTCAGGGTCTAGCTCCAATTCCTCCTTCACCAGGGAGTCCTCCTGGATTTCTCCAGCTCAGTGGTAGTCAATGGCGGACCAAAGGGGAGAAGGTGGGAAATGGGGTTCAACCTACAGCCTGTCTGTTTTGTGCCATGGCTAGCAACCATTGAGCCTCCTTGGAGGGAGTGTGCCTCGTCACACTCCCTGGTCTTTGCCTGGTACCTGTCCATCTCCCCTGACTATGAGCTGCAGCAGGGGAGGGCGGGGTCTAACAGGCCCACTGAGTGGAGAGCAAGGGACAGTAGATGCATAAGGCCCTCTCTCCCACACTAGCTACCTCGCTTTGGGAAGGGGGAATACTGGCTGGTAAAGAAGCTCTCAGAACCCTTCTGTTAGGGTTGGGGAGGGGGACCTAGGCCAATCTCTTAGTGGGGGGAGACTGAAAGCCAAAGAGGGGAAGGGACTTGCCCAAGGACACACAGCCTTGTGTGGCTGTGGACTCAAGTGCTCCAAGTCCTAAGTCACTGTCCCTGCCCGCTGTCCCTTACCCTTTCCACCTCCCCAGACCTTGCTCACTCATCTTGGGTTCGTTCATCTTGGACTCTAGGGCAGACTTGCAGTTTCCAGCCAGGGAGGATGGCATCTTCTAGAGGGATGAGGTAAGGTGCTGAGTGAGAGGCGGGGTCCCAGCCTGATGGGCCACCCAGACCACCCCGGGCCCTCTTGGTGTAGAACAGAACATTTGTTGAACAGAATTGAATTTACTGTTCGATTGCAGGAGATGTAATTTGATCTGGGTCTTATGAAGCCCTTAATAAAGTCAAGGTATTACTGGTATCTGCTGCTTTTTTTCATTTGTTAAAAGCAGCGCTGGGGTGGGGGGAGCTCAGCTGGGGGTGAGGGAGTCTGTCCATCCTGGCTCTGCTGCATCATGCCGTGTACCCCTGGGAAAGATACCACTCCTCTCTGTCCCACAAGCAAAGGTCTTCAACCGCGAGGTGGGGTTCCCCGTCCCCTTGGAGGTTGGGCACGGCCACGTGACTTGCTTTGGCCAATGAACTGTTGGTGAAAGTGCCCGCATCACTTATAGGAGGGAGCTTTAAGAGCCAGTAGCCTTGGCCAGGCCTCTTCTTGCTGCCACGGAATTTGGGGTGGACAGGTTGAGAGGTGGCAGCTCCTTCAGCCTGCAGTCTGGAGTGACAATGAAGAACAGACCAACCCTCTCCCCAGTGGTCATCAGGGCAAAAATGCACCGAAGTGGTTTTAAATCTCTGAGACTTTAAAGGTTATTATTACAGCAAAACCCGCTCAGTCTAATATGACGCCACTCCATTCCCTGTTTTCTGGATGAGGAAAAGGGGGCTCAGAGGGGGTCACTTAACCTGCTGGGGAACCAGAGTGAATTAGTAGCAAAGTTCAGAATCAGTCTCAAGATGCCTGATGCCAAGACTGTGCTCTTCCTAAGCTGGGGTCCTGGGGCTGCCCCAGGCCGGCTAGGTATGGTCAGACTCCAGCCAGTAGGGACTGGGGTCTGCGGCTTAGCATCCACTCCTCCTCATTTTCCTGTCTTTGCCGAGTGCAGTGTCCCTACAACCCCACACAGTGGCCCACCGGGGAGGCCAGACTGGGGCCTTGGTCTGGGAGGGCTAGAGGAAAGGGGCCTAGAGGGGTCATGGATAGGGTTCCAGAGCTAGGCAGACCTGGGCTTTAATCCTGGCACTGCTGCCCTTGGTGGGCGAGCTGGGGCAAGTTACTCTCCTTCCCTGAGCCTTGGTCTTCTCAGGTGTCAAGTGGGAATAATGCTACTTCCCCAGTTATCAGAAGAATGACACGAGATGTAAAGACCTTGGCACCTAGGAGGGCTTAACGCTTGGGCTCCATTATCGCTGGGGGCAGTGCCCAGAGCTGAGATGGCCCCACTCCCCACCCCAACCGGCATCCCCCCCAACAGGAATAAAGCCAGACTTCCCTCCTGTTTTCTCTAGACACATCCCAAAGGTAGCTTGCCCCTCATCTCCTGGGGCCCTACTCAGCCCCTGGAAGAGGGAAGGATAACAGTCTATACCCCCATTTATGGTCGGGAAAGGGCAGTCCAGAGAGTAGGGGCTTGGCCAGGGTCACACATCAGGAAGTCCTGGTGGAGCCGCTGTGCAGTGCTGATTTTACTCAGTAGCCTCGTTTTCCAAGGATCTGGAGGGGACTTCCCCAGAAGGCAGGCTGGCTGCCCCAGACATGACCGGCAAGGCTTCCAGGAAAAGGAGCCGGGGGAGAGCTAGAGTTCAGCGGAGGTGGCGGTTCTGCTTTGGAGCTGCCCACGTGGCCCAGGCCTGCCTGGTACCCCGTTCTGCCCCTGGACCCCCAGCCCCCTAGTTATCACCCACTTTTCTTCCCTGTTAGGACAGCTCTTCTCTACAGTGTCGCTTCCCCAGAACATGGCCATGCTGGGTCCCACCAGCACACCTGTGCTCAGGGTGGGCGCCCGTCCACGGTGGTGAGCACTGCAGGAAACCTGCAGGTAGGTGCCATCATCCCATTTTACAGAACGAGGAAGTGGAGGCTTGAGGAGGCTCATTTGCCAGAGGTGCCACAGGTATGAAGAGACGGGGCCAGATTCACACCCAGATCTGTCTGCCCCCAGAGCCTGTATTCTTAGCACATCCACCCCCCCATCCCTTACCAGATGGATGGGTGGAAACAGCCTTCTCCTTTCAGCGCCCTGCATCCCCCAAGCCCCACCCCTGCACGATTCCCAGTTCTCCAGGCAGCCTTCCACGTGTGGAATCCCACCGCCGAGCTACCAAAGCCCAAGGAGTCTCTGGTGCACTCCGGTTAGAACATTCGCCTGCCCCTGACCTCCTCTGCCCCAGTGTCGCTACCCACAGAGTGGGCACTCAGGGGACAGAGATGAGGATAGGAACCTGGAAAGGGGCCAACGAGTTGGCTTGAAACCTCAGGCAGGGTGCAGGGCTGTGTGATGAAAGGAAAAGGTTTACCAAAGGCCTGGGCAAGGGGTCAGAGGGGACACCAGACCCGACTTTGGCCCTGGGCTCAGCTCTGGGGAACACAGGCCCCCGATCAACCCCCAAGAGCTCCAGAGAGCCCCCATCGCTCCCTCTGCCTCACTCCATCTCTCTCCCTCCTTGTCTTTTCCACCCCCTTCCCCTGCCCTTTTTCCCTTCCTAAAAAACACAGAGAAATGGGATTCAGAAGCCTACACCGCCTGCAAAGTATGGTTCAGCTTCCCCAAAAGAGGAAATGCCAGCGTGCGGGTTCTCATGGCAACCCCAGCTCCTCCCCCTGCACCCACCCCGCGCCCATATGGTGAGCTTCAAATGGCACTGACTCAGCTGGGCCCTGGGGTCCAGGGCTGGGCTGCAAAGGGGTGATGCTGGTTTACTTGGCTGCTGGCTGCGCTGGCCAGAGCCCACCGTCCGAGGCAAATGAGCCCGTCACCTGTGGGGGCTCTTGTGGTGAGGGGCGGCTAGCTGCCTCCCCAAGCAGCAGAGAGGTGGGGGCAATACTCAGGAGCTGCCTGAGCCCTGACCGGGGGTGGGGGGGGGCGTCCAGCTGTGGTCAGCAGTGATCTGGCACAGCCTTTGATGGGGGGAGGGGAACCGGGGCCACGGGACAGGCGATGACAGCCCCCTCTGCCTCCTGTTCCCTCTGCCTTTGCTCCCTGACACAGGCCCTGGACTTTGGGAGTCCGTGTTAGGTGCACAGGGATGCAGGGTACAGGATGGAGCCGGGCGGCTTGCTTTGCCCCTGGCAGTGGCACCCCGGCTATCTGCCCCACATCACCGCAAGCCACAGCACCGGGGTCCCGCAGCCCGGGCCTCGGAGCTGTGGAGGGAGGAAGTGAGGCTCGGGCCCCTGCCACGACGGAGCCACCCCAGGGCCCTGCCCCTTCGTACTCCTGGCAGTTCCCAGTGCCCAGGGCAGCTCCTACCAGTCTACCATGGGCACTCCTGCTTTTCCAGGCCACGTGACTAATAAAATGGAAGCCAGTGCCAGGTAGGCTTGGGGACAGCAGGGCTGGCAGCTGAGAAGTACATCTTCTAGGACCTGGCCCGCACCCTGCTTCCTTTTCCACAGACACGCACCGTGGGGCAGTGGAGAGACGTCTAGGTCCCTGGTACCACTTCCTGGCTCCTCCTCCCTCCATCCGTCTCCTCCCAGGAGCAGCTGCTCCAGACCTGAACCAGCCCCCCCCCCCCCCCCCCCCCCCCCCCCCCCCCCCCCCCCC